>NW_009259489.1:1310425-1327515 GCF_000687185.1 Egretta garzetta | reverse complement strand
ATCAGCTTGTAGCCGAGGACAGCCGAGCAGTGAGCTTTGAGCGGCCGCGTATGTGGAGGTGGTCGAGGTTCACACCGAGCTGCTGCTGGAGCGGAGCTGGCTGGTTCTGGGACGCCTGGGCCGGGGCTGGGACAAGCTGGTGAGGATGCGGGCTGGTGGGGTGTTCCGCGGGACAGCGTTACTCCTGCTGACTCACAAGGTGCCCCTTTGTGTGCGCCAGGTTTCTTACTCTTCTTCGTTATGTTGACATAGAACAGACGGGCAGGAAAACGCGTCAACTTGAATGCATTTGTGGTACTGCGCTGGCATGACCCAGGGTAAGAAAGGAGTGTTGTTACTTGTCAGCCTTGCTTAAACTTGGAGTACACCAGCTTCCTTTTGCTCTTGCAAATAGGGATTTCAAGAGCAAAATTAAGCACAGTGCAATGCCAGCCAAGTTTTCCGTTTATCCACATGAATGTGAATTTAAGATGTGTTTTTAGGTTTGTAAAATCAAGCACACAAATTACCAAATCAAAAAATACATCTACGTGTTTAACCCTGGTTTATACGTCTAGACCAGTTCTCCAGTTACGCCAGCAATGCTCCCTCTGCCTCAGTCAGTCTGCAAAATGCTCTAAGGTGGTGATAAAATTGTTGTGGTTTTTTTTTTTCCTTTGTTGAATGAATGTGTTATGAATATACTCTGTGTTGTTCTGAAGAGAAAATTGTTCTTTGTGTGGGCTTTCTATGATGGTCGTGAAATACAGCTGTGAGTTGAGGACGTCTGCATGGTTCCCATTTTACAGATGGAAAATGGAGTACAGAGAGATGAAGGTAAACACACTTGGAAGTTTTGGGTGTCTGAGTCAACATCAAGTGTCCTTCTTTTTTGAGTCTTTGTTGTAAGTTACTCCATACCCAAAACAGAGTTCCTGTTCGTCATGCACTCAGCTAAGACTGTTTACATCTTAGTCCTGGCCTCAGCCGCCTTGCTAAGCACCAGGAAAAAGTCACATCCCATCCGTCCAGACTCCCTGTCTGTCTGTCTCACTTGCAGTACTGTTTTATTTACCATTACAGACCGTTTCATGCGTGCTTCATCTCCTGCTCCTAATCACTTTGTCCGGTGAGTTGTAGTCTTCTCATCGGGCTTTTTATCTAATCTCCCTTTCAAACAGGCACATATGTGCCGGCTACCGGTCTCCACAGTGTTTCTCCCATCTCAGATCTCTAGTACTAAGGAGTGGTCAGTCAGTTTCTTATCCGGTTGTACTGTAGCCAGTGCTCTCTTGCCACCACCCAGTCTTGGTTTTCACCGTTTGTTTTCTCTTTATTTTTTTTCCATCCCATCTGTCTTTTTGTCCCCTTTACATTTGAAGCAGACAGCTCCTTCCTTCTTTTGGTTGGATCCACCAAAAGTGGAAGGGACTGAGAACACAATGGAAAAGGATTTGTTGTTGTCACTAAACAAAATCTGCTCTAGGCTGTCCCATGAGAGGTCAAGAGCTGCAACTGGAGAAGTCCTGTGGCTGTGTATAGAAGCAAGTGTCACTGCAGGTGCATCTTCCAGAATGGAGCTCTGGACTTAGCCTCTGTTGACTGTAAGGAAACCATGTTAACAGAGGTTTATAATTTGGCTAGGGATGTCAGAAATATGTAATTGATGTGAAGATCATCTCCCTTCAAAATCTTATAAACAATTCATTAGATTCCCAGGCAATTAAAAATCGAGCTTGTAAAGAGGGAGTCTCAGGCAACTTTAATACCAGAGAACTTTATAGCCCTTCTTATAAGAGAGACCTTATTGCTGCCTTTCAGTACTTAAAGGGGTCTTAGGAGAAGGATGGGGAGAGATTTTTTACCAGGGCCTTTAAATTAAAAGGGGGTAGATTTGGATAAGATAGAAGGAAGAAATTCTTTACTGTGAGGTTGGTGAGAACTGGAACAGATTGTCCAGAGAAGTTGTGGATGCCCCATCACTGGAAGTGTTCAAGGTCAGTTTGGATGGGGCTTTGAGCAACCTGGCTTGGTAAAAAGATGTCCCTGCCCATGGCAGGGGGTTGGACTAGATGATTTTTAAAGGTTCCTTCCAACACAAACTGCTCTATGATTCTGTAACAAACTAATGGTCTTTGGCACGTGTAAGCAGTAATTTCTGATGTTCCATCTGTGCCTTGCTAACAAAGCTTTTTTTCTGGTTTTGTTAAATATTTGTTAGGAAGATTCCCCGTTTATAGTCTACAAATGAGTTCTGCCTCATGATGTAAAAAATACTTAATAGAAACTAGAAATTGTCTTGCCCCTGTTCAAATCACTGGGACCTCTGTACCAAGCAGTGTCAAGCCTTTGCGATTCTTAGTTGTCTTTGTGGAAGACAACTGATTTGGCAAACATATTTACAGTTCTAGTGTGCACTTTATCAAACAGTTTGGAAAGAAAATGTAATGATTTGTAAATAAATACAAAACAATTAGGTTCTTGTTCAAGCTTGTTTATCATTGAAAAATAATTGCAATAAATGCAACTGCCACAGGAAGAATAAGTTACATGACAGCAGATGTGTATTAAACCTCAGTTCTCCATTACAAATTGATCATTTCTTGGTTTTTTCTACTATACAATTTTTGCTGCTACAAATACGTATATGTGTGTGTGTGTATACACTGCTATATTATACTATGATGAGTTGGGAAGAATCATCTTGCACCTTTATACAGTGGTGTGAGGGGAGTTTTGAACTTGCACATCCTTGGTTTATTGATTATCAAAGCATACCCAAAACTGACAAAAAGGTAAGTGAGCATCAGCTCGTAATTCCCTGCTGTAGCAATGTTTGTCCCGGGCACGTTCTCAGTCTTGTGCACCTTTGGGCAAAGGACATCGTTGGAAATGTGCTCTTCTGTGCACTTTGAGTAGGTAGTGGGTGTGGTGGTATTAACACAGTTTAGCACAGGGACTCCAAAGGGGACCTTCCAGGGTATACCCCTTAGGTCCTGATTAATTTTTAACAGCATAATGATGTGATGTAATCATGAAGATGTGTGACTCAGTACACCTTTATTAAATGAGAAATGGATGTGGTTTCATTGCAAGGCACTTGTCAGTACTTGTGTAGTTTGTGCTAGGATAAATGGGTGGGAGCATTTTCAATATTCAGAGCTTGTTTTGTGTGCTTCGTGTCTCCCTGGGAATTTCCAAATTCAGACGGCAAGTGTGTTTTCAGTGGGTGGCTTATTGTAATCATGCCACATGTCGGGGGAGAAGGTAAGGGATGGTTGTCTGTGCCATATGTCTTACACAAATATATGGATTTTTTTTAAGGTGCAAGAAGAGCTTGGTTTTGGAAGGGAGAGGAAATAAAAATCTCCTAACTTTGAAAATTAACATGCCTTGTAGGGATGGCACAAGCACTTAAAATATCCTTCAAACTATGCAGTTAGTGCAAGGGTTGAAGGAGAGAGGGTGAAGTTTGGCTCAAATGAAACAATGTGAATTACTTCATTTTAAAAATGTTTATTTTTTTATTCAGAAGAAGCTGATGCGTCGTCTCTTGGTGCTTTAGCCTGTCCTCAGGGTCACCACCTGGCATCTTAGGAACTAGGTGAGTATGTGGGTACTAAGTTACTACAGGGGTCTGCTCTTGCAGTGCGAGACCAGCTCTCTGGGTATAATAAGCCTTTTTGCTAGCTCATTTCAACACAATGAAGCCCTGTATCCTTCCTCCTTATGTTTCTCATTCATCAAAGCTCCTGTGCCATCTGAAGCAGTCTCTCTCGCTTGTTCTCCTGCGTCTTTGAACAGGTCTTTGTATTTCTTGATCAGTTCTTGTTGGCCTTGCTGGTGGGTTTATTAGGTGCTACATAATGGTTGTCACTAATGCACTTGATGCTCTATGTGTGCCCAGCAAGCATCCTAGGAAACGAGTGATTACCGGCAGCAGCTATATATTTTCCTGTTTCTCTGGTAGCAAAGATCAATTTTATTTCACTTGGTATTTAGGAAGTCACTTCCATTCCCTCTCTTACCCCGTCTACCCCAAGATTCTTGCCGTTTTTGGAAATTCTGGCCATGGCAAATAAGTTCTTTATGAGCGTGTCACGCTGATGTGCTGTTGTGTGGCTAGTACTTGGGGTGCCAGGGTGGTAGCATATTAATTGATGGCATATTGGGGAAAGGGATATGTTAAGTATGTTTAAGGCAGTCCCATAATGGTTATTGGGTGTCATCCTGATTTTTCTGACCTTGTGTCAGCAGTGTCCTGTGTTTGTTCCTGATGTTTGGCCTTTAATTTTTCTTGTATTTTCACTTTTCTCAAAAGCAAGGAGATCTAGGGCTTAGGCTAGAGGCATAACAGAAGTGGCAAAAGGTCTAGAACAAAATGTTAGGTATGCTTAGTGCCTGGGGGGTAGAAACATAGATGGCCCAAACCTGACTTCACACTGACATGGAAGTACAGCTGTGACTCCCATTCACCATGACCTTGCAGTAATAGAGGACATGCACGTTTAACAAAACGGCTTGGTCTAAGCAGAATATAAACCAGTGCTTCTGCACCTGTGTTGTGTCCTGGTTTCAGCTGGGATAGAGTTAGTTTTCTTCACAGAAGCTAGCATAGTGCTGTGTTTTGGATT
This sequence comes from Egretta garzetta, assembly GCF_000687185.1. Taxonomy (NCBI): domain Eukaryota; kingdom Metazoa; phylum Chordata; class Aves; order Pelecaniformes; family Ardeidae; genus Egretta; species Egretta garzetta. The sequence continues at coordinate 1,322,902 of NW_009259489.1, read as the reverse complement.
TAGTACTAGAAGAACGTTGATAACATACTGATGTTTTTAGTTGTTGCTAAATAGTGCTTAGATTAGTCAAGGACTTTTTCACCTTCCCCTGCTCGGACAGGTGGGAGGGAGCACAGCCAGGACAGCTAACCCAAACTGACCAAAGAGCTATTCCATACCATAGAACGTCATGCTCAGGGGGAGTTAGTTGGTTGGGGGGAGGGTGATTGCTGCTTGGGACGGGCTGGGCATCGGTCAGCAGTTGGTGAGCAATTGCATTGTGCATCACTTGTTTTGTATATTCTGTGTATTCCCTTACTATTATCATTATTATTATTGTTATTCTTTTCTCTTAATAAACTGTCTCTATCTCAACCCATGGGTCTTAACTTTTTTTTTCCTGATTCTCTCCCCTGTCCCACTGAGGGAGGGGGGAAGCGAGCCAGTGGCTGCATCATGCTTAATTGCCAGCTGGGTTAAACCACGACATGTTGACAGTTGCTTAACCCGTGGTTCGTCTGTCTTCAAGTGTGCCTACAGTTACATGAAAAAAAGCACGTTAAGGTGCCAAAATCAAGCCATTGAAAACTAGGAAATGCTATAGTTTGGGCTTTTTGTGCAATCTTAATTCAGCCTGCTTGTGCATATCCATTTTGAAAGGGGTTTAGTTATGACATCATATCCAGTCTTTCCGTGGTGCACTGGAGTGTGCTCATGAATAAAAAGATAATCTTGTACTTAAACCTCTACTTACATGTATAGATATATCAAGATACCACCATTTATCTAGTACTGACTTATCCTGCTGCTGTTTTAAACTGGGGAAGTACTCTCTCTGCATAGATAGGAATGCAGAGAAAGGGATGTGCACATTGCTTGCAACTCATCAGTGCAACCACTAGCCTAGGCTTAGCCATTAGAGCCATTTCGTTACCTGTGTTGAGGAAATGAAACAATGGATCATTATTAAGCTAGGATAGAAATACGTAATAGCTCAACAAAATGAAACACTGTTATGTGTTGGCATGTTTGTTAGGGTGGGTATTACTCTGTCCTTTGTAATAGCCAGCTAGTCTCCAGAGCAAACCACCTGCAAGCAGACAATGCATCAACATACAGAGTTTAAAGTAAGGTTAGCGTTATACTGGAAACAAGATATTAAAGACCTGTATGCTTAGATACACAACCTATTTGGAGTAGAAACATAGTCGGAAAGATTGTGCTGGAAAATTAATGACAGTATTAGTTGCCATGAACTGGATAAGGATTTTCCACATCTTTCAGAATCCTGTTGGTCCATCTCACGTAGGAAGTTTCTTGAGGGCTTATCATGGAGATAACTCAGTTTGTATTGACACCATCGGGCTATCCAAACACCAAACTACTTTTAGGAATGGATCTTTATTAGGTAACCATTAAGAGAGATAACTGAAAATGTTGAAAGCATTCTGAAACATCTTAAAAGCCCATAACATTTCTCAGAGAATTTCTATTCTCTCTGTTCTTTTTAGTAATATAATTAAACCATACCAGTTCCAAGGAATGATTTAACTTAAATTTTACAACAAAACCTTTCTGATGCCAGGGAAAGGTTGCGAAGTCTGATGAGTATAGTGAAATGTTAATCCTAGCCAGTGAAAAGAGGTGAACAGGTTTTCCTTCTGGAGATTAATTAAATGAACATTGGGATACATTGACCAAACTGAGGAGGGATTTATTTTTCCTTTTTTTCCTTCCATTTCAGCTGAGCTACTATTCGTATGTACTGGTTTGTAAAACTGTTTTGAAGGGAGTTGAAAGTTATTTTCAGTCTATTTACTCTAATGGATCTATTATAATTCTGTGTTTCTACATCTGCACTGGAAGGAATATAGGGTGGAGTATATAAAATAACAATTCCTCATACAGTGATCTGAATCATTACAGTGAATCACAAATGCAATGGGAGTCAACAGTATTGTCTTGCCGTAAAGAGGCTTGTTGTCTGTAATGTATATGAAGAAGTCCTTCCTTCCTTCAGCACCAGTAAGTTATTTTTTGGAGGGTATTTTTAACTCAGTCTGTATCTTCCTTAAAGAAAACCAGACAAAGCCCAGAGAAGATGTGAACAATTGGAACAATCTGGAGAATGTTTGGAGCAGTTAATTTTGTTTGGTCTAAAGAAGATCATGGAGAGACGTGATGACATGCTTAAAGTATGTCCAAGGCTACAGCATGTTTTTCATCTTCACTGAGTAGTCTGGAATGTTAGCAATGTTAGATAATTCAGAAAAAGGTTCTAACAGTTGGCACTAGCTCTGCTGAGCTCTCGCTTTTGAGGGAATCTGTAGGACCTCCATCACAGGCAGTTTTAAAATTATTTAGATGAACAAATGCAGGTATGTATAGTTCATCCTGGCAGGAAAAGTAGGTGATGCCTTGAGAAACTCTTCCAGCCCAGCTGACAGTGACTCTGCAACAACGTTCCTAGCAGAATAAAACCCAGTCCTTTCTTACACTGACCTCAGTGGTCCTACTGTTGTTTGGGACCTGAATAGAGTAAGATTTGACATGGTGTCCTACCCTGTGAGTCAGCCTCAGTGGTTTTACACTCGTGTACCTCTGTTCAAAAACAAATGCTACTGAAATGCTATCTAGGCCCTGTCTTACCTGATCCTAGCTAGGAAGACTTCAGAACCTTAGGTCATGCTCATCATTTCTAAGCAATCATGACTCGGGCAACAGCAAGGTTTCTTGCTGAGATCCATCATGTTTTTGCCTCTGGGGAGAGGAGCTTGCAAGTTCCTCTGCATTCTTGCTTCCCCACCACACAGACGACAGCAGTTTTCCAACCAAATTAAGGACCAGGAACCCAGAGGGAGGAGCATCCTGGTGGGGCAGTGAGGGAGAACACCACCAGCTAGGTTTCAGTGTGGCAGTAGACCTCTGGAAAAACCCATGGGATCTGTACCTGTTTTTAAGAGCTAGGCAACCGGTGTGGAAAAATGCCAGTCACGAAGCACAAAGTTTGGTGGTCACTCTGGAGAACTGTGCTTTGCGAGTCTGAGATAAAGACCATGAGGAGAGTGACACTGAACCACACACCTGGCCGCCTTCAAAGAGCAGCATCAAGATGCAGTCTCAGAGACTTGGGAGCTGACTAAATCGTAGCCAGATTTTGGAAAGTGGGGAGGCACAACTCAAAATCTGTGTAAGGGACCATGGGTGGTCAGGGCTGCCAGACATTTCAGTGGTCCTCTGACAAGAAAGAGCTTTATAAGAAATTAATCCTGTTGTGCAAAACAGATGTGATCATAGTCATGTGTGATTTATGTTTTTCTGCTAGGGATAGGCAGTATATTGTGTGTGGGGGGTTTAACTATGAAAAAAAAAATTTAGTGTTTAGTGGAACTGCTGAAGTGAACAGGCTGTGGTTTGGCCCCTGCATTCTGCCCGCCTCACTATCAGAAGGTGTTGGTTTCGATTACCTCAGTTTTATTGACATTATGTAAACATCTTAGTGTAGATAAGGCCTGGGACAGTTGTTCATCCAGGGGTGGATGAACTTTGGCTGAGAATTGTTGATGGCTCTTGAGGAATTTAGGATTTGCCCAAGAAGTAATGCCATTCTCAGTTGTGAATGGATGCCAAGAGTCAGCATTCAAGAAGCTATTTAATGGCAACAGTGAGGTCCTGTCTGCACCATTAAGAACTTGCTATTGCTGGGATCTGTCAAATCAGAGCATCTTTTTAGATTCCAGTTGATACTTGCAAGAAACAAAATGGAAATTAGTTCTGAGAGCTTCACAGGTTTCTATGCCAAGCTTTTAGTTCTGTTGAACAGATAGACACGTGACATTCATTCACAACAGTGCCGACTGAGGTAGAGATTATATGAGCAATTCCAGCACTGTGAAGTAAAGGAGGATTTCAGAACAAAATTTCTAGATCTGAAACCCCTCTTACTCTAAATAGTATTAGTCTTTGTGATTCTGTGATTGTTTAATCAAATTTCTATTTTTAGGACCTGCCTGTTACTCTGTATTAAGAAAATATGATTTGTTGAATCACAGTATCATTTTCCTAAATGGAAATTGAACTTAGTCTAAGGTTTGTGCAGTATTAATCCATTTCCCCTTTTTTATTCTGTACTCTTTGGAAGGTTATGATATGCTGTTAGTCTGAATTGCTCTGTAAGTGGCATGTACAAAATACAGCATTTTGACCACATTTCCTGTCTAACTGTGGAAATTTTAACAGAATGTTGCATTTAGTAACTTCTGACCATGAATTCCATTTCGAGCATTTGACCTAACAGTTCAGCTGATCTGTCAGTATCTGTGATATGTTCTGGAGTCTCTCCCATGTTATATCCGTATGTTCTTAATTTATCACTGATCTAAATAAGATATGAAAAATTGTAACTTTTCTAGTCATCATGATAGTGAAATATTGCAACACCCATCTGGTAGGAGTACGGGAGAAAAAGATAAATACTTCTGAGGACATAGTGGTTTTTTTTCTTTGTTACCGTGTACGTGGATTTGCACTATTCCACGGCACCCCTGTGTGCTGGCCCATAGGTTGGTACAACACCACAAGGGTCACTCAACCAAAAAGAGGCAGAATTTTAACAAAAGCAGTTCTCAGTCTAGCTGATGGCATGCCTGTGCTGATGTAAAAGAGGGAGTGTTTCAGAGACATGTACAAAAGTCCAAGGCCACTGAGTGTGTTGGACAGTTCATGCGGCAGCAGTCCTAGCTTATGACATTTAAGTAGTACGTGTCATTAGAGCTCAAAAGGCAGCATGGCAATTAGGAGGAATTATTGGTCTGGCATTGCCTGGGTTTGCAGGGGCTAATGTCTTGCCTATTGCAGTTTTATGCTGATAAATCAAAATGAAGGAATTTAAGCAACAGGCACACTAATTTCTCGTAAAAGCTAGATTGAATGGGATTTAAGTTAACTTCTACAGCTGGGAATAATAGACAATATGGTGGTCCAGTCAGTTAACAATTTAGTCTCTAACATAGAGTCCAACGATATTTAAGGCACACAATAGAAAGTATTGACTAAAATCTGTATGAGACCTGACTAAGCAGCTGAGAACACTTCAGTCTCTCTGTTCACATCCTCTACTACACAACTAGGGGCTGGGGCCATCCACTCAAATACCGGCAGCCAGGTTCAAACATAAAAAACATTGCACAAAGGATACCCAGCAGGTAGGCGACCTATGGAGCAATTTGCCAAAGGATGCTTGGGATACAGGGGGTTTCCATAAGTTCCCGGGAAGACCGGGTAGCACTTGCAAGAGAATTCCACTGAGGATTACTAAAGAGACAAACCATAACTGACTTGGGAATTCTCCGGAGCAGAATGAGAGTGGGAGAGTAACTGGGGAAATACCATTTATGTTTGTTCTCATATTTTTGTTTTCTGTGCATCTGCTTATCTGTTGTGGCTTTGTTATCTCTGTGTTATATATATATATATATGTTATATATAGCCTAGTTCTCAGGCTCCTCTGAGATGTAGATTAAACTTGGGTTAGCCAGTTCATCAGCTGCTAATATGGCCATGCGGCATTATGGTTGTCATTTAGGTTCTACTCAGATGTCCTCTGCTGCTTTTCTGTGTTTCCTGCTGCATCCCTGGCAGAGATGCAGTTTGCTGATGGAGAAGGCTCTTGGAGTAGCTCTGTGCTCTCCAGGCAGAGCAAGTGTTTCATGCGTCGGCAGGAACTGCAGGCTCAGCTGGGCAAGAACAGCCAAATGCCATAGCAGCAGACTGCAGTAAAGCTCACAATTCGAGGGAAGTGCTGGTGTTTCTTAACTGGGCTTTGCAGAGCTCCCTGCATCATAAGTTATCTGAGGAAGGATAGGGCGAGTCTGTCCACGCTGCCTGGTAACCTTACCTTACCGCTGGTTTGAGAACAGATACTGTTAGTTGTGGGCTGGGGATGTGAGAATTAGAAAAGCTGAAGGAGAAAAGATACTTGTGCTAGAAACTGGGCATCTTCCAGCTCTCTAACATACAAGGGATGTGTCTCTCTGGATTCGAGCGTCTATGGCACCCCTCTCTCCAGCCCTAATAAATGCTGTTTTACTGTAGTTCAAGTGGTTTGCACATTGCTTTTTTGGGAGTACCTGCCATGATTGTCACTGAGGTGAAAGGGGACTGATTTTGTCCTGCTTAGGGATTATTTGTTAAAAAGCAGAGATTGGAACCATTTATGTAATTATTTTATCAGTGGGATTGTGGTCTGTCTAGAAAGAGAGCCCAGTGTCCACAAAGAAATTAATTTAATGGAAAAAGTATGCCAGCTGGCCAGGACTCCGGAAAATTACTTGGAGACTTGACACGCTAAGAAAGGATGTGAGGAGGAGATCCACGCAGCTGTGCTGAGTCACGCGCTTTCCACGCAGCCATCCGGTCTGTCCTCGCAGTGTTTATTCAGCGTGGCAGGATCCAGCCTCGTCCCCTCCCAGTGTCTCAGCCCACTTCCCACCGCCTGCATGATCAGGGGAGAACCACAAACACTTCATCAGATCCAATGCTGTTATTTGGTCCAAAATCAAGCCCCATCACACTATCAAAAACTGCTAGCGTTATGACCAAAAATAATTTCATTATTCCATCATTACAGGACAAGGGGTAATGGTTTTAAACTAAACCAGGGTAGGTTTAGACTGGATATAAGGAAGAAATTCTTTACAATGAAGGGGGTAAAACACTGGAACAGGTTGCCCAGAGAGGTAGTGGAGGCCCCATCCCTGGAAACATTCAAGGCCAGGTTGGACGGGGCTCTGAGCAACCTGATCTGGTTAGCAGTGTCCCTGCTCGCTGCAGGGGGGTTGGACTAGATGGCCTCTAGGGGTCCCTTCCAACCCAAAACATTCTATGATTCTATGATTCTATGATTTTGAGGAGGGAGTTCTATTTTTGTAAAATAACTACTTGTGACTGAATTATTTAATTTGTGATAGGATTGCTTAATTTCTTTTTAAGTTTAATGAACAACATAGCCATAACTGCTCACATTTAGAAAAATACGTTTTCTTCTGCTTAGCTGAAACTTGGCAAACTTTTAAACTCCAGGCACGTAACAGTCTCATATTATCTAGATGCTGACTGTGAAAATGCTTAGTCAATGCACATTTAGAAGTGAACAGAGCTGTTAGGATTTTAAAGTTATTTGCTGCATGTGCACAGCAGTCACTGTTAAAAGAGGTGAAAGGATGGGAAGGACAGAAAAAGGTGCTTCCCTCTGCTTTGCTGCAGGGCCACCTAGGAGCTTTGTTGCAACCTCCAGATGCCACACTGTCCCTGCTTCTGCCCAGGCTTCCTTTGGGGGTGGCAAGGGAAAGCGATTCCACATAATACTGTACCCCAGCAGCTCTACCCTGATCTGAGCACAGCATGGCAGTAAAGGAACCCACTGCAAATGTGGGACTATTGCTGCAAGGCACAGAATCAGGAAAACTTTCCTTTTCCCCTCTCTCCGCCTAAAACCATTCTGTGTCTTTGGGGGATGCACGTGTTGGAAGCAGGATTTGGGTTCTTGGTCAGCCCCTTAACATGAGGAGCAAGTGGTTAATTCCTTCAGGAGGGTTGAAATATTTTCTTGACAGTTGATTCCGGTTATGTTGGATTGCACCAGTCCCAGGCAATTTTCAACCCTTTGGTGGCCAGGTTCCTTGCAGTGAGATGCTTCATCCCAAGCCACATAACAATGCTCAATAAGAGCCAGTCCTTCACCTGCTTCTTGTGAGGGATAATCCTCTTTTGGGGCTGGCTAGCTGTTCCCAGTTCCCAGGTGGTGGTAGACTTGGCCAGGGTTTCTTAAGAGGCTTCAGGTCCCTGCTCCTGATGAGGCCCTAGCTTGGTGTCCACTGTAAGCCTGGGCTTGGCTTGCACAGGCACAGCTCCTCCTGTGACCCTCTTTTCTGCTGTGCTTAAGTAAAAGTTCTGCATGGTTGTTAGAGGCACTCAGTGTATGAGCTATCATCGCTGGATTTGATGGCAAATTAACTAGGAATACGGGCATGAGAATTAAGGAAGTCTAAAGGTTCCACAAATGTTTGCTCAGTGAAAGCTATATTCTTAGGGTTGCCAAGGTTAATTACCTGTAATTAATTCAACATATCACTCGATGATGACAGCTTGAACACTAGCCTTATTGCTGTGGATTTTCTGCCAAATGGAGTGTGATGCTTTTCTACCAATTTTTCTCTACTGCAGTACCAAGGATTGGAAATAAAGAAAATGTTGGATTTTATTCTCCCCACTGTGTTTAGGTTTGTTTATGCTTTGGCAGAAAAGCTGGTTGATCTGGTTTTTCGAGGATGGAGTTATTACTGTATTACCTTTCCTGACCTGGTGAAAGATCTCTTTTCTTTGTGTAGCATGTGTATTATGGAAATAATTGAAATATGATTAAATTACCTCTACTTAGAGATAAATTACATTTAAAGTATGTAATTAAATACTCAGTACAGGTCATAGTAGACTATGGTGAAATATTGTATAAAGATTTGAAGGATTTATGAAAAGTAATTAGGTGGTTCAGGGTGAAGACCTGTTCCAAAAAGCTATAACTCGTAGTATCTGGCTTCCAACTCTGTGCAAAGAGTGTAGCCTTGTTCCTGCCAACCTCCCACGCTGGGCAGAACAGCAAGAGGCAGCCCCCGCCCCAGCAAGCCTGGACATGGGCACTGGTAACCTCTGGGTGAACTGCAGGTGCAGGCTGTCCCTGCTGAAGAAAAACAGATTCCTTTTGGCCTTATTGGGAGTTACCTGTATGCTCTTGTGGAAGAGCAGTCAAGCCGATCCGTATGAGTGGAGCCAGGGGACAACATGTCCTGCTGTCTCTGCTCTGTAAGAGCCTGACACCAGAGTAAACACCCTGACTGCCAAAAAAAAAATCAGGAAAAACACCTGGGCAGTGGAGTGTGATTCCTGCAGGCACTGAGCTAGAGACCTCTGTGCCTAAAGGCTCAGGTGGAAATTGCTGAAGGGAAGGGTGCAGAGTGCCCCATGCCTAAGGGACATCAGGTGTCTAATCCAGAAAATCCTGTTTCTGCTTTGCCACTGGATGCAGCAAAATGAAGTTATTCCTTGCCCTCATCCTTCTTCTCCCCAAAAGAAAATCTACAGAGAAAGAGGAGGAAGGGGAGCAGCACTGTTTTTTACCCATTACCTTAAGGATTGTGAAGATCTAGGATCAATGTGTAAGGGGGATTTCAGCTCACGTATCTCCTTATCCTAAAACAGAGCTTCTATCTCCAAGTTAAAAAACACTGTATTGCTTGGATGTTTTAATTTTCTCCTAGTGAAACTATGCCACTTCGCTTAAAGTACTTAGGTGTCCTGGCAACTCACATCATCTTTATTAACAGTGACCTGGCAGGATGTGACCTAACACCACAAAATCTTTTAAAATGTGCAATAAAAAAACACTAAGGGATGATCTGTGCATTGTTTTCCACATTCTCGGTGCCTACAACAACGAAGTGAACAATTAATATGCAGCAAAACTTCACAAAATTTTCAGGTTCATCCCCAAGAGCAGTGGATTCCTCTATTTCATCACTGGCTTTGTAGCACAATGGCAAACATGACATCCCCACACAGGACCAACCTTTCTTAGAGTGCTTGGTTGTGGAGCTGTAAAATAATGCTTGCCTTTAATTTGAGCTTGATAGTTTATGGCTTTTTAAATAGTATGTATTTCCCCTTTTTTTTAAGCCTCTCTCCGTAGTTCACAAAACACTACCACATACCAGGCAATTGGAAAAAAAGTCACATCTGTTGAATAATAGGCAGGGCTAACAGCATGTCTGTAGTCAAGAGTTAGAAAGAAGGTGTGGACAGTCCCCACCCAGGTTCATATTACTTTGCAAGTAATAAGCATCAGCTTTTCTTGTATTGTCTGTATCTTGAGCCATTAGAATATACACCAGCTGCATTTTTAAAAGATTTTTATTTCTTCTGAGAAAGTCAGGACTATTTAATTTTAAACAAAAGCTGGATTCTTGTGAACTTAAGTTCAGCATTAAAACTTTAAGAAAAAAGCAGTAATTATTATAATCCTCATAATAAAGCCTCTTGGATGGTAATTATTAGCTCTTCAGGGCAAGGATTGCATAGTGGCTTACTCAGTGTGTGCACTGTTTTTGCTTGAGTTTTCTAGGTGCTGTCAAAATATACATTCAGCTCACTTACAAGGAAAAACCCAGCCTGAAGTGAAGAAATGAGGAGGTAGCCTGGAGTGATGCCAGTGCGTGCTGATGCCAACACTGAGCTGTTTGCACAAGAGCTCACTGTGGACGGAAGGTAACTGGGATACGTGTTGCTGCATATACCTTTCTCTTTTCTGTTTTCTGTTCCACACCCATGTGTGAGTATTCCTGTTACAGTAAAATGAGTGAGATGATACTATGTCATATCTTCCTTTCAGTAGGATACAGGATCTCCTCCGCACTGGAAAGTGCTAAAAGAAAGGACATGGGGTCTCTCAGTTCACCCAGTAAGCCTGTGCCTGAGTACACTATCTGCATCTTCTGATGATTTTGAGCAGCCAAATAGAACCGAATGATACATGCTGAAAGATGAGCTGGTGGGGAAGAAGACTGACCTGGCTGAACAGAGAGCTTTGGCTGGAACTCAGGAAAAAAAAAAGAGTTTATGACCTTTGGAAGACAGGGCAGGCAAGTCAGGAAGACTACAACAATGTTGTGAGGTTATGTAGAGAGAAAATTAGAAGGCCCAAAGCCCAACTAGAACTTAGTTTGTCTACTGCAGTAAAAGACAGTAAAAAATGTTTCTGTGAATACATTCACACCAAAAGATGGGCTAAGGGGGAAACATAGTGACAAAAGATGAGGAACGTAATGCCTTCTTTGCCTCAGTCTTTAATAGCAAGACCAGTTGTTCTCGGGGTACCCAGCCTCCTGAGCTGTCAGACAGGGAGGGGAACAGAATGAAGCCCCCACCATCTAAGGGAAAAGGTTTAGCGACCTGCCACACCACTTAGACACATACAAGTTTATGGGCCTGGATGGGATCCACCTAGGGGTACTGAGGGAGCTCGTAGAAGTGCTCACCAAGCTACTTTCCATGATCTGTCAGCAGTCCTGGCTAACCAGAGAGGTCCCAGTTGACTGGTGGTTAGCAAATGTGATGCCCATCTATAAGAAGGGCTGGAAGGAGGATTTGGGGAACTACAGGCCTGTCAGTCTGACCTTGGTGCAGAGGAGGGTTATGGAGCAGATCATCTGGAGTGCCATCATGCGACACGTACAGGACAACCAGGTGATCAGGCCCAGTCAGCATGGGTTTATGAAAGGCAGGTCCTGCTGGACTAACCTGATCTCCTTCTGTGACCAGGTGATATGCTTAGTGGATGAGGGAAGGGCTGTGGATGTTGTCTACTTGGACTTCAGCAAGGCCTTTGACAGTTTCCCACAGCTTTTTCCTGGAGAAGCTGGCAGCTCATGGCTTAGACAGGCATACACCTTGCTGGGTGAAAACCTGGCTGGGCGGCTGGGCCCCAAGAGTTGTGAATGGATGAATCCAGATGGTGGCCAGTCACCAGTGGTGTTCCCCAGGACTCAGTTCTGGGGCCAGTTCTATTCAATATCTTCATCAATCATCTGGATGAGGGGATCGAGTGCTCCCTCAGTAAGTTTGCAGACAACACCAAGTTGGGCGGGAGTGTTGATCTGTTGGAGGGTAGGAAGGCCCTACAGAGGGATCTGGACAGGCTGGATCGATGGGCTGAGGCCAGTTGTGTGAAGTTCAACAAGTCTGAGTGCAGGGTCCTGCACTTGCATTACAACAACCCTGTGCAATGCTCCAGGCTTCGGGAAGAGTGGCTGGAGAGCTGGCCGGTAGAAAAGGGCTTGGGGATGTTGGTCAGGAGCCAGCAGTGTGCCCAGGTGGCCAAAAAGGCCAATAGTATTCTGGCTTGCATCAGGTATAGTGTGGCCAGGAGAACTAGGGAAATGATGGTCCCCCTGTACTCCGCACTGATGAGGCCGCACCTCGAATACTGTGTTCAGTTTTGCACCTCTCACTACAAGAAGGACATTGAGGTGCTGGAGCGTGTCCAGAGAAGAGCAAAGAAGTCGGTGAAGGGTCTGGAGAACAAGTCCTGTGAGAAGCAGCTGAGGGAACTGGGGTTGTTTAGCCTGGAGAAGAGGAGGCTGAGGGGACACCTTATCACTCTCTACAGCTACCTGACAGGAGGTTGTAGCGAGGTGGGTGTTGGTCTCTTCTCCCAAGTAACAAGTGATAGGATAAGAGGAAACAGCCTCAAGGTGCTCCAGGGGAGGTTTAGATTGGACGTTAGTGTCCTGGTTTCGGCTGGGATAGAGTTAATTTTCTTCATAGTAGATAGCATAGTGCTGTGTTCTGGATTTAGTACCAGAAGAATGTTGATAACACACTGATGTTTTCAGCTGTTGCCAAGTAGTGCTCAGACTACTCAAGGACTTTTTGAGCTTCTCCTGCTCA
>NW_009259489.1:1289632-1310136 GCF_000687185.1 Egretta garzetta | reverse complement strand
CCAGCCGGGTTAAACCACGACAGTTAGGAAAAAATTTGTTGACCAAAATGGTTGTCAAGCATTGGAACAGGCTGCCCAGGGAAGTGGTCAAGTCCCCGTTCCTGGAGGTATTTAAAAGACAGGTAGACGAGGTGCTTAGAGACACGGTTTTGTGGTGGACTTGGCAGTATTAGGTTAATGGTTGGACTTGATGATCCTAGAGGTCTTTTCCAACCTGAATGTTTCTATGATTCTATGATGGGCAGATGTTTTATTTATATTTGTCAATTTTTAGATTTAGAAGAAGAATCTTTTGTAGTTAGTGTTATTTCTCAGAATGGTTTATGTTCTCACTGGTTTTGTCATAAGGAATGTAAGGTTCTAATTTAGATGTGAATGGATGGTTTCCTTCATCTGCATTTCCTGCAGTCCATGTATTCTCAACTCATCATAACTATATTTGAAATAGGGATTGAGAACTTGGCTAATGGGAATTTTTCTCTAACTTTCAAGGGGTGAAAATATCACACTTGATCCTTTACTGGGGTTGGCCTCTGAGGTTTATGGATTAAATGGCACACATTGTAGCTATTAATTGCTTTCAAAGAGCTTGAAAGGGGTATTTTATTGTTCTTAAATTGGAATACAGTTATCTCGAAGTGCTTCACAAAATAAAAATACATTCAGATAATTCAGAAAAACCTTGCATTACTAAATTCTGATATATGACATGCTAAAATCTGTGATGAAATATTTTGGGGGATTAAATGGATCTCATGTGCTCTACAAGAGTGACCAGTTATGACTGTTTTTCTCAGGAAAAAAAAAGACAGACTTTTGAATTTGGCTGAGAAACATAAGCCTGAATGGTACTTACAGACCAAAAAAAGGAAAAGCATGAACAGTAGTTCCAGTTTATGCATCCAGACTGGGAACAGCGTGTTGTCTTCCCAGAAGTTCGAAGGGACAGATCTCTGTCTTTCAGTATATGGTTTTTTTAAGGCAGTTGATTTAATGTTTGTGGAATGTTAAATCTGAACATAGAGATTAAGATGTTTTAATTGGTCAGTTAAGATACACTACAAGTTTTCCCACCGTTTTTTTCCTACCACTGTTTTTAAGCGGTCTGTTCGGTCTAATTAGCGTAGTGGCCACTGGAAGTAAATACAATACAGTTACAGTGGTAAAAATGTTTTAGTCCCAATAATACTATTCGCTGTTACTACAAGTAGAATGGCAAGACAGAGAAATTAAATAACTAGGTTTTGCTGGTAGACAAGTCAAGAGAGATGAGCATAGTTTGGCTCATCTGTTTGATCACTGACAATACACATGAAGGCCGTTACAAACTACTGTCTATCGGCTTTCTTTTAAGGCAGATGAATTAAGAAAATCTGTGGAATTGATGGTTAATTTGGGTCTGGAACCTACTACAGCTGGATTTCCCACACTGATGTTCGTATATAAGAAACTTGGTTAGGCTACAGAGCTGCTTGTCAAAAGGGCTGTCTATACTGAACGAGTTCTTCCCCCACTGAGCTTCCAAGTCCAAATTAGCATCATCTCCAGAGTGGAATGCAGAGGAACAAAAGCTGATTATCAGTCAGTTGTGTCATGCTGTTGAAAAAAAAAAAAAAAAAAGGCAAACACACAAGCTGTAGCAAGAAGAGCACAAACTGGAAAATGAACTACATCAGTGTATTCAGCATCAGCAAAGCCTCAGCTGGAATATGGTGCCAACACCATGTGTCAGGAAAGATATGGACAGAAGAGAGAGGCCAGGGAAGGAGAATGCAAGACCTAGAGAACAATCTGTTAAAGACAGTTTGAAAAGATGGGGATTGTTTAATCTACAAATGAGAAGACCAGTAGAAATCTTCAAATACACAGAAGGTAATTGGAAAAAAAAAAAAAAAGGAAATTAAACAGGCCAGCAACAGATGTTAAGGGAGATGCTAAGTCCTAAAGCATTTGTTTGATGAGTTTAATGAGCTACCATCACCTGCAAGGACCCTCACACATAATATTTCAACTTTTCTTATAAAAGCTTCATCACTGAAGGTCTCTGGAAACAGGTTAGCCAAGCATTGATGAGGAGTCATGTAGGGACAGCTGATCCTGTCCTGTGGCAAGCTGACAGACAAATGCTTTCCTTCTATCCTGTTTTTAGGGACTCTAGCACCATGCACATTACTGTTCCTCTACACTCCATAATTTCTGAGGTGGGCATATTGCCAGGAGATGCCAGGATAGTCTTTGTGAGCTCTGCCTGTCTCCTAACTGTATTCCTCTGTGCTTCTTCTTGCCATACAGACTACAGAAATGGAACAGCTGAACCTATCCCTTGGCTATAGCGGGGCTGAGTGACTCCTGACCCTGCTCAAAGCAAGTATCTGGCTGTGGATCCATTATATTGTCTTATAGGCAATTAGGCATTTTTAAAATAAAAAAAAAAAAGGCAAACACACAAGCTGTAGCAAGAAGAGCACAAACTGGAAAATGAACTACATCAGTGTATTCAGCATCAGCAAAGCCTCAGCTGGAATATGGTGCCAACACCATGTGTCAGGAAAGATATGGACAGAAGAGAGAGGCCAGGGAAGGAGAATGCAAGACCTAGAGAACAATCTGTTAAAGACAGTTTGAAAAGATGGGGATTGTTTAATCTACAAATGAGAAGACCAGTAGAAATCTTCAAATACACAGAAGGTAATTGGAAAAAAAAAAAAAAAGGAAATTAAACAGGCCAGCAACAGATGTTAAGGGAGATGCTAAGTCCTAAAGCATTTGTTTGATGAGTTTAATGAGCTACCATCACCTGCAAGGACCCTCACACATAATATTTCAACTTTTCTTATAAAAGCTTCATCACTGAAGGTCTCTGGAAACAGGTTAGCCAAGCATTGATGAGGAGTCATGTAGGGACAGCTGATCCTGTCCTGTGGCAAGCTGACAGACAAATGCTTTCCTTCTATCCTGTTTTTAGGGACTCTAGCACCATGAACATTACTGTTCCTCTACACTCCATAATTTCTGAGGTGGGCATATTGCCAGGAGATGCCAGGATAGTCTTTGTGAGCTCTGCCTGTCTCCTAACTGTATTCCTCTGTGCTTCTTCTTGCCATACAGACTACAGAAATGGAACAGCTGAACCTATCCCTTGGCTATAGCGGGGCTGAGTGACTCCTGACCCTGCTCAAAGCAAGTATCTGGCTGTGGATCCATTATATTGTCTTATAGGCAATTAGGCATTTTTAAAATAGCTAGGATCCAGAACCAGGAAGCAATGTGGATAGAACTGGGTTGACTAAGCATTTATTAGAGGAAAAGGTTTTCATAGCTATTAACTTTGTTCTGTTACCGTACATGTAACTGATAGCTTTTCTGACTCATTAGGACACCTGCTGTTACACAATAGTCTGAGTAAGCCACTTATTTTGTGCATGTTCTGGGTAAGAACACTGGTAGAACAGATGAGTTCATTGATACTTGGCTAGATGACAAAATAAGGACAGAATTGTGAATATGGACTTGATCCTACAGCATTTGAAGACAGGAGGGCTTCTTAAGAAATTGCGCTCCTGTCTGCCTCCTGAGTGCATGGTGAAAGAGAAGAGAGGGAACAGGAGTCCCTGTAACCAGTGTATGGTGACAGTCAGAGAGAGGCTCCTCTTTTGGACAGGAGCCTTAAGGGCTGTCCTCTTCAGTTCAGGCATCTTGGTTGCTTCCAGGAACTTCAGTGGGAATGGGCTAAATAGTTAAATCTAGCCCATCAGCAGGGGCACAAGGGGCACACTTGCTTTTTTTCCTTTCACCCTGACTATGAAGGGACTTTGAGATGTGTGCAGAGTACCAAGCTGGGCTTCATCGTGGGGAGAGGCCTCCCAGGATCTGTGCATTTAAGTAGGAAGAAAGCCTGTTTGTGGTACCAACTGAGAAACCCGCAAGACCTTCACTCTAGCACATGGTTAAAAGCAGAGCAGACCTTCAGCAGGTGAAAGGCTCTGCAGCCCTGCCCAAGGCTGGGGAAAAGAAGGGAAAATCCCTTGAATGCAATAGTGGAAGCTAGTGAAAGGGTGGCAATCTCCTAGTTATTAATGATTACCATATTCTCTATTTAGATCAAAAGATAAATTTATTTTACAAAAGTGTTTCTTTACTATCAACTTTTCCCAGGCCTGCTTATTTGTGGAGTCATAATACAGTGACAAGAAGCACAGCAAGGATAATGTGGAAGGAATTAATCTGCAAACCAGCTTAGCATTTGAATGGTTATGAAGTCATGCTTTCTACCTGGCAGTGAATTTTACAGCACCTATTACTGAGTGAGCATTTCTGACACACTTGGCAATGCTGGTATGGGTTGTGCTGAATCTCAATGAAATTGCAGGGTGTAACAACTTACCTTTAATTAAAGAAACAGTTATACTTGATAGAACTGGCTGCTACACCCTACACACAAGCCCGTGATACCAAAACCAAGATACGTGCAAAACATATGTTGGTGACTCCAACAGAAGGCTCAGCAACAAAGCCTAGAAAGCTTTTCTGGATTGAGCACTGACCACAAAACAGGAGCTGTGAGCAGAGAAAGAGTGCCCTGCTAGTCTCTAGTTGATGCCTTCAATCTTGGTGCAATTAAAATTTTTAGTGCAATGAATAGAATTGCCACAGTAAACATCCTACTTCATCATTGGTACCTTTCCAGGTGAACGGCTTACAACTCAGTAGGGTCTTAGAATGAGCAGCAAATGTACTATATGCTGCAAGTGGTTATAAAACCAGGGCTGTGGTAACAAGCCACAGTGGTCGTAGCACAAATCAAGCTGTCCTTACTATGCTTCAGCCAAAACGTGTTACAATTATAGTAGGTTCTTGTCCAATACAATAAGCAAGAGTAAAAAAAATTTCTAAGCCAACTCTAACACAAAGGACAGCAATGCTATTTGTCCCTACTATTGCCCCAAAGCATTTGTTTGATGAGTTTAAGAAGCTACCATCACCTCCATGGACCCTCACACATGATATTTCAACTTTGCTTATAAAAGTGAGCTCCAGATGCTTTTCCATGAGACATTTTTTCCCAGTGAACTGTATTGGAAGATCATCTTTAAAATGTCTTCGTTTTGTTGCCTGCGGTCTCATTGCTGCAGAATGCAACTTGCGGTTTGCTGAGGAAGCCCTGGTTTTAGTCTTTATCAGTGTCATCATAAAAAGAGATTTACTCTGGTTATGGGTCATAAGACATCTGGTTTCTGTATTTGAGAAAGAAATACAGGAAATGCCTCTTCGATAGCTACAGCAATGGATTAAAATAAAACTCTGGTCAGTAACTAGTACATACACACATACATTCTGGGCACGGAGCTGTCAGGATGGGTTCCCATCTTGCACATGCTCAAGTGGCTGCATCTTGGGCATCAGCAGCATTTGGTAAGATTGCTCTGTAACCCCACATGCCTGCAGGTCCCAGGCCAGCAGAGAAGCTCTGCCAGTTTACTAACCCAAGGTTGATGCCACCCCTAGCTCCACGGTCCCACCCTCCTCATGTAATTCCTTCCTCCTCCTCCCCCTTGTAAGGGTTGATGCAGGTTGTTCCTGCTAGGAGAGGAGTAAGCCTGGGCTGGTTGTCCATTGCTCAAGCAGGAAGACGATGCTGAAGGAAAGCTGGAGACAGCTAGGCTTTTTTCTTTGGTACCATGATCAAAAGAGATTATTTCTCAGTCAAAGGGAAGTCCTAAATTAGCCCATTCATGGTCACTCACATGGGCAAACCCACACAGTTTTAGACAGGAGAAGCTCATTTGCTTGTCTCATTAACCTAAGTCCTGTTTCCTCTTACCAGAGGTGGATAAATCTTAATGAAGTCTTGTAAAATGCAAGAGCTGTGCCTGGTTAGCGGCACAGGCAAGGCTGGTACCTGCCTATTAATGGAGCCAGCAAAAATCCATGCCCTGCTTATGCTAGAGGAAGTCCAGGCTCTGCCTGGCCCATGTGCCCTCAGGCATGGCTGCCCCTGTCCTTGAGGCCAGAGGCTGGGCAAGCTCCTGAGCCCCAAAAAACATGAGGCACAGGCCTGCTTGCTGCTCACCTCAAAACTTGTACGGTGCTGCATGCGAGAGCCCAGGCTCTAGCAGAGTGCTTCATCTGTGGGGACGGAGGAAGTTGGGGGCTGCCTTCATCCTGCCTCTCCTCCTCAGTTTGGGTATGCAACTGTGCTCATGAGAATTGGGCAGGTGGCAACTGAAGGGCTGGGAGAGCCAGGAAAGCTGAGCCACAGCTGCAGAGGCACCCGCTGCCACCCCAGCTGTCCCCAGAGACCTGGGGGCTGCTTGTCCCAGCCTGAGCTTGGGGAAGTGGTGCTGGGTTGGGTACACAACACTCTCAACACAGCTGTGAATTGTCTGCTTGCTCTGCTAAGAAGCATCTCACTAGTTTTGCAAGAGTAGGTTGGCCTTTCTTTAATGGTTTTTGAAAATCATGACAATAAAAAAAAATTAAAATCCCATTTAGATTGCAGTATCACTGTCCATTCAGCCACTACAGGTACCTCTGTCCCTTGAGCACCTGGCTAAGCACACAGAAGTTTAAAAGAAGACACTGTTAATATCTTTGTAGAGTTTCCCATATATTTATAAGAGAACTGTAACTCTCATCTCCGGGCAATGCTTCTACAGACCTCTGTTTAACCCCAATGTCAAAAAATAGCACTGAATGGAGAAGTGGCTTCTCCTTGATATTGCTCTCTGCTCAGCTTGGTTTTCACATACTTGCCCAGAAGTTGGGGGTGAGGAAAGAAAAAAAAGCCCATCTTGTTTCATTAGAGTACAAACAGGAGATACTGTGATCAAGCAAAGATAAAGTATTTTGCCCAAAATAGCCATAGCTCTTGATTGATTTTCAGTTTAGGAAATATTTTCACTGCTTTAACAGAACATGTCAGTAGTTGTAGAGAGTCTGCTGCAGTACTGATCTTTCTTACTTTAGAAACTAAGATAAGAAAATATAATCCTGGAAAGCTACCCAGAATGATTTAAAGTACCCAAACCATTGTCTCCCCCTCCCCCCCCCAGTTTATTAGTTGGGCTAAGGAAAGATAGTAGACCTTTAGACAAGCCTGTCTCTTAAACAGTCTTAACATTTTAAATGTAATTTGGAAAGAATTTTCAGTAATAAAACTCAATATCTCTGATGCAGAGATATAAAAGGCTTAGAGATATTTTACTTTAACCATTAAATGAAAAACATCCATATAGTTCACAGCAAATCTACGAATATGTTTCATTTAGTGAGTGAAGTGCATTAAGTTCCTCCTTTCAAAAAATTTTACTGAAGATAATATGCAAATAAAAATAAGAAAAAAAGTTAAAGCAAAGTAAGAGATGAAAGCTGAATTTCAGAGCTTCTGTAAATATAATTTTCAGTGGTAGTACTACTATTTTCTTGGTCACCCCTAGCTTGTGTTTGAGTGATAGAAAGCAGAAATCTTCAACATATATTTAATTTCCTTGGAAATTAAACCTGTGCTAACTAACTAGATGTATTATATTCTTTGTTGGGTAGAATTGTATGTACCTCTTAGAGTCAGCAACGGTGGAGACAAAAAAAAAGTGTGAAAATAAATTGAAAGAAATTCTACAAGTAGCCCTGATATACAGGTTTATTCCTTATGTGACCTATAGGAAAAACATTCAAGAAAAATATTCTTGGAAATTCAGTTGAAATATTATTCTGAAGGAAGGAGATTTATTAGCACTTGAACAGGCAGATAAAACAATGTAAAAGTTTGGGTAGCAAAGTTTTCTCCCTCCCTCGGTCTGTTCTTTCCCATCCAGGACTCAGTTCTCAGTACTGTACGCTTTAGGCAGCTGTAAAGCTTTTATCCGCATACATGCTATGCAATTATTCTGGTTATGCTAGCTGACCAGATTGTTGAACGTAACAAGTTTCTTGTATTTTATGGTTCCTGGAAAACATGTCAGATGTGAGTGGTTTCACTTTATAAATCCGGAAGTCTGCTGCTGGCAAGAGCACATCTTCTTTTATTTGGCTTTGCAACAATGTTGATGAGCAATGAAAGATTGGAACAGGCAGTAAAAATTGTTCATTGTAAAAGAGAAAAGAGAAGAGGAAAATCACGGGAGTGACCATATCAGAAAAGAAACATTTAAATCAGTGTATTAAGTTGTAATAAGTGAAGACTAAGTAGTTGACAGTAAAACCTGTGTGATTTGAAAGTATATCCCGAAGGCACCTTGCTGTGTAAATGATGAGGAGGACTCTGTGGGGTATTGTCTTGGACAAGAAACAGTGTTTAGGGAGGTGTCAGTAAACAGGACATTACAGTAGGAAGTGGCAGTGACAAAACAACCCCTCCGGAGCTGGATGTCTGTTTCCAATTAAGTGCCATTCTGCAGAAAAGGAAGCAGATTCCCATGGCATGTGTTTGGCAGCATCGTTTGCCATCAGTGGTACCACTGGCTTCTGTACCACCGTATCCCCTTCTAGCAGGTACACAGGGTCCAAGGGAGGCTCCACACCCTCTGGAGTACAAACCAAGTAGATGGACTTCAGTGGCTGGCTGAAACAGAGATTTGAAAAGTTTGGTCTTAGGATCCTAACCTGCTTCCTGTATTGCTGATGGTGATTGGTCTTTCCTCTTTATAAGCCAAAAACTTGAATTATTTAAACATACATCTGAAAAAAAAACCCCAAAATACTATAAGGAACCAATAGCGATAAAATTTGTATAGATAATCTGTCTCTGAAACTCTATTTGGTAATTTTCCTTTTCTGTGTTCAGGCTTCTGAGGGAAGCAGCAGTGGCCTGCCGTCTCTAGCTGAGTTGAAGGGGGAAACACAGCAAGCCAGTGTGAGCAGTCAGTCTGGGAGACCCCTCTGCCCAGGCCTGGTGGCACCACCTTTGCTGCTGCCTGGGCACAAGCTGCCTCATCCACAAGGATGAAAAAATGTATGTGAGAACTTCCCAAGGATTGCTGCCCCTGGTACATAATAGTGTGGCTTATAAAAACCCCCAAATTCCTAACACAAACCCCAAAACTGATCAAACAAAGGCTTACTGTGGAATGGAGATGAATTTGACTCAATATGACGTTCATTTTTATTTTGGTGAGGGAAATATTAAGTCAGATTTTCATTGTAGCTTGACTTTATCAGCTCTGACCTTGATGGAGTTACATCGCTGTGTCCAATGCATTTGAACTTAGAGCCATGCTTTAAATGGCAGGCCTTGCTTTTGAGGAGAGAGGCTTGTTTGTGGTGCTACAGATATCACTATTATAAAGCTGCTGGCACAAAGATAAGAAAAATTATTCCCCAAAACTTTGCTGAACCTTTTTACAGGTTTTGTTTAAAATAAAGTCACCCACTTTTCCAACACAATTCCAATACTTGTTCACCTTTCCAAATCCACATTTGTTTAGAGGGATGATCAGTATTTTGCAGTTCAGTGTGATGTTCAGATATGGTTCCTAATGATCTCATCCCTAACAAGCCAAATTGCAACAGCCATACCTAGTTATTTTAATGCTCTCTAGTGTTGACTTGGATTATAGCATGTCATTTGTTCAGCTGCTCCTGCCGTATTAGCTATTACTAAACCATTTCTATAGCACTTGCAAAATGCAAAATGCCATGAAAAATCACTTAAGTGAGTCATTAATTTTAAATGTGTGAGAGGCCTCATTAATTTTGTAATTTGCTCAGCATCTTGGCATCTTGCAAGATCAAACTGTGATCAGATCAAAAAAGATGAAAATGATCCATAAAAAAAGGCCTTAGCCAGGAATTTACTTAAATATTGCACCTGGCACACCAAGCCCTTCTCTTTCTTCCTTGAGCTCTCAGAGAGCTCTCGAGTAGAGCCATAGCTGGTGATCTAGCAGCTGGCTCATACTCTCTTTCCATTCTGGATCCCATCTCAAGTAGGGAGAGGTGCAATGGCCTGAAAGAGTTTGCCTTATGGAAAACATCATGAACGCACTTTGCAGCCATGCTCACGTTTCTGGCTAGGATTCAACTAAATAGGGAAATGGAGCTAACAGCCAGCCAGAATATACTTCGTCTGCAGTCAAGCTGCAGGGAGCAGGTTATAAGGCAGATGCATGCTTGTCATTAACTGATAAAATGCTTCTAGTGTGAATGCACCAATCCCTGCAAAATCCTTGCTATGCTAAATTAAGCAACCCTTTCCCTGTTAAGTTATACCAGTGACAGCTGCTATACGAGGTGTTTTGCCAACAGAAACCACACTGATTACAATCGTCCCCCTACCGATATTGCTACAACATGAAGCTGGAGTGTCTGGAATATTAGCAAGCTTTCTTATGCATGTTTAGTGCCTGACACCTCCTCAGCTACAAATGTTACTGGCACAAGTTTGTTAGCTTCCTTCATATGGAAAATGATGCAGCTTAACCATGACATTATGAAAAAAAAGAAAGAAGGAGGAAGAGAAGGTATGGGTGAAACAGCATATAGCGTCAATGGGTTTCATTTCTTTTGGTCAGATTTTCACTCCTTCCCCTTCCTCCTGAAACAAGCCATTCATTTCCTTTCCCAGCTAGCAGTGCAAGGGTGCATCAAGCATAAAGAAATGGTTAGCTTAAGCATGTCAGTCTAAATGGCAGTACTTTTGTGGTTCAGCTTCCTCAAAAGGCTACCACAATGTGCTTTGCTGCATGGCCATGCTCAGCAGTTATAACCTGTTTTGCAAATGCTGTTTTTGCCAGAGTTTGGCTCCATAAATGGCTGCTGCTTGAGCCCTTCGTCTTGCCATCAAATACAGCAGCAGAAGCAGACACTGAGAATGGTAGCACATTAGAACTAACTGGTTGTACAGAAAGGCCAAATTCAGGAATAGTTGAGCTGCCATTGCCTTCATATGAGACTTCCCAGTCACGCAGCAGTTTGATTATTTTTGTGATCCAATCAGGCTGAAGCCTCAACAAAATACAAACAGAAAGCAGAGGTGTGACACCAGCTGTGAGAGCTTAAAAGAGGGAATAACTCAATACTTCATTTGCTATGAAAAGGTGATATTTGCTATATGATTTAGCAAGTATTATGCTGTGCAGCAATTGACTTGCTAAGCACCTCTCCATACGTAGCAGAAATATGCATTTGCAGACTAGCAAGAAGCTTGCTAGAAGTGCTTGCAGAGCATCAATGAGTAGGATGCCTATGCATGTATCATTGAATCATTTGGGTTGGAAGGGTCTTTTAAAGATCATCTAGTCCAACCACTCTGCCATGGGCATCTTTCACTAGATCAGGTTGCTTAGAGCCCGATCCAACCTGAGCTTGAACATTTCCAGGGATGGGATATCCACAACTTTTCTGGGCAGCCTGATCCAGTGTCTCACCACCTTCATCATGAAATTTTCTTCCTGATCTAAACCTACCCTCTTTCAGTTCAAAATGATTACCCTTTGTCCTGTCACTACAGGCCTTGGTAAAAAGTCTCTCGCCATTTTTCTTATAAGCCCCCTTAACATATAGAAAGGCTGCAATCAGGTCTCCCTGGAGCCTTCTCTTCCCCAGACCGAACAATCCCAACTCTCTCAGCCTGTCCTCGTAGGAGAGGTGCTTCAGCCCTCAGATCATTTTTGTGTCCCTCCTCTGGACCCGTTCCAACAGGTCCATGTCCTTGTGCTGAGGCCCCCAGAGCTGGACACAGGACTGCAGGTAGGGTCTCACCAGAGCAGAGCAGAGGGGCAGAATCACCTTCCTTGATCTGCTGGCCAGGTGGTTGGCTTTCTGGGCTGTAAGTGCACATTGCCGGCTCATGTCCAGCTTTTCATCCAGCAGTACCCCCAAGTCCTTCTCCACAGGGCTGCTCTTAATCCCTTCATCCTCCAGCCTGTGCTGATACCAGGGGTTGCCCCAAACCAGGTGCAGAACCTTGTACTTGGCCTTGTTGAACATGATTCATGTGGGCCCACTCCTCAAGCCTGTCAAGTGTTGTGTTTTCAAACACAGATAATTCCAGAAATAATGACAAATAGGGAAAAAAAAAAAAGCCTGGAAAGATATTTTCACTTTCTTCAGAAAGTACTGCATATATGGAGTGGTTCCATAAGTAAGAATTTAATCAGCCTGATACAGTCCAAAATCCTAAAATGGGATTTCATAAAACCCCTGCAATAAACTTAACTAACAATGCAAAGGATTTGTCTGAAAAAAAAAGTTTATTTGAAAAACACTCAAAAACTATTAAGAAATTACTTTTCTGCTCTACATTAGCCTATTTACATATACTGTACATATACAGAGTTATAATTTTAATTGTGCATTACTATAGTGAATCCACAGAAATAGGTATTGTATAACAACTTGGTTTAAGGTTTTGCATTTCTTGGATATAATACAGTCTTTTTTTGTCTGAAATAGTCTAAAAATTAAGCATGTATAAGACACGTTATCTCAATGCATTGCTAGTAGTTTCCTGTAGACACTGTTATTCACATTAGAAGAGCACGTAGCCCTTCTACTAGTGGTAGACACTGACTGGCCACTGCTGTTACTGCTGTTAGGATTTAAAGTCTTCTTACAATGGAAGAGACTGAAAAGTTGTCTCTGATACTGAGAAGAAGCATAGTAGTAAATAAAGGGGTCAATGCAACAGCTAACGCTGCTGATACAAACACAGAGTAGATAGGCAAAGTAGAGATACTCCAAGCTGTTGTCATAAGAAAAACCGATGTAATGAATTAACAGGAGGACATTTGTTGGTCCAAAGCAAATAACAAAAACAGAAAAAACAGCCACACACAAGAGCAAGGCACGTGTCTTCTTGTTTTGTTTTTCAACAATTGTAGAAGAACTAAGACATCGAATGATGCACACATAACAGACAGTAGAAATGATAAATGGCACCACAAAAAACATGGAAGAGAAGATGGAGAAGAAGTGGAGGTAATAGCCGTGAAGTTCAGATTCTTCTAGCACATCATGGCAAGTAGTTATATTTAACTTGGGTATTTCCACTGTTTGCTCTCTGATGAGAAAAGGTATAACCCCAGTTATTGCTACAAGCCATATGATGAAACAAATCAGCGAGGCACGTGTTAATGTACGCCACCCAAGAGACTGCATGGGATACACCACTGCTAAGAAGCGATCGAAGCTTATGCTTGTCATAAGCATTATTGAACAGTACATGTTACAGTAGAAGGCAGCAGTGATGAAACGGCACATTTGGGGTCCAAAAAACCAGTTGTTTCCAGAAAAGTGATAAGCAATCTTAAAAGGAAGTACGCTTACAAACAAGACATCTGCAAGGGCCAAGTTCAGCATGTATACTACAGCTGGCTTTTCAATCTTCATTTTTTTCAGGAACACAAGTATCGCTGTAATGTTCAGAGGGAGACTCAGCACAACCACTAAGGTGTAAACTGAAGGAACAAAACGCGTCAGCCACGGACTGGTGAGGTATTGCTTTGTTTGCATTGACACTGTTCGGTGTTGACGTGGGGGCAATCCAGACTGATTGGTGGCGCCTGATCCAACTTCTGAGTCATCTTCAGTATCACTTTCAGCAGGTATAGGGTCATCCCCGCGACTTACAAAAGAGAATACAAAACTTCTGCCCCGTGGCATGCTGCCGTTATATGGGAAGTCTGAAAAGTAAGAAAGTATAAGGATTAATAAGCACATATTTACGTGCTGTGGGGAAGCAAAAACAAAAAGGAAAGCCAAGATCATATTAAGCAACACAAAATAATAACGTTAATTCCTGATTCAAGGCGCAGACTGCTCACAGATGTTAGTCCATCCCTTTTTGTTTTAGCTCTTGTTACAAGTTTGGGTAAGATGTCCTCCTTTGTCTCCCATCTCTTAGTCTGGAAGCGTTTTATGATAGGGATTCTATCTGTGCTTACGGACTCGATCTCATTGTTCTCTTCTGGCTACTTCAACACAAATACAACAGTAAATTTACCACCTGTGAACTGTCTTTGCCAGACCCTTCATGCAGATTGTAAGAAATGAGGTGCTGGGGTAAATACTGGTATTCACACACAAAACTGCTATTAGAAGTACTCATCACCAAAGCAACAAAAAGTTAAAGTGCAATTAATACATCAAATTACTGAGCTATTTCTCTGTGCTCTGGAGACACCTTATGCTACCGGATGGCACCCATCAGGACAGACAGCAGAAGTCTGCATGCAGTTTTCAAGGCGGACGCAGATCAACCTTTTGCTTGTATCAGACAGGTGGCCACAGATTGCACTGAAACATTTCCCCAGTTCTACTTATCCTACACCACAGCGTGCACCACTGAGGACAGCAGATGTCCAGAGTGCTCTCGAGGCACTTCTGAAACATGCCACTAGTGTTCCCTCCACGGCAGGGTGTTCTGCAGCATGGTTTGGTGGCTGTGACTGAGAAGGAAAGTGTCAGGACAGGGTATCTCTGCTTTTTGAATGTAGCCATGGTGAGTTAGGAATTTAGCGTTACAAAGTGCTGAATGTGTGGTATGGGTTTGTTTACGTAAAAAAACCCCACAATCAATCAAAAGAGCTATTTTAGACATTATTTCAGAAAAGTTGTAGGGAGACTTATTTTGGAAGACTGTAATTTTCAGCTTTGGCTTTATCTAGTTAGGCGTAGGATAATACAAACATACGGGCAGACAGAACTGACAGAGTTACTACTACTTAAGTAATCGTCTACTTAGCTGTGCAACTGATCCTTTGTTGAATCCTGGACAACTAAAATAAAAGTGAAGGTGTGTTAGCTTAAATCAGTGAGCTGGAAGTACATAGGCGTGATTCACCCATCTAAGATGCTATTCGTTAGAAGCAATTATTTGTTCTACGGCAATTCAAACCATTTTTTTATGCAGATGAGAACAAAAGGATCTGAAGGAGGCAGATGGCAAGAGAGGAGTGGCTACAGCCTTGAGCAGGCAGTTACCTCCCTTTGTGTGCAGGCTGTGCGAGGAGGGCCCTGCCCAGCTTGAATTTTGGTGAAATTCAGACTTGAATGTGGGGGGAGATCAGAGGACTGGTACAAAAATTTGGGGATTTTTTTACAGCTGCTGTGCTGTATGTATCGTGCTGTGTTGCAGCAGCACTCTGGGGGCAGAGGGGACAAAGGAGGGGAAGTGTTTGAGATAATGATTTTTGTATGCCAGGTGACTAGACTGTAACCTCTGCAGGTCAGAAAAAAAGATGCTGGATGAGAATTTGAGCCTGGGGGCTTGTTGCATAGACTGCAATGGGAACAATTTAGTACTTATACTGAAACACAAATGTAGTGAAGTATGTGAGATTCAGTGTTCACACAGAAGGGCACTAAACCAATTTATGCGAGAGTCTATTCTGCCCTCTCAAAGAGAACACTAGCAAAGGCAAAACTATAGATCCTTAATCTTTAACATTACTTTAAAAGTTCAGTCCAAGCAGTTGGATGGCTCAAGGAGTCAGCTCCTAGTTCAGCAGTTCAGATGTGGCACAAGTTATACTTTAATACCTCTAAATTTCAGCCTGTGGCTGACATTGAACAGTTAGGTGATTTCCAGTACTTAATAATCATTGCAATAGAAATCTGTCACAACTGGCACCATTGGTATTCATCTCTTTTGGGAGGATTGTAAATACACTTGAATGAAGAAAAAAAACTTCTTGTGCCCTGAGGCAAGTCTCCATGGTAGAAACATCAGCAAGAGTGACGAAAAAGCTTGAACAGTACCTCTGCTATATCCAGTACATGCAAGTTTTATGAATTCAAGATTTTGAATGCTGTGAATATATGTATTTCTTCCACTGGTATTTCTAAAATAGAAAATTTCTGAAATGGGAGACGATGACGATCCTGGTCCCCAAAGGTCTAGGTGTCCTTCTTGGCCTCTTCACCATGGAAGAACAGCATGGAGAACCAAATGAAGAGGTGACATGGTTTCACATGAGGAAGGCATGTTTTTGGGGAACACGGATATAAATGGACTGGATGAGAGGGAGGGTAAACCTGTGTCTGGAGTCAGGAACTGTATTGCCAAGATGACCTCTGCGTTGATGTGGTAATTGAGGGTTTTTTTTTTTTGCTTCCAGCAAAGCACCTCTCATCCAGGATCCCTGAACCTTGACAGGCTTTGCCTGTGCTGCCTCATCTGAGCTAGCAGTGCTGCAGCGAAGCCACAGCCTAAGTGCTGCAGTGCCTCACTTTTTGAGCACTAGCAAGTAAACCAGCCAGACCCACTGACCTTTAATGACCGAAGTTTAGTCCTTAATCACAGAATCACAGAATCGCAAGGGTTGGAAGGGACCTTGGGAGAGGATCTAGTCCAACCCCCCTGCTAAAGCAGGTTAATGAGGAAGTGCTTTGTGGTAACCTAACCCATTTCTTGTCAGTGGCTCCTAACTTAGAACAGTATGAAAATATGCTAAAGAAAAAAAACCCCCTATGATTGGGCCAGTTATCTTTCATTCACTACTGACCTTTGTCTAAGCTATTGCTTGTATTTACTCAAACATTGCTAATGCTTTTAATTATATCCTGAATTCTTGGAGCTAACTTATGTACAACTTTCCAAGATGAAAGGAATTAAGAGTCTGCATGACTCCACTATCAAACTTTTCTAAAATTAGAATCCTATTACAATAATTCAGGGCATATCACAAATAAATTTAGTTTAGTTAAAAGTTCTCTGGAGTAATACTTCAACGTGGTGAAAATTAAATGTTTTTTGCATAAGCAAAGACTTCCTTAAGTTCAGAGTTGAACTCAACCTCGATGCTGTACTGTGTCCTGTGCTTAGTCTATGCCTCCGCCTTGAACTTATATGACATGAGCTAGTACCTGAAAGCCAGCTCTATGGCAAAATGCAGTGAGACCTCACGCTTGCTATTTCTTTGCCACTTGATAATGTAGAGAGTGGGAACTTAAAACTTTCTTGATGGAATTTAATTTTAATTTAAAAGATTGATAGCCACATTATCAGTTCTTTTCCTTTGCAACACTGCTTGCATGTTTGTAGGACACAGCGTCTGTGTGTTATTAGAAAAAACAATAGTGCACTTCGTGGTTTCTGAAACAGAAAGGAAGATAGTTACAGCCCTGAGGTTCTGAATTCATTTTGTGTCAGTGTTTATTTGAAAAAGCTGACGATCAGAGATTTATACATAGAAGGGAAAAGGATTAAATGATGTCATATTACTTCGAAAGATCTTAATGAACCTTGACAATAAACATAAAGGTCAATAATGGGAAACAGGCATTACCTATAAGCTGGGATAGTACAAGACAGCCAATACAGTAGCTCTACAGAAGAGATTTTGAAACTGCTCTTACATAGCTACAGATATACCAGAAATCTGTTGGATGTTTCTTTCTAGCTGTTTTAAAGCTGTAGGTGTCATTTGTCTCTAAAACATACTTCACTACAGCTTAAGTAATTTTAATAATACAAATAATCTGTTGGGAAAACAGAGGTAAAGCTTGTATAATGATCACAAGTGTTCAGTCATCTTATTTTTGCCAGACTGTCACCTGATCCATTTGGAAGAGGTCTGACCTGGTGCATTACTGTTTTTATGACTAATAGTGTTCTCATTGCTGATATAACAGAGTTAACAGCTGTATTGAAGTACTTGTAAAATATAAATAGGTGTGAAAGAACAGGACTAAGAACAAAGGAAGGGTGGGATAAAGCACTGAGGTTTTTGTCCTCGCGGTGTGCCGTCAGGACACTGTACAATCTATATACAGTCTTTAGTTTTCTTCCAATAAGGACTTTGAAAGGCAAAAATTACATCGATTCAATATGATACTCAAATTGCCTGAAGTTTTCTTTTACTGCCTGTGGTCCCTGCGCTAATTCTCCAACAAGGACACAGAGAAATTATGTAGAAGACTCTGTAAGTTTGGGATTGCTTGAGTTTACCAACCTATACTGTGTTGTTTTCCATCAAGTACTATGTATTGTTGGTCTCACAATCAGCATACGCATATTCCGTTTACCCTGACACTGCTTTTTTTTTTTTTTTTACACAGAGCTATTTCATAATTTCCTTTCATGTCTACTCTCATATGCTAGGGGCTACTGCACGTACTGTTCCGTGAAAGGAGAAGTAGAGAGCAAAAAATATGATGGCTTCAACCACTCTTAAAAAGCACTCTTGAGCTCCCGAAGAAAAATTCAATTTCTGTAGATCCATAAATGTGGACAGCATGTTACAAACTGGCCATGCTCATGTCCCAAGGGATATTTTTGTGAAGTGGAAAACTAAAGATTAGGCTCCTACTCAAGTCAATTAAGCATGTTCCCTATGTGCCGCTGCACAACTATTAGTACCGATTTCTGGGCATTACTGATGACAGCTGCACCCATACTGCTGTCTTATAAAAAAAAGCCACTTCCGCTTATCTCCCCCTGGTATAATCCGCAGTGATAAGCATCTAGAATCTAAATCACTCCGAGGCCCGTAAATTAGGTTCTCACAGGCAGAATGTGAAGTGCATGCCAGACACGTTTATAAACAAGGTAAGACACAATCTTGTGGGACAAATGGCAATTATTTGCTTTTGTAAAAATAAAACACCGTATTCTCTTTAAAATAATATTCTTTAGCCCACATCTCGGTTCATACAGGATTTTTATTCTATTACTCAAGTGACTTGGTAACAATTTGACACATTTTACTAAAGTATTGTTTTCTTGCAACCAGGTGTCTGCTCCTTTTTGCTTTCCTTTCTCATCCACTTTCACCACAGGTGCTGGCTTCAAGCAATGATAACATCTCTCTATCCAGCTATCAGTGTCCCAGCGCAGGAAAGCTCGGGCAGGTTCAGACCTCAACCAGCCACCTCGGCAGCTCCTGGTCGACTAATGTGCAAGCACCTAGCACCAACCTGCTGCCAAGCCATGGCTTTTTCACCCACCCGCAGGACTAGCGCAGGTCAGTAAGGTGAGAACCCTGGATGTTGAAGGACCAAGGGAAAAGCCGGGGGGAGAAGCTGCAGGTGCAAGGGCAGAGCAGACCTGGGGATAAAGCAGTGCATGGGCGATGGGAAGCTTACCTGGGACTGTGGGGAAATGATATTATTACGGTGGGAGTGAGCACATGGGGAGCAGGAGACATGTTCAGATGGCCAGGCTTTATTAGGTCTACTGCGCATGAAGTAACTTGTTTTTAATTTTTCTTTTCCTAGTCATGTAATACAGTAACTATTTATTTCAATGATGATTTCCTAATGAAGCAGCAAATAAATAGTGTAATTTGGGGTGCTCTTAATAATTAAGACAATAATTGCAAAAGTCAGGAAAACAAGTTGGAATGTTTCCACAAACTGGAAGAATAGCAGCCAACAGTACAATCTTTTCTCTAGCACTAACATTATAGTTTGTCTTTTACCCCTCTTCCCCCCCCTTTTCTTTGTAGGGAGATTTTCCTTGGACTTCCAGTACGAACATGGTTGTGGTTTCTTTACTCCCACTTGTCCTTGTGCGAAAAAATTGTTTAGCCAAAATTGTTTTCTCTCTCTGATACTTCCCTCCCAGCATAATTATAAACACTAGCTCTGTCTGCTTTCAGCCTTCATTTCTGTAGCCCAAGTATGCTCTGAAATTTCCCCATAGCTGTTCCTCTAGCCAGCCCGCTCCTGTGCGACTGAACTGAGTGTTCCCAGCAGGCAGCTCATGGGGCTTTTACTTGTACAGCAGTGCTATGACTGCTATGTGATTGAAAAAAAAGGTCAAACTGAATTTTACAGAAAAAAATCGTTGCTAATCTCTAAACACATAATCTTGCCCTTTGTGCTGTCATACCTCTACCAGAAGCTGGGAGGGTACATGCATGCATGCCTTCTTTTACCTTCCTTCCCTCAGCATTTGCGTTGTCAGACGAGCTCCAAGCTAGACAGATCCATGGTCTCACCAGTTAACAGCATTGATGTTGCTGCTAAGTGCTACTTCTAACTGAGTGACCGTGAAGGCCATCCACTCGGGGCAGATATTCAGAACTATTTCGTGTTGGCAGACCTTCCAAACTTTGCGTTACCTACAAATTCCGCTGGCACTCCGTCTTCTGAAGTTGTTATCAAAAGGCAATGCCAGTTTTTTAAGTAAGTCCACTGGCACGTCTTTGCCAGCCTGGTCACTTCTTTCCATCAGAACTTGCTATTGCGCAGCTGCCTCCTTAGCCATGGGACAACTCTAAACCAGTCTTCGCCATCAGTAACCCTACCTGCATCACTGCAGCTTTGTCAGATCTATGCGCTTCAGATCTGTGACGTTTCCTGTATCCAAAAAACTAGTTCTCAGAAAAAACACCTGCCTGAGGTTGCTCTACCCAGGCTAACTTTATGGTTTAGCCTGTTCTCTTGCCCCGGCTAGGAGAGCAAACCTAGCGCGGCGCTCCACCACGCCAACGAAAGCGCCATCCTAAGCTAAAACGCTAAAACGTCAAAGCGGGAGACGCTCGCCCCGGCTGCCCGCAGCCCAGCGGCGCTGGGCGCGAACGCCCATGCTGCTTGCTGCCCTCCGCCCGGGCCCGCGCCCC
>NW_009259489.1:1287925-1289140 GCF_000687185.1 Egretta garzetta | reverse complement strand
GGTGCGGAAACAGCGGCGGAAAGCGCTGGCACCCAGCTGAGAGACGGGAAGGGGTGGTGGGGTCGGCAGGGCGAGAAGGCAGGAGGGGCAGGGCGAAACGTTGCTCTCTAAGCTGAGCTTGCCAAATTTTGTTCGTGCGATCCGGATTGCCGATGCCCCACAGGAGCACAGTTAGGAGGCCAGCTGAAATATCTGCATTACTCATAACTGAAAGATCACGCTCATTCAGAAAAGCTCCTTAGTACGTAGATCTCTTGTATAAAGTAGACAGCGTCAAAGCTTGCTTGTATTGCGTGGGCTCAGTAAGCTGACTGCTCTGCGGATGGAGGGCAACCTAAAAGTGATCCGTTCATTACCCAGCCTTGCAGTCCTGGAGGCTGTTCTTGCAAGACCCCTGAGGAAGCGGTGCCACTCCTGGACTCCAGTGGCACATGCATTGGACAGGAAAGCTTTTTGTGTCCTTCACAGCTGCTCATGAATCAAGAGCTGGTTCAACTGAAAGCTGTACAGACAAAAGAAGACGGGGGAAGCTCCATTTTAACTCATTCATATGTATGAAGTGCCTTTATTTCTGCAGAAGCACTGACCTTTGCTCTTAACTGAGAGTAAAAACCATGGAAAAGAAATACTCCTGATGGCACGTACTGGTTCCCAGTAAGTTCTACGTCTTTTACAATATTTTTCCCACAGTCCTGCTACTTGCTACGTTATAGCACTGTTGAGGAGGACTCCAATTTTTGAAGAGCAAAGGCAAGTAATATATACAAGTTTTACAGCTGGCCAGCATTTCTACAACTCTGTCATCGCAAACACACTGGGGAACCCCCCCAAAACACCTTACCATGAACTATTCTTCATCTATTTAGAAAATAGCTTCATCAGAGATAATTTATTTTCATCTGTCTGGGAAGAGAAAGTGAAGCTATTCTTCGGTGTTCCTCTGGTCTCACAGCTCTATAAACATACCCAAAGGTAACACTTAAAAATTTATAAACCCAAAATAAAGTGAACTAAATATCAGAAATAAAGGCACTTCACTGGCTGAATGGCAGGGCTCAGAGGGTTCTGATCGGCGGGGCAGAGTCCCCTTGGAGGCCGGTAGTTAGTGGAGTTCCCCACGGCTCAGTACTCGGCCCAGTCTTGTTCAACTTGTTCATCAATGACCTGGACGAGGGGACAGAGTGTACCCTCAGCACATTCGCTGATGACACAGAA
>NW_009259489.1:1250585-1287851 GCF_000687185.1 Egretta garzetta | reverse complement strand
GCCCAGCAGGTTGCCCTCCCTGCCAAGAAGGCCAATGGTATCCTGGGGTGCATTAGGAGGAGTGTGGCCAGCAGGTCGAGGGAGGTTATCCCCCCCTCTACTCTGCCCTGGTGAGACCCCACCTGGAGCACTGTGTCCAGTTCTGGGCTCCCCAGTTCAAGAAAGATGAGGAACTCCCAGAAGGAGTCCAGAGGAGGGCAACAAAGATGATGAGGGGACTGGAGCATCTCCCCTATAAGGAAAGGCTGAGAGAGCTGGGCTTTTTCAGCCTGAAGAAGAGAAGACTGAGGTGATCTCATCAACATGGACAAATATCTTAAGGGTGGATGTCTTGAGGACAGACCCAGACTCTTCTCAGTGGTGCCCAGGGACAGGACAAGGGGCAGTGGGCACAAAGTGAAGCATAAGAGGTTTCAGTTGAATATGAGGAACAACTTCGTCACTCTGAGGGTGCCAGAGCGCTGGAACAGGCTGCCCAAGGGGGTTGTGGAGTCTCCTTTTCTGGAGTTATTCAAAGCCTGCCTGGATGATGTCCTGTGCAACATGCTCTAGGTGAACCTGCAGGAGGGTTGGACTAGATGATCTCCCAAGGTCCCTTCCAACCCTTGCCATTCTGTGATCAATCTTTCTTAAAGTAAATGTTTATTTATAAATATGTTATACCAGACCTTGGAAAAGCATGGATTTTCAGTATTTGTATTTTTTAAGTTCTAAGAAGCCTTAACTAGTGGGCCAGTGCTTGAGGAATAAACCAGTCTCCAGAGCTTGTGAGCAATATGAAGGGAAACTCAGATTGTATCTGCAGGGAGTACCTTAATTGGCTATTATAATTTCTTTTCACTTCCATAAGGTAATGAAGTTGAGAGATAGGAAAGTCTTTCAAGGAAAGATGCATTTTCTCCTGTGGTGACAACTGACCTGTAGACGCTATTTGGCTGTACTGGCTTTTTCCTCAGGTTTTGCACCAGCAATGCAAGTCTTTCCACAAGACTGTTTCATGCATGCAACTGGTTTCATCAAGCCCTATCTAACTTTGAAGATCCTAAATTGCAGCTTACAGCAGCCTCCAAAAAGCCTTTTTTTGTTGTTGTTGTTGTATTTAGTAGCTGTTAAGAGCATAGGACAGCTGCGGGTGGGCACAGAATTACTTTGCTCATTTGCATGGCACTTGGTGCTACCGTCAATCTTGTATTTAGGTAGGAATCATTGTGGTCAGTCCTGTTTAGCAGGGTTCGTTGTTTGTTTAGTGTCAAGGCCCTAAACTGAACTAGTTAATTAAGAAAAAAGCTTCTAAAGGAGTTTAAAGAAATTAAATGGGAATTACTCTTTGATGCGTGCTAGAAGAGCAGGAAGCCACAGAAACAACTGGAAAAGGTGAGTGCCAGCACACAGGCTGTACCTTTCGTATGTGTCATTACCTGGGAACCAAATAAGCTTTCCTGAGCTTGTGTGCATCAGGAAATAACTGAGGCACATGCTGTTTGCGTTAGAACTAAGCAGTGACTAGACGTGAGTGTGTTATACGAAACAGCATATCCAGGACTGAGTTACTCCCAACACAAGCTGTGGGGCCCTAGTACATCCTACCAGCAGAATTCCAGGCTTTTGACACATTACCTCAAAGGTCGGGTCTTAGGATCAGCATCCCACCTGTGCAGACTTACCTACCGAGATAGCAATTGTCAAAAATATGCAGGGATTAGTCCAGCCTGTTACAAATAAAAAGATTGTGAGTTTAATTTGTGTTCAAGTACAATTCACTTCTCTCCTTTGGAAGTAAAGTGCTGCTTTCAGCTTCCCACCCAGCTGATTTAAGTGAACAAGTGTATCGATACTGCAGCATTTATGTTATGTTAAATTGACTGATATGTAACTAGCTAGAAGAAAAATGGAAGCATGTAGGACTTTAGTTAGGGATATTAGATGTTTTAAAATAGCCCACTGTTCAGATTTAATGCCGTGCATAAATAAATATGTCTAGTAAGTGTAATAATTTTTTCAGCTTCTATAATACCACAGGTCAGTATACCAACTAACTCGTGGTCTATATGTCTGCCACTGAGTTTACACTGTTTTATTCCACCTTCAGAATTAATATTTGTTTGATATTTGCTTTTACAATGCATTCCAGAATGGCTCACTGTCAGTCTTTTAAAACGTTTGTCACGAGGAAAGCGGGAGTAGGAAATATTTTCTCTTGGTGTATGTATTTGTCACATTACCTACTGTCCACACTCCTTCTCTGTAGATATAATTGGTAGTTCATCAGCAAAATCATCATCATGTTCAAAGCCATAAAGTCTTCACTGCTGAGCAACCTTCCCAAACTGTCCTGTGAGGATAGTCAAGCTTAATTAGATCTAATTTTCTAAAAGCACTGAAAGCAATTCTTTCACTAGCCATCTGGATTGCTGCTTTAATGACTCTTAAATGAAATTTAGGAACCAAGCCAGTTTAATTAGGTAATGTTTATTTTACATAGAACAATCTCCAAAGAATATTTAAAAAAAAAAACCAATCTAAATACTGATTTTGTTGCATTTATTTTCTTACAAAAAAGACAGACAGGCACAATATACGTATTCAAATACTTCAAGCTGAACACGAATGTTCGCTATTCAGATTTCCCCAATGCCACTCCAAAGGCTGTGAAAGTAGAAAATGTCATTTTACATGAGGCAGTAGTGCATTTAGTAGGAATGAATCACAAAATATATTTTTGTACAGTAAGACGCTATTGTCACTTTATAATTACCTATAAAATTTTTTGAATTGCACAATAAGTTTGCTTTACAATTGACAACTGCCAGAAAATAGGCTTAGTATGTAACTAAATATTTGCTCAAGCTATCCCCTAGAAAAAAAAATTAGGATTTCTTTTGGTAAATACTTAAAAGTCTAATAAGAACTATGTTATATATCTGAGGTCATTTTTAAATGTTTTAATTGGAAGAGGTTTATATATTCAACTAAAATAAATTTCTGTCTACCTTAAAATCCATACAACCACAATAGCTGAGTGTCCTAAACAGTATTTTGATTTGAAGGTACCGACACCAATGAGATCTGGAACTGTTTAAAATCAATCTATTTCCTTTTTTCCTGCTTCATTATCAATGCTGAAAAGGCACTGTGACATTCCTCCAAACATTTGGTGGTTTAGTTTTTTTTTGTTTTTAAAGTTAAAAAGCATCCAATGACAAGCTTCAAACAAACGTTTAAAAGCAAAAAAAATACTGAATCGAATTCCCACTGATGGATGCAGTCCATGATACCTGAAGACACTCATTTTCCATAGAACTTCTTATTCAACAAGAATATGAGCAAATTCACATTCACTTTAGCTTTATCGAACATTTTCATTACAGCCACACCTTCATACTGCATCTGAAGCAAATCCTGTAATCAGAAATAAAATCATTAGACTCTGTTTGAATCCATACCTTACAGCAACAAGATTGGGTCATTTTCATCATGTGATAACCATCTCTAACTTCATGTCCTTCACAATTCAAACAATTACAAGCAGCTGTTGGATAAGTTTAGAAAACATCACATGCCCTATAGATTTCAAACTGTAGACTGTTGGTAACTGCAAACCAGAAGAAAAACTGTTTTCTGTGTATTTTCATTTTCCCTTGGTATTTGTGCTTGCCACTGAACTAATGTGGTATTTGGTTTCAAGCAGCTGCCCTAACATAAACACTAACTCCGTGCCCAGCATCCCAAGGAAGTTATATAGTTATTCCCCACATGATCTGCTGCTCTGAATAGTTCATGAATACATATTAAAAAATCTGAAATAGTTTATATTTAAAGGAAATGCAACTGTGACTATATAGCAAAGTAACAAAATTCAAACCCTACCTGGAAATGGAGCTGCACTTTTTCCATCTCAACCCCCAAAAATTTTGCTTTGATTT
This sequence comes from Egretta garzetta, assembly GCF_000687185.1. NCBI lineage: Eukaryota > Metazoa > Chordata > Aves > Pelecaniformes > Ardeidae > Egretta > Egretta garzetta. The sequence goes on along the minus strand of NW_009259489.1, from coordinate 1,283,928 downwards.
CAAAGTCACCCACTTCTTCTCCAGGTGTGATATCAAACATCACATTCTTAAACCTCAAAACAAAAAGAAGGGTAACTGATTATATAAGCTGTGCTGCTTTACATAGTCCAGAGACAGTTTTGGGGAAGAAGCATGCAGAACTCAAAAGAACTTTGACTGTAAGCAGTATAAATGGTGCCAAACGAACCACTCCATCCCTACTGCAATGTCTTCTTGGAGACTTTCTGGTGTATGCCTAGTGTGGAATACAGAGCTCTCAAGTCTCATATATTGGGGAAAAAATGGGCTGTGGGAAGTTCAGGGAACAAAGATGACCAAGCACCCACAACATAGGAACAAGGCAGCCAGATTTTCATTCTGCCACGCCAGAGTGTCTCTTTTCAGGTGTGTACACAATCCTCTGGTTTCAGTCTGCCTCACATGGCTTCCTCTGCCTGATGAACCCACTTGGAAAAAAATTGCGAAACCTTTTTCCATGCAGAAGACAGCTGGAAGGGTGCAAGGGATGGAAAATTTTCACTACAGCAGCCTCAAAATGGATAGATAAAAAAAAAAAAAATGTTAAAACACCACATCCATTCACCTTGCCACAGTGACTAAGTGCAGCAAACCAGGTGTTTACTCAGTTGTATGAAAGTGATTGGTCAGTAAATGAAATAAAAAAAATAACTGCTATAACTGCCTAACAAGTTAGTCGTTATCAGTGAGTGTGCTGCCGGGCTTGTACTGGTTCCATCTAAGCTAATGCCAAATAATATTTTCCCAAGGTAGTCATGTAGCAAGGTAGAAGGGAAAAAATGACTTATGACAATTAGGCTTTATCATTCTTCTGAATGTAGAAGTCAGCCGTAATTTTAGGTGTGGCACAGGAAATTGCAAAGTTTTCTTTTAAGAAAAGCCAGGCCCCTTAAGAAGCTGTTGATTAGAAAATGCTCTGAATTGCTTTATAGCACACTTACTGGCTGGTTTGAAGATCTTCAATTTCTAGGATGACACCTTTTTCATGCAGTCTTGCAGCTGTGTACTTTAATGAGGCTTGCTTCAGTTTTTTGCTTCCCTTCACCTCCTCTTTTCCATCTAGTTTAATTGACCTCCGTGAATTTCTGAGAAGAGAGCAAGAAAAATGGCCTTTGATTTAGCTACCAGGTATTTTATGCTTCAACTACTCTTCTAGCCATATTTAGCTTTCCTTCACTCTTTGCTTTTTTGAACTCCTACTAATGAATAGAATTAACATTCAAAACAAATCTGAAAATTAGAAGGATTTTTAGCATACAGTGAATAGTCTAAACTTTTTGGCAATGATTTTGAATCTGATTTTTAGCACTCATTTAAACTCTATTGTCAAATGCAACCCTGATCCAAAAGAGTCCAAATTTGTCACTTTAAGATATCGATTTGTAAGCGTACAGTGACATCGGTGTTAAATAAGATTGGCCACTAGAGTTCATTTTTTGGATCAATAAGGTATACACTGGGAAAGCTCCTGTTCATGTCAGAAAATTGTTTTCATTTTGACACTTCAGTGGCATTGGCAGGGGGGTTTGCTCTCAAATAACTGCATCATACCTGAAAAGTAAAATGCTTTAGGCCTTTATCTCCCCCTTTTCCATTCTAAAGACAAAACCCAGTCCTTTTGATGAAGGAAGAAAATCAATAATTTGTTTCTGAAGCTGCATGACTTCAAAGCATGCTAATGGAGGTGCAAAGTAGCCCCAACTAAATATCCTGAAAACACATAATATTTCAGGCCTCCTTCTGTAAGGCAGCTTTAAATAAATGCAAGACTTTACTTTGCAGGTTTTGACTGAAGTCACACTGACAACTGCCATGGACCTTTTAATCTGTAGGTTGTCAATCTGTTGGAATCAAAACTTTCAACTACAGGTTAACACCTCCTCTCCCTCCTGATTAAACACACTGAAATAGTAAAAGACAGGAAGACTCAACTCACTTTCTTGTTAAGTTGTCTAAACAAGTTTTTATATAGGTGTTGTAATAATTAATTTGTTCTTCATAAAATGCTGTCTTGGAGTTAAGTGCATTCAAAGTCTGCTGGAGTTTCACCAATTCAGCTTTTCGATGGTGCCTGTATCTTCTTTGATTCCGGATATCCTAAATAAAATTATTCATGTAATTGGTTTATTAAGTTGATATTTTAAAAAGTCTCAGCTCATTAACATTCAAAACTGTAATTACACAACCTGACCTAATTACTGGGAGAAAGCATGAGCTGGCATGTTCATTCTCACAAGCACGGTACCCGTAGTGAGTATGACAGCTTACGTGACTGTACAGAAGACAACAATTGCATTGCTACTCGTGTATACAAGTGATGGTATCTCGAACTCTGCTATGGTCTCCAGGGTGTGACAGACACAGAAGACATAAGGAAGATGTCATCTTCATGCTACAAATGGAAGATTTCTTACAGCTAGTTTCTGGTGAGAGGCCTAAGAAATGAGAGCTTGAGCTTGTACTAGGTAAGAACTAGCTACTGCTAAACTAGAGTTTGGGTTGAAGGTAATGGTTGAGTTGAGGTAGTCAAAAGTAAAATAAAAGCAACTTCCAGTCGTAAGGCTCATCCCAATCTTCAGATTGCCTTAATGGCTCAAAACAAAGCATTTGGGTTTACAGATAAATAAGAAAGAATGAGGCACTGAATACATATTTAGAATGGTTTTGTTTCGAGCAGACACCTGAACTGAGCAGGGCTTTAAAATGGCACTTCACAATAGGTGCAACATGACATACTTAATTATATTAGACTTAGCTGACATGAGTAATTTACTACTTACATATTAAAATATATTTGCAACTTTAAAGCATACTTATTTATAATCTGCCAATCACTCATGTGAACTATGAGTCATTTACTCATGAGTAATTAAAGGTAATCCAATAAATAGACTAAGATTCTTACAGCCAGTACTGGGTGCAGATTTGGAACAGGATTTGCCAATTTGTACGCAACAGGTCCAGTGCTTTTTCAACCCCAGGATGGGCACTGCATTGGCCCAATATTCTCCCTGTGTCCTGCCCAACCACTGCAAATCAATGTTAATACCAAACAGATAATTTTTGGTTTTTTTAACTCTTTTTAAACTTTACCACTACTTGATTAATTATTAATTGAAACATGGATGGGTAATTCTGATTCCTTTTAAAATATAAAAAGCTGTATTGAAACATATTGTGCAGGAGAAGTTAAAACAGCATCAGTATAAGATCTGGATAACAAAGTCTATAGTTGTATGTTATTCAGTTCAGGTAGTTATGCATGAGGTACTGTCTTTCACTTATTTTGTCAGCCAAAGATGGTTTGTTTCTTATATGAATACTTCAGCAATTTAGTGTAGCAGTCTCTGGAAAATCTATATTGTACATCTCTAGCTGGAATGGATTTAGGCTAGATGCCTAAAACCCATCAATATACAGGGAAGCATGTTCCATGTACCTTAGCAATCTCGTTTATAATTTCTTGGTATTTAGTTGCTGAAGACACTAGTCCTGCTTGTTCCAGTGTCCGGAGATTTCTCTGAATTTTCCTTTTCTTTTGTTCTATTGGTAGCTGCCCATCTTCAAAAATAGACTGACTGTGCTTCATTTTCTCTGGAGTTTTGGAATCTAAGATGGCACGTTTTTCTACAAGTTTCAAGTGCTCAGATTCCTGGGTAAAAAAAAAAAAAAATCCAGACCAGTTATTTTCCAGCTCACAATAACAGTTAAGTATTCAAGTACATTGAATTATCAAAGGAGATTATCAAGAATCAAGGCGTGGGCTTTACCTATATCCTCTTACCACATGGTCTGAAAGTGTTCCATTTACTATGCCTTTTGACATTAACTAATTACAACACCTAGACATGTATTTCAATTAATCAAAACATGTCTAAAATCAGACAACTCAACGACTTCACTTAGTTGTGGGAAGACTAAACCAGGGTAGGTTTAGACTGGTTATAAGGAAGAAATTCTTTACAATGAGGGTGGTGAAACACTGGAACAGGTTGCCCAGAGAGGTAGTGGAGGCCCCATCCCTGGAAACATTCAAGGCCAGGTTGGATGGGGCTCTGAGCAACCTGATCTAGTTAGCGGTGTCCCTGCTCACTGCAGGGGGGTTGGACTAGATGACCTCTAGGGGTCCCTTCCAACCCAAAACATCCTATGATTCTATGACTGTCCAGATCTCACAGGTGTCCCCTACATATACACCCCCCGAGGTAAGCTAAAATGTGCAAATGATTGAGATGTGGCTTTGTGTCTCAGTATCTACGGGGAAGTTGTCAACTGAGAGCTCTTCCCACTCAATTCCCATGCCAAGGATAGCAGCCATTCCCCAGGCAGACGTTTGTTTGTATTGCTTTAGCAAATAAACTAGGAGTCAGGGAACTTGAATTAAGATACTGAAGTTCATGAGAGAAAAAAAAAAAAAAATATTCAGAAGGATTCAACTCAGGCTATTTGATTGTATTGTAACATAGGAGAGAAAAGACCCCATTTACAAAAAATGTGAGGAAAAACATATTATTCTAGTTATGCTAGTTTACAGCAAGACTTGATTTTTCTTTTCCTCTGAAGCTGTTACCAATTACACAGTAAAAGAAAATTTGCAAGTCTCACACATTTGAAGGCTCTAGATCTCAATAGTCTAAAACCAGCAACAATTATCTTATTGTTAAAGTGGTGGAGAAAGCTGTCGGAGATCTGTTAGGGCTTTCAAGCAGCTATAATAAAATACATACTTTCTTCCCTATTCAGGCACAGCGTAGCACTTACCTGTTGTGCAGTGGCTGGTGTTTCTAATATTTCTAAGAGCGTATCCCCTGGCTGTGTTCGTATCACATCCACAATAAGTCTTTTGGTCCTTTTAACAAAGGATATATGGATATTACAAAACAGTTGTCACTGGATCACTTGTGCATTTCATTTCTTCAAAGGTAAAACTAGCAAGCTCCCCCTTTATTATGGATACTTGGTAATGTTTATGCTTCCTTGCTGTTTCTGTTTCAGAGCTTCCATTGTTGAACAGTGTTCAACATCTGGCTTCTACACATGTCTGCATAGATAAATGCGTGTGTACTTTCCCCCCTTTTATCTTAGAAAACTTAACCAACTAGCGCAGTAAACCAGTTACTGTTAACGTAATAAAAATCCAAGCAACAACTCACATGAGGATTTTAATTATGACCGTGACAAAACAGCAGATAGGAATGTAATCTTTGCAAAGCCTGAGCTATGCATGGTTCCATGAAGGGGCATATTTAATGAATAAAGTGGAAATGCACTCAAAACTCCTGAACTTCTGAAGGAATTTTGCATCTAACACAGTACATTTATGCACAGCACTTAAGGGCAGATATTTCTCTAATAGCAATGGACAAGGAGCATTTCCTTGCTAAAAAAGGGAAGCTGCTGTACCCTCATATGAAAACCAGTTCTTTTTTTGGTAAGAATTTATCTCCTTCCTGCTGTCTTTTCATCCGTAACACTTCCAAGAACATCCTGCTGCAGAATTCTATTAATTTAGAGGACATGGTTACAAATGAGGTATAGCTCGTTATTCTTAAAAATCAACAGAAACTTGAAGATGAAGCTTAAATGACAGTTTACCTACATAAAATTGGGGGGTTTGTTGGTGTTTTCAGGACCAGAAGTTCTCAAAAATGCAATGAAATTGGATGAACAATTTATGCATATACAGGCAACATTATCCAAAACCACTGAGTATTTGGGTACAATCCCAACTTCCATGGAAGGGGCAGCAAGGTAGGAATGACTGACAGCACAGCTAGCACTGCTCCTTCCACAGTAGAAGGCAACCTGCTAAACCTCCTGGAAACTAGTTTGCTCATCCAGAGCTGCTGTTGACTGCACATTCAACAGCTTCTGAAGGACTGCTGTTAGATGTATTTTTCTTTCACGAACTCTCTTGGAATCCCTTCCAGTTTGCCAGGAAAAAAAAAAAACAAACCAAACCCCAAAAAACCCCCAACAACAAAACACCAAGCCCCAAAAAACCCGAACAAAACCAGAAAGGTTTCCTGAAGTTGATTCACTTGGGCTACATCAACACATTGCTGGCTTTCCCTGCCTGACACAACCTTTGTCGGTTTTTGCTGGTCACCACCCACAGTCTACATTACCGTACGTGGGATGGGAAACCTCCCTCATCACCTGCACACTTGGCATCCGGGCACCTTACACAGAGCCCTCTAGACAGGGGTACCATCAGATCTTAGGGTTCTTCACAGAAGCCTTAGCAAAAGCATTTAAGAAGCAAATATATTGATACTTCTGTGGAAGAGGCATGTCACTTGCGGAGAAGCAAGGAACAGTCAGTGAATCAGCTGTGACCTGAATTTTCTCCAGGTGCCTAACACTTTACAAGTGCAGTAAAAGACCTCTCTGCAGCTCAGGTAGGAAAGCTAAGCATCCGTATTTACACGTCTCTTCTGTAAAAGGTAGTGGTAAGTATTTTAACTTTTGATATTGCTGCAATTTGACACAGGTTGCTAAGTATTCTTCTGTCAGATTATTTACTAAATTTCCTCAAAATATGAGAAATATTACTTGACAGCACTCATGCAATAGAGAAGTTAAAGTCTTGTTAATTCTCATGCTATTATTTCAAAGTATTTCCACACAGTGTAGAGGATTAAAGACATTTATTTTGGCCTCGATTTTCATACTTTTAGGCATTCCATTAAAGGGTAACATTTTACTCCTACACAGAGGAAGAAAGGACAGGAAGCACTTTTTTTTCTTTTCTTTTCTTTCTTTTTTTTTTTTTTAAAGGGACAGCAGCAGGCATATCCTTATTACAAAACCAGCCTGGGAACAGCTCTAGAGCCTTGGTCTCTGGAATACCAAGTAACTAATGCAGTTTTGTTTTGACATTATCATTGCAGCCCCTTTACTTCAGATCTCAAATTATGTTTGATAGGAAGTTACAGAAAAACTTCAGCGTTTTCTTTAAGATTCAGGTCAAATATGCACAATTACAGTGGAAAAACTCCTCTTTCCTTTTAGGATTAATAGTAAGAAGTTTCTTGCACTTGAAATTACATTTTTTTCCGGACTTTAATCAGTTATTTATGGCTTTTATAGAAATTGCACTACTTACTACAGACATAACTAAGACCTTTCTTCAGAAGTACAACTTCACATATTACCTAGTAAATTCAGTTTACTGGTTTTTGATTTGGAAAAAAAAATATTAACAGATTAAAGTTGAATTACAGCCTGTATCTACACTCCTAGTGAAGGTGTAAAATCCTTGTGCCATATTTCCCTTTAAGGTGAACTTCTAACCTTCTCATTTGTGGAGTAAAAAAAAGCATAGTAACAGAGGAGAGCAGCATTCCATTCCCCTCTTGTCCAGGAAGCACCAGGATTTTAAATAAGTCCTTATTCTGGACAACTTGAAATAACTTCAGAAGGGAGGTGCCAATCATTTGATACTAAGTGCTTTTATAAAAATATTTTTGACTATATCCCAGGATATCCCAGTGGCCATTTGTTAATTTGCTCACCAAACAGAATAAACATAATTTTCTTTCCCTGAATAAAAGCTTTCACTATTCCTGATGAAGTGACAGTTGCATCCTGTTCAACCCCCTGATGACAGTGTGTCAGGGAAAGGTTTTCCTTTGAGAGGGAGGAAAGGACAGCCAGTGTGTGACACTGTCCGTACCTCACAAGGCCAGACAGATTTTCACCTCTGCTTTCCCAAGGCTGTGGTGTTTTTAAAGCAGAATGCTTTTACAACTTCCTGGAAAAGCACTTGCTATGTTAGATAATGATCCAGTCACAATCCAAAACAGATGTGGCGGTATGTTTGTCTTTCTGTAAGCTTTCTGGAAGAATTGACAGTTTCTCTGACTTCTGTAAAAGTTTGAGTAGGACTGAACACTGAAAACTGGCTTTTGAAAACTGAGTGCACTCTGCACCTCACAAATGCACTTGGGCAGGGCAGCAGGGTGGAAACAACTTTTTTTTTTTTCCAAACAAACAAAAAGCGTTGCCAGAAGATATGTTTTTGAGCAAAACTTACTTTATCATCAGGCTTTTGAGATCCTGGTCTTCACCTTCTCGTAACTCATACTTGCTTGTTAGAGACAGTGAAATCTCTGTTTTTGCAAGTTGATTCAGTGTGCTCTCCCTGTTGGGGTCATTGGGATCAACAGCTCCTTCCCCTGTAAGGAAACATCTTTTACTTCAAGTTTTCGAACTTTCCCATGATTCAATGCATGAAGCAAACAATAACCTAGATAAATCACTGTAGATCATCAGAAATATTAAGTTTATTTAATAAACACACCCATTCCTACCATTTAGAAGCAGTCTTTTTTGGTCATTGAACAATTAAAACCGTAAGTCAGCTATTTATAAAGCCCAATTGGAATATTTGGAAAGTGCCGTCTATTCTTGCTTTACAAGTAACTGATGCGCAAGAGACTCACATGTCTTCTCAAAGAATAACAAACAATTTAACATCCTTTGTCGTAACATGCAGTGACAGTGAAAAATGGAAGAGTAACAGCTATGTCAACAGGCTATTCACTTGGAAGCTGGTATTATCCATGACATCCTAGCTACTTTCTAAACAGTTCACATCTTTCTACAGTTAAGGCAAATTAAATATCAGTCACATTTATTCCTTACAACTTTCTAATAAATTTGCATGATTTTTAAGACTTCATTTTGATTTGGTTAATTAAGTGTCAAAATAAAAAAAAAAGGACTATTTTAAGAATTCACTGTGCACTTTTTGTAAGTTTCTAGCCAACGCTAGCAAATCTTAAGATTAGGTTATCAGAAATCACTTGTTTTCTATCTGCAGTTTGAACACAACTGGATCATTCTGCTCAAAACATTGTTAATGTTTGGATTTTGAATCACATCATTACTCTTTAGAGTGAATATTGCGGTTTAGGAGAATGTTCAACTATAAGCATTAATATTACAAAAAGCGTTCAGAAAATAATTCTATAGTAAATGAAATAGCTGTCACTATGAAACACACAAGAGTATTTAAATCAAGCCTCCGTTTAATTTTGCCCTTAGAGTGAAGTTAACCATAAGGATGAAGAACAGCATACCGAGGAAAGACTCTACATCAGGAACAGGTCCCAGCCCTTCCAGCAATTCATTCAGCAGGTCATTAGGCTCAGTTGCAATAGCATCCTGGTGTTCTAATAGTAGCTATAAACAAATGTAAATTAAGTCATTGTCCAAAAAACCCCATTCCTAGTGTCTATATACTTGTAAACAAAACTGGAAACTAAATGCTGAAAAACACAGACCTAGGTGTGATTAGGATTATGGAGGAGCCGAGCAGGGGAAGGATGCTCAGCTCTGGATTACGAGTTTAGAATTGCTGCTGCTGTAAGAAAGCTTGCCGTGCTCCTCCAGCAATCGTCCCTGGAGTGCTGAACATCACAGCTGAGCAGGAATTTAAGATTTGCCTTTAGGACTAACAAAGTGTCATAGAGTAAAGTGGGATAATCCCAAGCAGAGCATTTCAGTGCTGCATCCTGAACTAAGTGCACAAAGGAATGAAGACAGGGTTGGTGGTCCACAGAAAGGTACCTATTTTCTGTGTATCCGTTCCAGGAGCTTAAAATGGTGTCAGTGATACTTAAAAAATATAGTCATTTCTGAAAGGTGAGAAACCAGCCATGCAGCACCCACTGTACAGTTTCTAATAGACTTACAAGTTACAGGAGATTTGTGAATGTATTCACAACAACTTTCATTGCACCTGGGCACATTCACAAAACTTTAAGCCACAAAAATACTGGTAAGCCAAGTTAATAAAGAGCGTGAACAAGGCGGTAACATTTTCTTGAAAACATGCTCTCACTATTTGTGAGAAAAGTAACCTCATGCTGAGTTAGACAAAGCCAGCAACATTACTGACCACTAGACTCAGCAGTCAATTCCCCATAAAAGCAATATTCCTTGCTTGGAGGACTGATGGGAAGACAAAGTGTCACCAAGCTTTGCTGAAATTTAGCTGCAGAAAAGCATGCACAGTAGGCAAAAATTCCAGGATTCTTAAGTATTTGAAACACTGCAAGTTATAGTCATTCAATACTTACTGGTTACTAGAAACTTACAACTAAAAGGCCTATGTCCAGAAAGAAAGGGATTTCAGACACACTCACAAGACAGAAGTGAGCATCATAAGCCCATAACCATTAACTTGTTTAAAACAAGCTACCCTGCACTGTATGTAATATTGACTATGGTACTGTGAGAACTGTTGAGAAACACGACATGTACTCACTATGACTCCACCATTCTTGATGGTATACAAGCACAGAATGAAAAAGACATTCACAGGGGCATAGGCAAGAGGTACATGGGGAAGCACCAAAACCCAAAGCTGATGAATGCAACAGATCCCTCATTCCAGCTACATCCTAGAGGTGTGCAGTGAAAATTAAGCTTAGGCAAGTGTCATGGGAGATGATGACAGGGGGCAGATTTGAGAACTTTTTCTGAAGCGGAGCTACACATAGCAACAGACAAAATGTTTATGCATCTCCTATTATTCAAACTGAGTCTTTTTGGAAAGGGCGGTATGGTCAGACTGAAAAGCTTAATTTATGCTTGCAGGGAAGGTGCAGTGGAAGAAGACAACGCAGATGAAGGCTCAGGCTGTCAGCAGAGGTTTGGTGGAAGAGGGGCACAGGACAAAAAGGATCACCTGGTAAATATACTGCACACAGATAATGTACAGTCTTCATACCTAATTGCTTGCTTCCTCTAGGCAGGCAAGTGTGCATAGTCATGTTATCAAAAAAGACCATCTGCTTGACCTCCTTTGTTTGGCAATTTACTTTCATTAAATTACTTCATATTTTGTAAATTATTTTATCAGCTAATATAAAATTGCATAATAATACTTTGTCAAATTAGGATCAAATAACATATTAGACATACAACAGACCCACTAAAAGGCATATTCAACTAAGATGAGTGTTTAAATGTAACCACTAATCATAAACATGAAGGCATAGGTCTATGTCTTAAATTAAAAGAAGGAATAGGCATAAAGACAATCTAGCAAAGATGTTTTTAGCAGACTAGGCTGTTAGCTTTCACTTGAATAAAACTAACTTGTACTGGGAGTTGGGTACTCTACATTTTCCATAGTGTAGCTGACAATGTTTGTGGGAGGTTCTTGGTGGAGTTTGTGGGTTTTTTTGGGGAGGGTGTTGGGTATTTGGTGGTCTTTTTTGGGGGGGTGGGAATGGGTGAGGGTGGAGAGGGCAGGGGACAGTTTGCAAGCCAGGAAATAGATAGTAATATCCCAGCTGTAGGTGGACCATGTGATAGATATTTAACTTACACCCTAATGAATCATACTACTGACTGCAGAAAATCTGTTCTTTACCCACAATAAAAAACTGGCATGATGCCACAGCTTCAGTCCTTCTAAATCTAAAAAGACATTTGCATCTGCTTCCAACAAAATATATGACAGAATGCCAGAGGCAGGAAATACACTGAATTTTCCTCTGTTCCCAGAGCTTCTTCAAATTGGTGGCAGTTTCTTAGCCAAGACAGTAAAGTATTTGTAGGTATAAATAAGTTAGAAATGCCACACTGTATTAGAACAAAAATGTTCCTCCCTCCCATCAGAAAATGTAATATTCTAATTGTCATTCAAGATGATGCTTGTCCTGGTTTAACTTGGCAGGCAGCTAAACACCACATAGCTGTTTGCTCACTCCCATGCCAGGTGGGATGAAGGGAGAGTCAGAAAAAAGGTACAATTCATGGGTTGAGATAAAGACAATTTAGTAGGACAGAGAAGGAAGGGGAAAAAATTATGAAAGAATAAACAAAACAAGTGATGCACAATGCAGTTGCTCACCACCTGCTGACTGATGTCCAGCCAGTTCCCCAGCAGTCACCACCCGCCCCGGCCATCTCCCCTCTATTTTTTTTTGTTCAGCATGGCATCATATGGTATAGAATACCCATTTGGCCAGTTTGGGTCAGCTGTCCTGGCTGTGTCCCCTCCCAGCTTCCTGTGTACCTCCAAGCCTCCTCGCTGGCAGGGCAGTATGAGAAGCTGAAGAGTCCTTGTCTTAGTGTAAGCCCTGCCCAGCAACAACTAAAACATCAGTGTGATATCAACATTATTCTCATCCTAAATCCAAAACACAGCACTATGCCAGCTACTAGGAAGAAAAAAAAAGTCTATCCCAGCCAAAACCAGGACAATGCTTTTACACTGAAGCAGTCTTCTAGGAAAAAATGCATTCAATTCTAACATTCAAGTCTAACATTCAATTCCAGACCATTTCAGAGGTGAACTGAGGAAATTATTCAAAAAGAAGAACAAACACTAAGCCTTCCCCCAGAGACTGTGGCAAATATTTTATGATCTATACACTTCAGTCTGTTAACTAATATATTTTCTTTGACTTACTGAATGGGTATTGATAATTTCTTCAATGGAGATATATATGATAGGTTTGCTAAGGGTCACCATGTCAGAATACTCATCGATATTGAATTTCTCCTCTGGTTCAGGAACATCACATGCTGCTTGAAAAAAATTCCTAAGAGAAAATGAAAGATATCAATAATTGTCTCCTATACACTCACTTTAGTCAGCCTGTATAAAAAAAACACAATCAAGTTGTTGACACACATTAAATTTCTCCTATAATCTGCCATCACACTTAGTGTTTGAAGGAACCCTTTGGAGGCAATGCATTTACGCATCAATATGAATGATGAAGTGTTCCATCTTTCCTGGACAGCTGGTGGAAGACTGTTTCAAAGGCAATTTTTTTTCTCCTTATTCAACAGGGAGCAGTAACCTGGCAAATTGTAAACACTTAGAGAAATCTCTATGTAATGCTCTAGAAGTTATGAAAGGACTTCCACAGAAATACCCTCCAGTTTTATGAAGACACTTTGAAGTGTTTTGAGAAAAAATTACTTGAAATAGCTGCACAAAATACTTGGCCTATAAATTTTTAAACCGCCGTTACTCAGAAATTGAGCTACTCAAAGTGACAGAAAATATGGTATTGTTTATAAATGCAAGAATCTTGAGAGGAGAAAGTGCAAAATATGGTTAAGTGTCACTTCAACGTGATTAGAATGTAGATGGAGAGCTGAGACCTGCTTCCCAAGATGACAATGGGTGTCTTTCCAAGCCACTGACAGCTTCAGGGATGTGCACAGACAACCAAAAAAGAGCAAGGTCTTTGTGTCAGAGGACCACTTAGTTGTTCACAGTGAGAGGACCTGAATTGGAGCAGCTGTGAGAAACAGGTTTTAGATGAGGCCTACAGGGATGCTGCAGGAGCCATCCTGCCTTTACTGTGTGAGCCCTGTGCTGTTCAGGGTGATGCATTAAAGTAGGTATTAGGGAAAAAAAGAGCTGGGATTCCTCAGTTTGGAGAGGAAAAGCTGAGGGATACAATCAGATTGTACAAAATCAGTGGTGTTGCATGAGATGGGTGTGGAATTAATTCATTAAATCCCACAATAATGGGACAAGGGGGTGCAGTGGAACTACCATGAAAATATTAATTTCAAATAAATGAAAGGAAGCACTGTTTTAACCAACAGGTAGCAAATTTCTGAATATTGCTACAGAAGGAAGTTGTGGAACCGAATGACCTCAAAGGTTTAAGAAGGGTTTGGACAAATTCCTGCACAAGCTCCTAAATGCAAAAAGATCTAGACAGGGCTAGTAGGTTTTAACATAGCTAATATTGCAATTGCAGTTGCTGGATGAGTACAAGGGGAACAGAGTGCTGAGAGCAGCCACCTTTGGTGTCTAAGGAGAGTTGAGTTCAAGTACAGAGCACAGTCACCCAGAGACTCAGTTTTGTATAAAGTTAGCATAATTAGGAAAGGGTTTCTTCCTTTTGTAGTGATCAAAGGGCCCACTAGAGTATGCTTTCTCTTTCACTAGTATTTTTTATTCTTACTATAACACTTTCTACCCTATTTTTATTTTGTGTTTATGTCATGCCCTTAAATACTTCAATAAACAGAACGACTAAGTTTAAATATCTTTGTGTTCATGACTGATGTCTCAAGGAAACCCATTATATGAACAGTACATTCGCTTTCATGAAGGATGGACATTAAAGATAGAAGTTCTGAAAGTGAGTGTCACAAGACTCAGCAACGCTTCAAGTTAATAATAGCAATCATCCCAAAAGATGGGCAATAATATCAAAGAACTTGTGTCCCAGACTGTAGCAAAACATGTCATTTCCTATGACTGTGCAAGATGAAAGAAAAGATGGAATCTCACAGCAAAGATGAAAGAATAAAAACAAAACCCACAGCTTTGTCCTGACCAATAAGTTTTTTCCTCAGAGAAAACATTCAGCTGTCCTCCTGACCTAAAGAACACATTATTTCTGCTGGATAATGAATCACCCCACGCTGCTCTCACAACCAACCCAGCAGAGATGATCCGTTCTCAAAGTAAGGCTGAGGAAGAAATACAACCATTTACTCCTGCTTCAACTTCCTCGTCGGTAAGAATTTCTCTATGCCAGATCACTCAATATTTTTAAATCTGAGCAGGCAATCCATAGAATCATAGAATCATTTAGGTTGGAAAAGACCCTTTAAGATCATTGAGTCCAACCATAAACCCAAAACCCAACACTCCCAAGTCCACCATTAAACCATGTCCCTAAGCACTGCATCTACATGGCTTTTAAATACCTCCAGGGATGGGACTCATACATACATACCCTATGGGACTCATACATACATACCATATGCATACAGCATGTTGCAGGGAAAGATAAAAAAATCCTATAAATGAGAAGTCTACCTGCCTTACTCATCCTAGAGGAGAACTCTTACTGTGTAGGTATTTGTGAGGGCTTTGCATACCTGAACTTCTGGTATGTCTGTGAGAGGTAAGTGTTCATAGATGATAGATGTTCACTCTCTCCTTCGAAGAGTTTGTTAGAAGCAGCATGCTGAAGGACTTTAGCCACACAACCTAGGTTCCTCCTCTGATCAGGGTGTATCTGGCCCCCAGCTGTCATATCAATTATATCAAAACCATCAGGAGCAACAATAGCAGGGTTCATGTAGCGATAGTAAAGGAGGTTGCCGACAATCTAAAATTAAAAATTAAGAGATCTTCCCTTTGCATACAGTAATTACATTTTACAAAACACATTCAATGATTTCTACTTCTGAATTAGACCATAGGAACTGGTGCTAAAAGAACCCCTAAGACATATGTGTTATCTATGTGGCTGACTAAAAGACCACAGGCTCTTTCATAAGATGTGTCTCTTACAACACCCCTGTGAACATCAGTTATGGACTTTTACAACCACAGTTCAATTTGATGCTGGCTTATGTCAGCTAATGCAAGGCATTGAGTTGAACACAGAGATAAATGCAACTCTTCTTTCTTCTGGATTTTGCAAGGTTCAGCTCCAGAAGCTCATTCTCTGACATCTGTCAGCATTTCATGCATTCATTGACAAGGGATCCATTGTTTCTCATGAGGATTGCATGTGGCCCTAAAACGCTAGAGAACAGGTTTTCTAAACTGCAATTCCTATAATGATGTTACAGTAACTTGCATTGTGCAGATGGTGGCTCCGTATCATTCCCAATCTCAGAAACAAGCAGGACTTTTCTTTCTGCAATTTGCCTCAGCTTATGTGTAGTCACCTGCACACAGCTTAATACATTTAAAGGCTTTCAGCTGGGTGCCTTATGCTCCATTTGCTACTTTTTTTTTTTTTTTTTAAATAAGTTGAGCAATGCCTTAATCTGTATTGCTGGAGTGATGGACAGAAATACTCCATAAATGCTGCTTGCAAGGATTCCAATGCATTGTTAAAACACACAAAAGCAGAATTAATTTTTCATCTGAGTTTGAAGTCCTCTAGGCACCAGGAGGGGTGTGTGTGTGTGTGTGTGTATATATATATAATCTTTCTGAAGAATAATAGGGAAGTCCTATTGAAATGAATATGTTGTAATTTTAGAACCATTTCATTAAACACTAATGAAAGCATCTTTACTGAGTGCAATTAATTATAATTTGAGAGAGTTGTCAATCTTTCAGCTGGCTGGAATGCTCACGCAGCAATTCCCCTAAGCCCTGTGAAGAGGCACCATGGCTGTGGTAAGTTAGTGATGGCCAGTGTGCGGATACCATGCTTATTACTCACACTTTGTTTTTCAGTCTGTACAAATGTCATTCCTACAACTTTCACAAACATCTTAAAAAAGTGTAATGTAATGATCTACTTGCAATTCATTTTTAGAGCCCTTCCTCATTGTAATTAAATAACAATATTAATGCATTTTTTCAATACATTATTTTTTAATATGGCTAACAATGAAGACCACAGTGTTCTCCATGAAAGGATTGCTGGTGGTAAGGACCATAATACAAAACTAAAACCCCATATGATTCAGATAAACTCCACCCTTCTAAGAATGGTTACTATCCAAAACAGGGTGAGCACTGTCTTCCATAAGAATTGCTGAGCACCCAGATTAAGATAGCTAGGTTGTGGCAACAGAGTTCCCTTCTCCTCCCCTTCCACCACACCTTTACAACCCAAGAACCAAATTCCTTCAGTAAATGCTGGGTGTTCTCAGCTCCTTAGAATGCTTAGTGTCAATAAAAATCTCCTTTGGCATGAAAAGAACGGGCTGCTGGCAGTTTGCCTTCAGAAGTCTACCTTTAATAGTTCATCTTCTGTTGCATCTGGGAATTTCTCATGGAGTGAGCTCTTCAGCACTTTGGCTATATATCTCATTCCATAACTACATGTAGAACAGAAGAAAAGGGAAAACATTGGAAAGGCTTCGATTAAACACAAAACAATCATTCTAGTCAGCCAACTTACTGTTTTTTTCCCAGCCACTTAAAATACAAACAAGGATGATAATAGAAAATACAAAAAGTTTCAAGTACAGGGAGACATTTACAAGGCTGATAAAGCAGAGTAGAAGTGGATAAACCACTCCCTCTACTGGGGAAGTCATTCGGGAGACCACAAGCCATGTAATAGGAAAGGATCTCCATTGCTGAGTTTCAAGTGAAGCTTCACTGTGCACATGAATGGCAGCTTGGGGAGTCCTAACTCAGCACTTACGGCATCATATTGAGAGAAGAGAATATGGACGTGAGAACTTTGTCAGTTACTGCTCGCAAACTCTGAATGGATGATTCCAGTTTATTGACCACTTCTGTGTGTGTTAATGCTTGCTCTGTGGTTACATCATATGGCAATTTGCTGCAAAGCAAACAGATATTAAACCAGGCTAAATGTATTTGAGAATAGAATACTTTTTTGCGCTTCATAAATGCCATCAGTGAACAGAAGAAAAAAGAAAGACAAATGCAGTTGAATTTTTCTAAGTAACAGAAGTCTCAGATGCATTAGCTTCCTTTTTGTGGAGGGGGACAGTTTGTTTAGGTGGGGATGCGCATGCCATCATGCACCTTCCCTTAATTACAAATGGGGAATCCTAATTTAAGCATGCATCTCCATGTCCCAGCATAGTTCCTCAAAAGCCTGGGACACGTCTAACATGCTGTTTTAAAACCTGGGAAAAAGGCTATAAATTCTTCTCTGGCATAGTTTACTACTCTTGTAAAGATTAAGTAATAGACTTATGAAGTTCTTGACCAGGAAAGTGGTCCCTTTGTTGTTCAGAACAGGTTAAAGTGTCTGTTTTTCAAGCACCTCTCCCCAGAAACTCTTGTGCTACAGGAAGATAGGGAAGGGATGCATGGGCACAAGTGCAATTTATCAGAGAAACAAAAGGAGAGCGGAACTGAGGGATCCCTCAAGTATTTAAATGGTACAGTATGTTCAGCTTCCTCACTCACCTGGCCTCACCAGTCTGCATTTCTAGCTGGTTTACCCATGACTTGTACACATCCACAGGACTAGTGTTGATTATGAGGGACTTGTCCTCCATGATCTCCTTCACCACCGGGGCCAGGAGCTGGCGCAGAGTGTTCTGCCCACGAGCACCTCGGTTGAAGCTGACGACCATCTTAATGACAGTGGGGTTTCCAGTAACAATATCCTGTATCTGGTCTACCTTAGAGCTGTATCAAGAGAAGAGTTCTCAGATCTGACTTATGTATGCAGTTACCCATGTTTTCAAAACTCACCCTTTTAAAATTATCCTATTTCTGTGTTGAAACATGTCTATACAGTCAATTTATTAGGCTTTCATATAAAAAAAGATTATAGAAACTACTACCTGAATTCTATATGTGTTATAATAACGACTCTGGAACATAGCATAGTTAGTGGTAGCTAATATATACCTGATTTAGGCCCAAATACCTGTTCAGCAAATACCTGTTAAGGGCATAAAATAAGATTTTATTGTTTCAGGGTAAGCCATCACTCTCCACTCACAGAACATACGCTTACATGGAGAAAGAAAATACTTTCTCCACCCTTAAATACTCGAGCACAAAAGAAATTCTAGTGTCTATTTTTTTTTCAAGTGTTTCTTTCATACAAATATGTTGTCCACCATAGAAAGATTTTTTTCCTGAATTGGAAATAGCTTGAGTTAACGAGTAAGTTACCGTGAAAACAAATTTCTCTAGTAGCAAAAATATGCATACAATTTTATAGCAGTTTAAAGATTAATCATCTAATTCATTTAGGTATGAAGTATTCATTGAACTGTCTGCAACACAAATTAACTTAAGTCTTCTTGTGAGTGCACATACTTTATTTCCTCTTCTAGAGCAGTTTTGAAGAGTTTGAGAAGCAGGTATTCTTCTCGTTGATTGGAGGCATAGTTGTATAGGGTGAAGATGACTGTATCCATAAACTTGGTTGATTTGTTTTGTGGCATCTGGAAAATGAGCTTCGCCAGATATGTGGGATTAGTCTACAAAACAAACAAATGACTTAGATCCTATTGTCCAGGACAAACTACCCCCACCTAGGGGGCAGGTCTCTACATTTCTGTTATCACCAAAAGCATTTATATTGATTCCCATATATGTCGCTTTTTCACACTGTTTTTGCTTTTTTCCAAATCCTAATGCATAAGAAACACTGAATACTGCACAATTAGCTATCTGTGAGTAGCACCAGTAAGGATTTTATTTGTAGTCTCCCAACAGTGTATCTGTCTTAAGTCTTAGAGAGCATCTGCCCTGGGAAGATCTAAAATTCTTTTAGAAAAACTTCAGTGATATGACACAGAAAGAGCACAAAACCAGATGCATTATATGCTGTCAGCTGCATAGCAGACAACTTCCATTCCGCCACATATAATGCACAGTCATAGTGATAGTAATTTACATGGGCTCAAAGATAGATGGAAGAAAACATTTCTCTCTGGCTTCAGTAAGGACTGAAGTTATTCTCAAGAAAAAAAACAGCTGTTTCTTGCACAGTTTAAAGACAGCAAGGATTTTTGCAGTTACAGGAAATACTAGAAGTTGATCATAGTACTCGCTGTAGTCTGCATATTACTTTGGAAATCTTTTCATAATCACTGCTACAATCACTAAAACAAAGGAAGCAATATATTTCTAGTTTTCCCTTAGCAATTTGCTGCCATGTTAATTTTTACATTAAGATTTACCTGTAAAAGGTAGAACAAATGTTGATAAGCCTCCAGTTTTTTTCTTCTCTCTTTACTCAAACCTTTGATACCCTGTTTGTCAACCATAACCATCTCTTCCAGCTGACTTTTGCTCTTTTTGTTAAGTTTCTTACTGTGCAGTACCACATCCTGCAGACAGATGATCAAAAGTCTAGATTATATATTCACAAAAAAAGCAATCTGGAAAAGTTAACATTTTCCCAACCACATTAAATGCAATAATTCCTTCAAGGTCCTTTATTAAGAGCTTTGTATACTTTGCTGCTCTGTTCACTAACCAGTCTTTTGAACATCTTTTATCTTGTCACCAGTATGGCTTGCTAATGATGTCTGTCTGGGAAAGCTGATCTCATGTACAGACTCATTCGTCATTTAGTTAACAATGAACAAGCTCTCAGACGTGATCAGTAGTCTACTCCATTTTACCACAGAAAAGATGCTTAAAGTCTGCCAAGCATTATTATTGTCCACAAGCAGCAAAACAAAGAGTGACATTCAGTAGCAGACTGACATACCAGTCAGGATACCAGTCAGGACAACAGAGTAACCTCTGCCACAAGGTATTTTGACATAAAGAAAGTGCTTAATTTATCAGGAGTATTTTAACTAAGTGAGGGTGACCAAGCACTGGCACAGGTTGCTCAGAGAGGTTGTGGAGCCCCCACCCTTGGAGATATTCAAAAGGTGTCTGGACATGGTCCCGGGCAACCTGCTCTGGGTGGCCCTGCTTGAGAAGGAGGGTTGGACCAGATGACCTCCAGAAGGTCCCTTCCAGCCTCAACTGTGCTGTGTGTGTAATCTTGAGCTCCTTCAACACATGGGAGTGCTCAGTGCATGCTACCAAGGGAGCCTGAACAGAACCTGCTGACCTGAAGAGTGATTCTGTTTTTCACCAGCAGTCCAATCTTTATATCCATTAAGTTCAAGTCCTTCTCCAGCTGTTGATTGGATCGGATTTTTGTAACCACTTCTTCCCTTAACCTTGTTACTTCTAGTTCTTCTTGAAAGTCCAAGTCACTTTGTTCCAAGAGGTAGGCAAATTTGCGCAGGACAGTCAGGGGTGGATTTTCAGCACCGACTATAGTTGAAGTAAATATGCTTGTTAGTTGACATAATACTGAACACCCCTTAAAACCTCAGCAAACTGATCACTGCAGAAAATTTTGGAACTGCAGAGAGAATTTTATGGCAGTTAGAGCAGTATTTTTGTCATACTGGGTAAGTACAGCTACCCAAAATAGTTTCAGCTGTAAAACAATTGGTTTACAAACACTTGCACCTGCTTTTGAAGGGGAATAGGAGACTGAGAAATCCTGGGTGAAAGTTTAGTAACACACTTCTCCCAAAATATATAACATTCAACAGTTACCACTTACTTAGTGTTCGGTAGTCCTCCCTGGCTTTGTTTGCTCTGAGAAATGCTTGAATCTTCACAATTTCATCATTCTGGAAGGGACCGAGATTAGGCAGAAGAATCCAATTATGACACATTTCTGCTCAGAAACACACTGCAGAAACTGCACCCTCTTTCCCAAGATTCCCAAAACTGCCCGTGCAGTCATATTGCCCTATTTTAATGCTTCATGTTCAAAATGAAAAGGACTTACGTGATCCTTGAAGTATTGCAGCCGTTTCCTGTAAGCTCTCTTTGCTAGCCACATTTTGACCCATGACTGAATCTGAAAATTAAATAAAATCAAGTAAAATCTTAACAGACACTGCACAAACTGTTTTGTGTGTGTGTTTTGAACTTGCTTCTAACAGTCCCCTTCTGCAGGCATGCTGTTCTCACATGCTCAGGGACATAGATGACAGTACCACTGGGCTCCTACAGTCCAGGGACCAGATTAACAGGCTTCGACTGAAATAGCAAGTTGGGTTCAAGGCTCTACCACCCATGTGTAGCATTGTCTTTGGAAGCCATTTCTACTTTCAAGTCTCAGCTCTCAGTTGTAAACCAGTCTCCTTCAGAGACAGGAGATCAATATCCCGTCTGCAATCTATGATCTGCTCATGACATAGTATCCCATTAACATCTCAGAAAGCGAAAACTTTCCAGACAGATTTGACAGCTTTTAATGAAACGATAACACACCATCAGATCAAATATTTTCTAATTCAGTATTATGGAAAGAGAAGCTTAAGGAAATCTCTATTATAAGCCACCCAAGTTGAGCAAAGCCGGACAGAAGTCAAACACAGAGCTTTTAAGAAGCAATTTACTTAAGCTGTCAATTAAACAACTTTCAACAGCATGCAAATTTCTGGAGCACAGGTCCCTCCAGTTTGTTTCTAGTCTCTGATTCCCAGGTGATGGAGGACCAAGCCAAGGGATAAAGCATTTTCAGGCCCCAAAACACAGTGGGATCTTACCTTAACAATAGCAGCAACGTTGCCTTGAAGCATCTTTAATCTGTCAATATAGCTTTTCCTTTGTTTGAATCCTTTCCAGAAAGCCTGTTTTATAAAAGGCAGCAGACCATTATTACTAATAAGAAACTAAGATTTATTAAAGTCTACATATATACACTAAAATCATTAACAGTGTTTATCTTGTAGATAAAAACTGCCATTGTGATAAAAAGATAACTAAGTTGTAGGTCTGCCTCTCTATTTTTAAGGTGTCCTGATACTTTTCGTGTTAATTTTGGCCAATCTCAGCACGTACTTTATTGTCCAATGCCATTTCCTTCCCTCCCCTGAAGCCATCCTTACTCTTATCATCAACAGACCTACATCCTTTAGCATCCCAGTCGCTGGCTTCATCCTACACAGGGAAGACTCTGCCAGCTCTTGCCCATTACATCCAAAAGCTGTCCCCTACCTAGCTGGACCCCCACTGTTCTTGGCCTGGCCTCATTCCTAAGTCTCTGGTCTTCCAGAGTCACTCAGGATCATTTTGTACCACAGATAAGAACCTCCCAATTCCCTCACCTGGCTCTCCCTTTGCTAGCTCAGAAGCAAACTCTTGGCAAAGAACCCAATGACAGGGATAACACAGATACCCTCACCACCTTTACCACATTTTGCCTTTCATCTCTATCCAGCCACTGACACCAGCATTGTCCTCTACTTGTTGTCTTTTCACAAGTAATTTCTATTTTAATGCCCATAGAAAGCAATCAGAGAACAGCTTTATTTACCTACATTTCTCCATATTTTTGAACCGGTTCACAGACCCTGAATTCCTCAAAGAACAGTACAGTCCTTTGCTGGGCTCAGACACCATGCCAGAAAATGAAAAGCCAATCCCAATGACAACTGCTAGTGGTATTTATAATCACGAATTGTTAAATTAAGTTACTATAGATTAAAAAAATAATTCAGTTATAATTTTTAAAAATCAGTTAATTAGTTATAATTGGGGGGGGGGGGGGGAAGGGGGGTTGGTGGTTTGTTTTCTAACACCGGAAGAAATTGAACTGCTAGTGGTATTTATAATCACGAATTGTTAAATTAAGTTACTATAGATTAAAAAAATAATTCAGTTATAATTTTTAAAAATCAGTTAATTAGTTATAAGTGGGGGGGGGGGGGGTAAGGGGGGTTGATCGATTGTTTTTCAAGACCGGAATAAATTGTTTCTAACACGAGGTGGCTATTTCACCATTTAAAGCCAGTGTGCCTGCATTTGTCAGCGTTCACGCCCTCAGCAGAAAGTTCCCTTGATACTCCTTTCGGAGTTCAGTAAATAGAAGACGTCCAAGAAATACTGCCAGAGCCCAAGAACACCAGGGTGGCTGCCACTCCCTGCCCAGCTATGACTTCATGTAACAAAGGCAAACCACTTCCAAGTGGGGATAGTCTAGCAAGGAATGTATTTCCTAAGTTATGCTTTGCCAAGGAATTTTTGCTTCAATACTCAACAAATATCTCCTGATCTTGTACGGTGCATAGTTAGGTGCACCATGCAAAACCTGTGCACCTCAGAAAAAAGCCAGGGCTATGTATTTCTGAGCTTCTTCTGAACTAACTTAGACTTCAGGTGGATACGATCCATTCTTTTGAAACTGGATATTTGCTATTTGAAAGCACAATTGCTCCAATGAGGACAAGAACATATCTGCAGGTATAGAATTTTCAACTGCTGCTAAGAAAAACAGGTAGACAGACCTATTTGAGAATTTAATCAGTGGTAGTAATCAGCCACATCACCTGTCACATGGAGAAAGTTGCCCAAGCCATGTTACCTTCTTGTTCTAGAACAATACCTGTATTCTGATGGCAGACGGTTCCTGGTTTTGAAGGTATGCTTTTCTCTCCTGATAATTTTTTCTGACTAAGAATCCCCTTGCTCGGGCTTGCAGCTGAACAATCAGATTTTCATTAGCAAGCCACAGCTGCTCTCGATTGTAATCTGCTGTAACTTGCCCAACAATGCTCTGTTAAGAGATCATGAAAAAAGGTCATTTAAAAGCAAAAAACCTCAAGCGAAAACCATCCTGGAATTTGATCTGTATTCTCTGCATCTTCTGTATAGCTTATGTTCATCCTAACCCAAACCCTCTGTTTTAGCCCCAGATTTTAATCAGTATGAAGGAAGAGCTACTTTGCTGCCACTGAATTTTATATGAAGGGTAACTGCACTCCCTTTCAAGCCTCAGTTATTCAGCTGGATATGCTATTTGGAGAGAGGTTTTTTTATCCTTTGAGAGACTTCTGCTTTTCTGATACTTACAAGCTTTTTGTAGAAGTCAGATGTCTAGAAATACTAACTGAATCAGGGAGCTCTCTGCAGAGAAGCACACTCAAGTGTTGCTGCATTCAGAATTTCACAAGGACCTACACTGGGACTCAAGCTGTTTGTGCAGCAGAGCAAAACCCTAATCTAGATGGGTTGCATCAGAGTAATAAAAAAAGAATTGTGCAGAAGCTTGTGTGATCTACTTCGTTCTAAGTTGTATTTCATGCTAATGCAAAACCTCTACAGTGAGGGAGTTTAAGTATCACACTCATCCTATTGAACCTGGAGATACAAGAATGCTGTCAGATGATTAGATTTAAACACAAAATGGTGCTTCCACCTGCCCCAAACACATAATGAAATTCCTTGTCATAGGCCAATGCGAAGTCCAAAAAAAAATAAAAGGATATGAAAGCAATCAGACTTTCTTCCATTGGTGTCTGCCGGTGGCCATTAAAAGGAATGCTGTAACTTCCAGTTAGGAAGTCCTTGAACCATTATCAGACATCAGACAGGAGGCTGTGCTATCACCTGTCTGCTTAGATTTAAGTTGCTGCTGTTGTCAGAAGCAGATGCTGAACTAAAGTGATTTTCAGTCTCACCCAGCACAGCCTCTTCCCTTGATACTGCCATGTCTTGCTATCTTTCTCTCTCAAATGTTTATGCTGCATTTGCCATAAAAGCAAACATTTCAGCCACCTACCTGGATTTCTTCACCAGTTAACCATGAGGTTTTTGGTGCAACTCCTTCAGGGGCAACACAGGTACCTTCCTCTGTTTCCACATTGTAATAGTAGTCATACATATTTTTCATTACAAGTTTAATCCATGGACTTTCATTAGTATCTAAAAGCAATACATACCATTAGTACCCATTTGTGCCCTGTTACACTGATAAATTACATCTCCCTACCCATTTCTCACCTCTACATTTGCTACAAAGCCATTTTACATGCAAAGCCACTATATATCTTGGGCCAGTTTGTAGTAAGGATGTTTTCAAAATACCCTGTTGCGTGGATCAGGATCATTCTTTTAGAGCAAAACAGCTATGAGGTTAGTACAGATCTGCTGCCAGCTTCTCCAAACCCCAACGTGCCAAGTCAGTACTTGCTCCTGAAACAACATGTGCTATATCTTCCATCATCATTCACTTAAGTGGAACTGAGACTGCGTTTATGAAAAAATGTTGTTCTTATCTTCTGGCCTTATTGACACTTAGCTCATAGGGGACATTTCCTATACACACATCATTGTCTTATTTAGCGCTTTGGTAAACAAGGCTGTATCCTGACAGGCAGGAAAAGCCTCATTTCCTCATGGACAAAAGGCCCCAAGGTAAAGCTGATAAGCTCAGTTGTGCAAAATGCCCTCTCAAAACTCATGTAGCAGGATGAGACATGCTCATCTACTGTAAGAAAGTGTACTACATTGACGGTAACTTTTTTTTTTTTCAACTGTTAGCTAATCTTAGCTGCATTGGCTATGACCTTCTTGCAGCTCTAACATGACAAAACATCCCATTGTCTTGCTATGGGCAGATTCTAATGCCAGCTTTTGCTGATACCTGCTGCTCTGGCAATGCACAGGGACCATAAATGCGCCATGGACACTGTGGCAGAGCCTGGTTTGATCTTTGACAGTAACCTGTAAGGCTGAAGTGTGCAGCCTAACCCCTCTCTGCGTCTGCTAACAGAAGAAAAAAAGGTCAGAGAGTAATACGGTTTTCTGAGAGGATGGACTAGTCTATTGACAGTCACAGAGAAGCTGCCCTAAATTCACTCAGAGGCTAGTTTGAGACTCTAGGAAGTCTTAGCGAGACTCTGGAAATGGGTAGACTCATTTCTCAGCATGTACTGTGGTCTGTATGATGTGCGCAATAGTTCGGAATCATGTAAAAAGCACTTGGGCAAGTATAACATTTCTCTAAAGATTTATAACCAGCAACTGTCTTCCTCAGTTTACAGTGATTTTAGGTAAGCCTTCTGTGCTAGTTTTCCAGCTGCCTCAGTGATACAGGCACATGGAACTGTCCTGTTCAGGAAGGTTTTTACCTTCTCTGTTTTTCAGGTTCTTGGCTTCAGAGAGGATCCTGAAGTAGGTTTCAGCACACTCGGGAATGACTCGTAATCCAAACTTGGACTGCAGTATCATCAGGATTGGCTGTGAATCACCCTTCTCCAAGCTCTTGTTAATCATTGATGTTCCAACAGCCACTAGGGTAAAATAATGACGTAGAAAATTAAGTGGCTTATACTCTATGTACCCACAACTCTAGCCTCCAGCAACTTCGATAATGGACTTCTAAGGCTGGCACACAGACAGCATGACATACACAGCAATTCAGTGCTTCACCCATTTGCAGCCTTCTTCATGCTTGTAAGGACAAGTATTTCAGAGAACAGCAAGCTTGTTTGATAGAAAACGCACACTCCGCCCAGGCTGGGATGCAGCCACAGCACATCTGAGAGTGATCTGGGGGCGTAGCTGCTCCCCCATCGAGTGACACACCAGAGGACACCAGGGCAGGGATTGAGGATGACAGGTATCCCCTCCGCCCCCCAACTCAGCCTGCCCTAACAGACAGGCCACCATCTGCTGATCACTTGGGAGCTTTCTAGAGATGCATGAAGTCATTAGGTTACAAGCTGTAAATCTTAACATTCACTTTTACTGTAAAAAATGGGAATAAAAACTGATTGCCTTGAGCAAAGTCCTGCAACACTAGCAGTATCCTAGTCGGGATCTTGAAGTGACCCTTTCTTGTCCTAACCCCCTGGAAACTTGTTTAAAGCTGATGAGGCAAATTCATGCCCTTGAGTTTGCCAGCGACACAGCTTTTACTTCCAGGGCACATAAAAGTGCCCTGAGAGGTGATGCTGTGAAGCATGTTCAAACTTGGAGGTTATATGATGTCACCCACACTCCGATTCAAGACTTACTAAGCATCCTTTCCTTTGTGCAGATCCCACTATCACTGAAGGAGCCGATGTCACCACATCTGACAGCACGTAGCAACACACGCCACTTTGAAGTGCCTTATACACTAACATCTAAATTCAAGGTCCACACACAGAGGAACAGGTGAATAGATACATGGCTAGAACATATGCATTATACACTGGCTTAAGTGAACCTGGCTCCCTTTGCATCCCATACTGCAACACCAAGCACTTTTCCTTACCTTGTGTATATCCAGATCAATACAAAAAAGGCCCGTCCCCATACTCAGTGCTCTGCCTACACAGAACTGACCCAAAAGGTGCTCAGTATCGGGAGCCTACATGCAGGAGGCGCTGCGTGAGATGGAGCTAGCCGGAGAGCATTTCAGCAAGAGGTATAGTTTTTCTTTGTGGTTAGTTTGAGTAAGGTGGAATGGGTTAGCTTTGGCTAGACAGCAACAGATCAATCTCCAAATACACCGGCAGCTGGCTGAGAAACAAAGTCAAGGCACAACACCACACCACCACTATCTGGATTCCTACCAGACAGCATAGTTTTTTCTGTGCTTTGAAACAGAACCCTGCCGAGCACGCGTGTGCTCCCCACAAGACTGGAATTGACTTTGTACCACAGCTGTGGTATTGTGATGCCCAGGCATCCGCCCTCAGCAGCGAAGAAGCAGGAAAAGCTGTGAAGCCACACATTACCAGCTTGCTGCTGCTGGTCCAGGTGGATCTGAGGGCTCAGCCCTACGCATACACAGTCCAACATGCGTGGTCACCCGTATTTGAATGTTTTTCTTCCTCCTTTTCATCCTATAGCTACTGGTGCTGGAAGCTATTGTTATAAAGACAAAAGAATGCACAGCCTAGCTAAGAGTTGTTTCTGTAGGTCCCCTGATGCCTGCCTTTTTCACATCTTTTAATAAAATATGCCTTTATTTTTTTGAAGGAAAATGTAAGAAAACTATTTAGTAGGGAAAAAAAATGCAACTCAAGAGAAATTATTCCTTTCCATTGAAGTGCTAACAATTAATACTGTGGCTATTGCTCTACAGAAGGGCCGTGTGAACGCTGTAAAATTACAATCTAAACAGAGCTTAGCCATCCCCAGCTGCAGGAGAGCTGTGGGCTCCAGTCTGCTCCTGCAGCACCAGACCAATGCTGTGATGGGCTCTTTTCTGCACCCCATCGTCCCTTCAAACAGCCACGATACACAAAGGCACAGCTGCCTGGTGTGATAAGCCTGAACTCTATACAGCACCAAAGATCAGCTTTTTCCTAAAACACGGACTCTGTCATGACAGATCCTGCTTTGACAGACAGGCTCTTCCTGCGCAAGGCTGAAGTTGGTATTGCTGTCTCTTCCTGAAGGTCTACACAGCAGATACTTGGCCAAATGCATTTTGCCTTCCACTTAGATAAGGAGTGCAATGGTTGAACTGATTCAAGATGTGAAGCAAGATGTTGCAAACTGCACAGCAAACACCACAAAGAATTAGGAAGCGCACTGGCATTTACTGAACATGTCTTCCTAAATGAAGACACGAGACACAGAGTCTTTTACTGACAGGAAAGACAATTTGCAAAAGCCTTTTAAAATTTTAATACTGCAATATTTAATATTTATATAAGGCATAAAAATTAGTTTGGAAGGGATCAAGACTGTTTCAGTACAGCTCTCAGTACCTTCTCTTATTTTACTGCTTATTTTATTGCTGTTACTGCAGCATTCTCAAAAATACACTATGTTCTGACTGAAAAATAAATCTCTGACTGCCTTGAAAAAGTTTTGGAGTGGGATGTGGGGAATTGTTTGCCTTTCAAAAATAGCAACTCTGAGATAGATCAAAATAAAAGTTCATTTCCAAGTTGTGATCAAGCTGAACATTAAATTTAGATTACGTGAACACAACATGCTAACTTCCTGAGGCAGGATGTGTTTGTTATAGGAAGTATCAGGTTCTGTGGCGTGGGGAAATTTTACATCTCAGTTTTTAGCTGCAGAACCTTAGAGCTCTTCTGAAAAATGTGCTGTGCTGACACTGCTTCCTTTCAACCCAGAGGGCAGAGTACGGGAGATTAGTAGTTATTTCCACAAGTGACTCGTTAAAACAGTTCTACTGATCATACTTGATTGCTAAAAGCTGTGCATTTACTACAAACACAGAGCATATGAAAAGATTTTACTACAGCAGTTAGCTAGTGCACAGAGCAGTGTCCTATCATTAGCAATGTTGTATGGTCTTGATCTATGGATAATGCTGTGCTAATTTCTGCAGGCCATTTATGAGCCATATTCTTAATGTTTTTACACCAGCGGATACAAATGAGGATGTTTTCAAGTCACTCTTTAGCTTTGACTTACATCTGTTCATAAGCTATGCCTTTCCTTCCCTCCTCTGTGCTCAGATGTTTCCTCATGCCTCTGGGCAGCATTGATGGGAAGCCATTTTTGTCCTCAAAAGAAGGTAACGGCACAAGAGCTTGGTTGGGACAATGTGTGTGTGTCTGACCTCATCTCAGGAAACACAAGCCCCATTAAAAATACTTCAAGTGTCTTCAGTGTACCTGGCTGGTTACATTAAGACTATATTAATTGATTAAACCTGTTTGAAAGTAACAGCGACACTAAATGCGATGTTTCTGCAGCAGGGATAGAAGATTTTCTAACAGCTAGCTATGTTTGTTTTCTTCCACCCACAACTTCCCAAGCTCTAGCTACTGACATAGTCTGCCTATAAGTGAACAGGCTGCCCTGCGCTGACAAAGGCTGAATGCAGCACTACAGGAATGCACTGGCTTCAGCAGTTGTATTCACAAGCTCCTAGAGTGCAAAAGAAGGCAACACTGACTCACCCAAAGCCAAGTCAAGCAGAAGGTGAACCAACATCCAATGCCAAGCTAACAGCCTCGGCAGGTCTGTGCTGGCCCCAGGCAGGCACAGGTAGGGATGCCACCCTGCTCTCCAGTGCGCCCCACGCACCCAGCCACGCTTCTACATTACTTGACAAAGTTTATTACGTATTACGAATATTTTTCTACAATTATTATATTCGATGCAGACTTCCACAGAAGGTGTTGAGTGCATCCAGTACACAACGCTCTGACAGGATAAGCCTCAGCATTTTTCCTACAGATTTCCTCCTCTTTACAGATTGAAAGGGCATGCACTTGTCCAAAAAGGCCGAGTGCTCTTTTTACACTACTTTTAAAGTTAATACGGTCCTAATTTTTGTTGATTAGCACTTAATAAAAGACATTATAATAAAATAGGAGTAAGAAAAGTTGTAAACATGTAAGAATGCTCTTACAACACGCATCAAGATTTTAGACTTAGATAGGCAAAATAAGCTCCTGAACAATATATCCCTTCTCATTCACATATCTTCCTGTTTCACCAGCTACATGAAGATACACTGACATTAGAAATCTTGGTCATGATGTTAAACTGTATAAGCAAATCCACTAAATTATTAGTCAAGCCTTAAGGATAAAACCAATACCACCCCTGGAGATCTAAGCCACCCTAATTTCAGTACGACAAAGAACACTGATTCATTTCTTTTGATGTATTTAAAGGGCTGCCACACTTCCCTGAAGTCGAAAAAATAAATTACCAGTTTTGGTTTTTCAAGACTAAGAAAAACAAGAGCAATGCAGATACAGGTTAATGCTTACAGATTGCTGCTTCTTTTATATTGTTATTGGCATCACTGATTCCTTTTTGTATTTCATCCAGCCACAGAAGTGCTGATTCATCTTGGGATTCCTGGAAAAAGGATAGAGAAAAGCCTTGAAAAAAATGAATTATAACAAAAGTTGTCTGAACACACTGATAGAGCTCCAATATACAATCTCCTCTTGCAAAGCCCTTGGACACTAAAAAAGAATTTGACTGCTTAAAGTCAGCAATAAGACACATTCATGTTCTATTTACTGACTTGAATAAACTCCCGTTCAAATACAAAGTTCTGAACATTTTCAGGTAATGAACACACCATCCTGCTAAAGATCAATAAAAATTTTGAGGGCACCTAGAAACATTTTAATTTCCATGATACGTAGGCAAAGTAATCAGAGTATCAAGTAAAACCACATGCTACCAGGCAGCACTGTGATAGTACCACGAATAGCACAAAGCAGAAGACTGCAGGAAGTTGGCTTTCTTTCAGAATCCCTTATTTGGAAAGGATCCTCATGTACACCTGAGTACATACTGTGTTAGAAAACAACAAACTGGCATAGAAAAACAGCTCAGGTTTAGTAATGATGACTTAGCTCAGGTGGCGAACATTTCGGGAATTACGCAGCAGAGCAGGACTCACTCTTCCTACAGGCTAACAGTGGATGGCATTAAACCCAAGTTAAAATAGAAAGTGCAGAAAAGCAGGCTCAGCATCCCCACTAACCAGCCATGCTCTGGCAGCCCAGGTTCACAGGTGAACCAACACTTCAGCCGAGAAAATACTTTTTTGGAGGTGGAGTGATGTTTAAAACCTGAACTAGTAGGTGGGGGAATAAAATTCATCCTAAAGAGGAAACAGGTTTTAACTGGAATGTACTGATTCGATAAAGATCTAGAACTATATAAACACAAATATTTCAGAAAAAAAAAAAAAAATGCCAGAAACTCTTTCAAGCTAAAACAGTGTGGGCAAAGAAATATCTTCACAGTGAACATCCCTGGTTTTGTGCCCAACTCCAGGCCAAAAATCCAATAAATCTGTTATATGCAGAAATTACAAAGAGAAAACAGGGTAAAACCCCCTAAAGAGAGACTCTTCAGTTTGCATCATATATGTAAACAAAGTAGCAGAATATCTAAATAAAATTGAGTAACGTCAGGCAAATGCATGACAGTGAGCACGCAACGCAAGTTTTTCTAACAAGAAACTTAAGTTTACACTTGAGTTAACACTTGAGAGAGTGTATACTAAATTCCCAAACTGCAGCTGACAATTTTGAGAGAAGGGTTGAGAAACTGGAAAGAATTCCTTATCTGGTGTCCAGCTTTTACCACTAAACACAAGAACAAACACAAATACTGCTGTGGAGCCAGGTACAGCTTATGCCATGCCTCACTGCTTGCTTGGAAGCCAGACCAAGACTTCGGCTAATTTTGTCTGCCAAAAAAAAAAAAAAAGAAACCCAAAACCCAAACCTGCCACGCAGAGGAAGAAGGAAGGGATCAAAACAGCAGATGAAAATAGGGGAAAGGTTCTAGAGACTGCAGGCTGTGGAGGGGTGGGAACTGTCTGAACAGAGCTGGCAGCCAGATCGAAGGAGCACAGACTGCTAACACTGGGTAGGGAGGTAGGAGGCAAAGAAAAGCACAGCTTTCTTAAGGCATGTTTGTATGTGTGGCTTGCTTCCACCTTTGCATTTGCTAAACCAAGAACACAACGCCCTTCCCCAAGCCTAGCTTCTTCCTCGAGAAGAATACAGGGGTCAGCAACACGACGTTTCTGTCTGTGGATGAGACCACTGGGGATTTACTAAGCACACCCTTTGATTTTTCCAGAAAACACCTTTTTACCCCAAATATCTGTATGTACAAATTCCAGTATAAACCCCACATCAGCCTCAGGCTTGTGGTAAATTAAGAGTTAAATTGCTGCTGTAAAGCAATTTTATCTCTGTGTTGGGCAGAGGCTGAAACTGAGTCATGTGTGCATATTTGGATACGTCACACCCTCTTGCTGTAGTAGACAAAGAACAAACTACCTCCTTACCATAAACCTCATGCCTACAGGATGCTTCTGGAGGACAGATCAATCACTCTGTAGTCCCTTACAGAGGGGAAAAAAATCCCCCACAAAACACCTCAAGATGAACTAGGACAGCACCGTTGTTTGGCCGGCTGGATTTCCACATACTACAATGAAGATACTGATTTTCACTGGACTGTTCTCTCTTACCCCCACTCTTTTCACAACAGGTGAGTCCTCCTTTCTGTATCTATTCTGTATTTTAGTCAATAACATAGACTTTTTGATAATGTTGGCACTTCACCAGCTTAAATGGGTTGTACATGCATCGTTATAGAAAACTACACTCTAGGAAGTCTCGCTTA
>NW_009259489.1:1228513-1250501 GCF_000687185.1 Egretta garzetta | reverse complement strand
TGCTGTGCTTACTGAAGTCACATCTTCTCTGGTACTTTTGTACGGATATGATAGTCTTAAACCTATAGAGTCTCATTCCTTCTGCTTTAAAATGTTCAACAGAATTACAACTGCACAGACGGTGCTATCAGAACGAAATGCTCAGATAACTATTGTGGCAAAAAATGAACAAAGGAAATAATCAAAATATAAGCCCATTTATTTCCTCATTAGAATTAAAGCTGCTTTCACACTACACTCATTTTTAAAAGCTATTATGTATATAAAATATATATATATATGCACATGCATGTACATATAGGTCTTTTAGAGAGTGAGTAAAATTAATCTTCTGGATTAACCATCCAGAAATTTATGAAAAAGGATGCAGTCCAGTAATTATAATTTCAAATCATTCTACCATAAGTCTGCCAGTAAGCACTGATAAAACTGTTTTCCGTGTTTTATTCCAATATGGAAGGGTAAAAGAAAATCCCACAGGTTTTCACCCAAATTTAGTTAGCTTCTGAATTACAGTTTCAAGATGCATGCTCTAAGCTTTACACTAAGTCTTTTTGCATTAAACATAGCTAAGAAAAATTTTGACAAAATTAATTACACAGCTGTTTATCCCACAAAACCTATTTTGTGACACTGTTTTAGAAAGTATTTTGAACACATTTGTGCTTCATCTGGAAATGTCAATGTCTCTCCAAAGCTCTCTACTAAAGACTGAGGAACAGGCATTAATACAAGTGGCATCATTGGCTTTGCCCACTTAATAACTATACTTACTCACTGAAAATTTTCCTGCTACATGAAAAGTTTTATTCACTTACCAATAAACTTCATCTAATATCAGCCCAAGCATTTTTTTTCTGTTCTCAAGACTAACTGTCCTTTCTCACATATGAGAAGCTGAAAGATCTGGTTTGCTTTAGTCAGAAACTGAAGAATAACGTTAGTTAGATATGTGAGACAAAAATTGAAGGTTATTTCAATTTTTTAATTTGAAAGTTTCAGCCCGTATTAGACAAGATGGCACTTTTTGCATCTTCTGCTGTCATGCATCTCATACATGAAGTGACAAGGATAGTACTACTGTTTGCTTTGGAAATTCTGATCAAGCATAGACCAAGGCTGCTGTTTATATGATGAATTACCAACATTGCTTCTACTGGGAAAACCCCTCAACAGGTGATTAATATTACAGAAGTGCCTGATACTTTTTGCAAAATGTTACTGAAAACATGCAAAATGCAGAAAGATCAGCTTAACACTAGGTTTATGCTAAATCTTCAAGGTCAGGTGTGAGACGACAAATAAAGTGAAGACTCTCCTTGAGTACATTTGATATGAACACCCAAAGCAAAGGAAAATGCCACCAAATCTTTTAAACATATATTGCTTTTCATGTGGAGATGTTTATCTTTCTCCATACCTGAAGGTGACTTATATTGCTAATCCAGTAGTTTGCCCTTCTTAACAAATTTAACTTTTTTTTTTTTTTTAAAGCTTCAGAATTTTCACTGAATGGCTCTGCAATAAAAACCGTGTCTCTTATCAAGACTTTCCGTGGAATTTCAGCAAGAGACTATGATTACATCCCCCCTTATGCTATAGAAGGGGAGACAACTACCATCCACATCAGGGAGCCCAAATGCTCTTCAAAAAAGTCAAATGACTCTATTTTAACAGAGGTGAACAACACCACGCTGGAGTACCTGACCAGTTCTCTGAGCACCAAGCTAATACCCACTGTCTACCTCAGTGCTGTTTTACTGGGTGTACCATCTAATGCCATCATTTTGTGGATGCTGCTCTTCAGGATCCGGTCTGTGTGCACTGCCATCCTCTACACCAACCTGGCAGTTTCAGATCTGCTCTTCTGCATCATGCTGCCCTTCAAAATAGCATACCACATCAATGGAAATAACTGGATTTTTGGGGAAATGATGTGTCGAACTACCACTGCGGTGTTTTATGGCAACATGTACTGCTCCATTCTGCTGCTCACGTGCATCAGTGTCAGCCGCTACGTGGCCATTGTTCACCCCTTCACCTACAAGAGTCTGCCGAAACGTGCCTATGCCATCGCGGTCTGCGCTACTGTGTGGACCATAGTCTTCTTGTACATGCTCCCACTTTGCATAATGCAGCAAAGCTATTACGTGAAACAACTGGACATTTATACCTGCCATGATGTGCACAATGCCTGTGAAACGATATCCTCCTTCCAGTTTTACTACTATGTTTCTTTAGCTATCTTTGGGTTTTTAATACCTCTCGCAACTATCATTTTCTGCTATGTCTCAATTATACAAACACTCAAGACTCATGAATGGTTCTGGTACGTTAAAGTCAGTCTTTTGATCCTTACCATCTTTGCTATTTGCTTTGTGCCAAGCAATATTATCCTTATTATCCATCACATCAACTATTACTATTACAACACAGATGGGTTGTATTCTTTTTATCTAATTGCTTTATGTCTTAGCAGCTTGAACAGCTGTCTTGATCCTTTCCTTTATTTTCTGATGTCAAAAATTAGAAGTCAATCCAATATTTATCTAACAATGGTTAAAATATCTAGAGAAAAATGAATTTGGTTCTATATTTATCTTACTGGAATTACGATTTTGTATAGTATTGATCCAGGCAGCAACAAACCTCAGGTGCAACAATTAAACTTAAAAAATTAAAAAATGTTAAAAAACATAATCTCAGTAAAATTTACTTCCTTCCACACAACACACAAGGAATATCTTCAGAAATACACTTCTCCACCTCTATAATTTTATCACGCGTATTGCAACATCTGGTGTACCTAGATTCAGGGAAGTGGCTCTGCACCTCCATTTCCTTCCAAGAAGATCACTTTCACGGCCATGGAGAAGAAATCAGAGCATTGCCCACCACAGCCTCTGAACACCAGAAGAGGGATCAATACCTGAACAGCACTTTTAGGCCCATTTGTGATTTCCAAATACTTCAAATTAGCTCTCAGCGCACTATCACTGCAGGAACAGTGATGTGAAAATAAGTTTTTGGCCCAGTGGAAATGGAAACAAGTAAAAGCACTTTCTGTGTGCCCAGGAGCTTTGCAGAAGCTCCCTCTCCTATAGCCAAGGGCAAATACTGCCCTGGATGTTGGAAATAAAGACCCAGAGTCCTGATATTTTCAAGGAGCAATAAATCTACAGCCATAGATGCAGAGACTGACACTTCCAAAGCAGCATCTTCTATCAGGCTGCTTAACCAGCTTTGCACTGGGGACTTGTTCTTCCACTTTGTCGGCACCTGCACTCTTCTAGCCCATGGGGATTGCTGGGAGCTAACCCTTATCAGCATGAATCCAGGCATGTATTATTCTTGCTTGGTAAGCAAAACAGGGAAGATACTTGGTAGTGTTCTCTGTTTCCACATCCTCACAGGAAATGCTTACAGAGTTACAAATACTGAAGCTAGTTAAGATTGATTGTCCATGTTAATAAAGCAAAGGCTCAGCTTTGTATTTGTAACTGCAGCATGTAAGACAGTAACGAAAAAAAAATGTTTTACAACAGTTTGATAATAGTATTGTAAAAAAACTTTACTTAAATAAAATCATTTGCACTAGAAATGTCCTCATAGAATTTGCAGCTTGGTAAGACTCCCTCTCTTCAATTTATTCTGGCTCCTAATTTAAGTTTGTTTTAATCACGTCATTCTCTCAATATACACAAAACCAGAATTCAAAGATAAATTTAAAATAATCCAGATGTTATACAACTATTGTGAATATAAAAAACGTGAACCTAACTGTAAAACTTATGTGCCTACCACTCAAAAAGCAAAATAACACAGGAACCATTTCAAAGTTTGGCACACCTTTTTAACTTCTCGGGTATCCATAATACACTCCCTAAACAGAGGGTTTCTCTTCACTGGGACCTGAAATGCTTGGTTTGAAATGGTCTTGAGAACTGTTAGAAGCTGTGGTTTAAGATTACAGGAATAAATAAATTCCAGGTTTGCATTTTCAATTTCAAGCAAGGAACAAATAGCTGTCATCTGAGATTAAGACCTGTAACAGGTAGTGGGATATTTGGGTGCAGACTACTTGCCGAAAGACAGCACAGCTACAGGGACACGACAGCAAGCTGACTGGAATAAACGAGCAGGTTTGACCCATATGTTTTTCCAGGCACTGAGGAACACAGGAAGTTCACAGACAGACCTATCTGATCGTTGTAAATCAAATAACTCCTTCTACCATGGCTCACTCTTAAAACACGCTAAATACAATTAAAGGCAGATGTGCTTTATAAACAACGCTCAGAGAAAGTGGGGAATAGACAGACTTTAGACGTTGCACTATTTTTTCAATTCTGTTTGTTTTTTGGGTTTTTTTTTAAGGAAAGTTCAATCTAAATTGTATCTTTTCCTAAAGAATGATGATGTGCCTGTGATTGACCAGCATAAAGAGCAAGTCAGATTAACGCATCTGAGTATTTCTTTTGGGAGCATGTATATCGCAGTGTCTTGCTCTCTTCCTAAACAGGAGCAATATGTTCCTGTTTACAGAGGAGATGTTTTTAAGTAGTTGTCAAAGGACTGCGAAACCAAAATACCTCAGGAAAGAGAGGACAGTGGAAGTCTCTACAAATGTCACAAATTTTTGAATGAGAAGATTTCAAAGAGATTGCACAATTTTAGTTCCAAAACTTGGAGACACCCATTTGTTCCCTATCAGCACATTCAGACAGGGACAGGAATAGGCAGCAGGCTTGCACCCGGGAGCACAGCGGCAGCTGGCAGCAGCAAGCCAGGGCAGGGCTGCTGCCTGCAGGCACGTGGGCCCTGCGGGCTGCTGAAGGTCTCTGCTTCGGGGACATCCCAGCTCACTACACATGTACCAAGGCTCTGGCATGTCCTGGGCCAGCACTGTGCACCCACAACCTGCACAGACACTCTCTGCACGCAAATGCCAGCCTTCCAGGCTCCAGGACAGGTAAAGTAGTCAGCATGCACTAAACCCTCTGCAGCACACATGGCAAGGGAGGAGGCTTTTAAGGATCTGGGGCTCAGTGAAACCAGCCTTTACCTGGGAACCCAAGCAAGAAATTGAGGTGTGCAAATGCCTTTTGAAAGCCCTGACACTGGACCATGGAAACAAACTGCTACAGCAGGTACCACAGGTGAGGTGTCAAAATATTCGCCAGCTACCTTGCCAAGGCAAGGTTCAGGGACTTTCTCCAGCTGACCATATTACTTTAGGAATGCATTACGTGAATTTTAAGTGTCTTTTCCAAACAGTGGACATTTTAAGTTCTGCGCTAATAGCTTTAGCTTATCTCGTGTTCAGCCACATCCTGCAAGATGTTAGGCTGATCTTTGTTTATGCTTCCCTGAGCTGTGATGCTAACCAGGGCACTGCTTTGGGGGAAGCAGATAGCAATATCCTGCTGAGGTAGGTTTAAACTGAAGGCACATACAAGATGACCAGCTTGTTGTTGCATGACAAAGCCAGAACAGAAATACACACAAAACTCCACTGTTATAAAACACCAGATTTAAGCCACTGAGACTCCTCAAAGTACTTCTCATAGATTTGTTGAGGAACACCATGACTCCTTCAGCATGACTATGACTCCTTTCTGGCAAGACCACAATTCCCATCCACATTGTAAATACTTCCCTGACACAATCTAGTAAATAGATCCTTGCACACATTCATAGCTGCTGCCTATGCTTTGTAATAGCTGTAGCAACCCAGTAGAACTAAAAATAAGCAAGGTTACGTCAAGTCAGAGGTGACACACAAGCAGAATATTTCTTAATATTAGTACATTGAGAATTAATCCTTTTTGCCAGCCAGAATAAGTTGTAGTGGAAAATCACTTAGTGCCAGTTTGTTGCCATTGGTTTATTCACAACCCCATTGGCACAGCTAATCCAAACATTGGGGGAATCAGGACAGAGACACACGTGGAAGTGAAAAGAAATGGCATTTCAGTTCCAATGAACAGCAATAGTCAAAGCTCTAACCTTGCATTTCTGTGCTTTGGCATGGTGCAGAACATCCTGATAATGCCTTGCATTTACTGGTGTGACATCTTGCAGCTTGGCTGTGGGCAACAGCAGAGTTTCTAGAGTTCTCTCAGGGTTTCCTCGGTCAATTGCTTCATTAATGTGGCCAATTGCAATGATTCCTATGAAATGGAAAAGTTATTAAAGATGCACTTATCAAAGAAAAATGCTACATATCTGATATCAGGTACAAACAAAGCAGTAACATGAAGAATAGAAAAATCAAGTAACAAGAAGCAGAGGCAGCAACAGCAGCTGATTTAAAATTATTTTTGCTCAAATATTCATGTGAAGCTATTAAGTTTTGTACAGTTTCCCTTTCTGCCACAGTGCTTGACTCATCTGAATCTACCTCTTCATAAAAATCAAATTTATCCTTGCCAAAAAAGGAAAACAGACTTCCCTACTTTCAGGGCAGGAGTATCTCCATGAAGCTTAAGGAAAGGCTGGGTGTCACATCTAAATACGTTCATCAACATATTGGCTCACAGCGCTGAAACACTTTTTTTTTTCAAGTGATTTCAGACCTAATTACTTGAAACCTTGATTCAGACAAGTACATACATACTGGCCTCCCAGCTACAGCATTACACAGCAACTTAACCTCATTCCTTTTTATTTCCCCTCAAGTAACCAATCTGATAATGTTGACCTTATGAGAAATCACTTGATTGTTCAGACCAGTTCAGGCACTCATGACTTCAATCAGCAAGTAACATGGCCCAATGCATTTAGTAAAACCTCTAATTAATTTTCTTCAGACTGGTGTCAACATTTTAAAATAAAGTCTCTCCAACCCCCAAACAGTGCTGAAATGTGCTGCTCAGGGTACTTTCTCCCTAAAACCACCCTGGAAGGGCACCAGCCAAGGGCTTCCCCATCACCTGTGAGGGATGTCATCCCTGCCAGCAGTGGGTCATCTCTCACCAAGTCTCTCCTGGCCCCACCACAGCCCAGCTGGTGGGGTCACAGATCCATGCATCGTAAGGCTTTGGGAATGAACAATTTTTCTGGGGTGCTACCAAAGAGGGACCTTGCAGACATGCGGGCTTCTTTATGGAAAGGCCATCCTTCTTCCTCCCCTCTCTGCCCCAGATAAACATCCCCAGGCAGAGGCCAGTGTCACTGAAACCAAGTGCAGCTATTTTATTACTAAAGACTGACTCTCCTAATATAAGACCACCTTTCTTAAGTCCTGTTTCAACTCCTAGTGACTGCAGTCAAATTAACTGCTAAGCACCCCACACTGCCAGAGGGCACACACTGCAAGCGAGCTGCGAGGATCTGCAGCAGCTACTTGACTAGATTTAGAAACAAACAATCCAGTCAGTTTTAGTATTTCTGCAATATAAAGCTTCTCTTATAAGCCTGGGAAGGGCACATGCACCATGCATCAGTGCCACCCTGGAAACAACCTGCATGTTACAAAGGCTCTTAAACTATGCTCCAGGCTGCTTCCCAAACGGCAAGCAGTTTGAAAGCTGCCCTCTCCTTTCTTTGCTCCAGAGAATTGGGCATAATGTGGTAGCCTCAAATTTCAGTTAAAAAAAAAAATTTAAAAAAATTGTACTTCTGTATCCAGTGGAGAAACTTGGCCCTTCAGCATTTTTGAAGTCCAAATGATCACATTTAATATAACACTACCCTTTTAGGGCAATGCAATTACATTCAGCTTCAAAAATAAACCCTAAATCCATTTATATTAGAAAAAGTGGGCACAAGAAGCTACTCTCAGATAGGAAATCAAGTTACCTAAAATGAGACCAGGACAAATAATTGCATTGCATAACTTCTTACCAACTCCCTTGTGAAAAACATGGGCTTGGAAATCATTTAACATTAAAAACTCTTTTCCACAGGACACTGCCTGTAATTTCTTCCCCTATCCCCTAAGACGGTCTTTGCTTACAATTTCTGCAAAAAAAAAGGCAAGATCATCCAGAGCAAATACTGAAAGGTACTGCCAACTGGGCAGAACCACAGTATTTATAACACTACAGAAGGCAGGCACCCCACAATATCTTTCAGCCAGCCAAAACATAACCAGGAATTCTTCAAGGACATTTAAAGACCAACGTGCATTCAAAATTACTTAATGCTCTTCTCTCTTGAAGGGAGTCTGCACAAGGCCATTCAGTACAGAAATTTATGTACTGAGGCACAGACTATCATCTCTGTGGGTGATGTAGAGGAAGAATTACTTACTTTCATTTTCTTCTTGAATTTGCATATTAACCATGTCAATGCAGTTCTGGATATCATTCCAGCTTAAATAATCTTGGCCTTGAGATGAAGCCTCTGACTTAATAGACAATAGTGTATCAGCATAACTATAAGAAGATATAAAATACATAAGTGTATTTCATATACGAAATAAACTGCCATAAAGAATTAGTCAGATGTATCATCCATCATTTAGTGCCTAGCATTTTTTTCAGTGAATGAATTTCAGATAGACTCATCACTTGCCAGAAATTAAACAGACATGCAAGCTGCCTTGCTGGTTCTACACAGGATCTGAAAAAATGGCCCTGTACACTACTTCAGAGCACTTTTCCTGGCATCGTGGGATGATGGCAAAACATACACTGGACACACATTTTGCTGTATGGCACTATAGATAAATTTGGGAGAAACTATGGTCGACTTCTTATTATACTAAATCAAAGACCAGAGTTTCTGCCCTAGCATCTGGTAGCAGCACCTCCTGCTACCTCCATGCTCCTTCCCTGTGGAGGATAATGGGCCATGGGCAGAGAAAGGGTGTCAAAAAACCAGTGCTCCTCTCCCCACAACTCAAGATCCTCCAAGCACAGGCTCTGTAGCCTGTGTCTACTCTTCTTAGAAGGACCACAGACCAAGATGAGGTGGAAACCTTCACAGTAGTGTAAACTCATGTGTATATAAATTAAATAATTTCTGTATTCCGGAATCAAGCATACAACTGCCACAGTATGTCAGATGAAATACCTGTCTTCTATTTCCAGCAGAAGCCTGAGAAATGAATGTTGCCAGAAAAAAAATACAGGAGATAATCATAATTTCCTGCTCTGTTTTGCCCTTACAGCATTCACCAGGCTGCGTTTAAGGGCTTCCCAACCTGGAGGCTACATATCACTTAATAGCTGGAAACAATGCTGTGCTCCATTAATTTATCTAATCTAATTTGAAATCTTATGTATTCTTGAGGAATGAGTCCCACTATTTGTTTTGTGAGATGACAGTTCCTTATGTAAATTTTAAACTTGATATTTGATACTGTCCAAACTTTTCTTGCTCCAATTCTCTTAAGAAAATAAAAACTAAGGTTATAAGAGAAACTAGCAACTTGTATTAACCTTCCCCACAACATGCACGCTTTTGCAGAACTACGTCATATTTCCCCTGAATTCTCTCTTCTAGGAAACACATTCTTACCAAGTTCATCTCTTCTGGTAGAAAGCCACTGAACACACTCTCCCTCACTGAACTTTTTCTAGCTCTACTATATTCCTTCTGGTATTGTGTGCAATCAAAGCTTCCTGCAATATTCAACATACGGTTGGCAGCACAGACTTCCATAACGGCATATTAAAGTTTTATTTTATTCTCTACTCCAACTAATTCCTTGTGTTTCATTTATATTGACTGGCTGCTTAATCTAAAGATCAGGTCACAGTAACACCAGCCAAAAATGCTGCACTTGGGACCCGTTTCTGTATATTTATAATGTTGCTTCTCTTGCCCACAAGCACCACCTCACATTAGCAGAGACCAAGCAGTGGACTAATTTTGCTCCACCTTGTGGCATTCTGCTCCCTCTAACTGGCCTCTTATTCGTATCCTGACTGCCCTCCTTCCAGCTTTGAGACATCTGGCAAGGGCCACTCTCAGATTCATGTCCCCTGGCAGCCTGGTGAAGATCTTCAGCCACTGTGGTCCCTTGTGCCTACTAATGCCTTCCAGCAGCACATGGAGGTTTCCACCACCCGTGACCAAGAGGCAAGAACCAGCCCATGCCCCCATGCTCTCCCCCACATGCTCAAGGCTCAGACCTTGGACTAATCATGATGTCACCTGGTATTTTTTGCAGATAACAAAAGATCGCAGAGGTAGCAGCACATGGCTGTGAGAAGTCAGGCACATGGCAGCGCAAGCAGCTGGCAGCTGCGTGAAGGCTGTAATTTAAATGTTGAACATGCACATGTGCCACAGCATTGCACTCAGCTTTCTAGCAAGCAGGACTGTGCTACATTTTTCAGACCTTTGCAATTCTCAAGCAAAAAGAGTCAGTCATGGTTTAAGGCACCTCCTGGACCTTAAGGTGTTAAATGCTACCTCATTCCAAAGATCGTCTTTCAGTATTGCAGAGAGGTTACTGATTAACAGTTTCCAGCTACAGTTGGCGTCTGCAAAAATTCTTGTCAGATCTTAGTATTTGCTTTCTGAGGATATTTTCCCCACAACTCACACATCATCTACCCTCAGACGTCTGAGATTGTGTGATTGCTTATACTTAAGGATACACAACTAGTTCAGCAATTGTCACATCATCCCTTATTAACTTATAACACAAATGTTTATCTTGTAGCTCTTTCAACTTCATAGCCACAACACAGGACAGCCCACCTAGTAAAATGCCTACTTATCCTTTTGCAGAAGTTGCCAAGTCTCATCCAGACAAGACAAAATGAACTTTTACCGTTGAAAGTTTTCCTCTTCGAGGTTATTGAAGCCAATGCATGGGTTTCTGAGATGATTCTTTATTGTTAAGATGTCCTTATTTTCCAAGGCCTGGTTTAGCAACACAACAGCTGACAACATTTCTACTGCAATAGACAGTTCATCATGTGCCAGGTAGTTCTGTAGGACAATAATGTGCCACAGTCAGGAAGCTAAATAAGCAGTGTAACAAATTTGAGTTACACAGTAGATACCACCAAGGAGATGGAATCGATTTAAAAAGCCTGGCAAATTTCCTAGTTACAGGCATGTCAGATTAATATCACACTGGTGATGGAGCTTACTGGGTTTGCTACACGTCCCTTCAACCTTTCCTTCTTTTGCCCCACAGGCCCATCTATTCTGGTTTTACCCTCATAGCAGAGGATTACTTTTCTACACAATATATATAACAGAGTTAGTCCTCATTAAAAGCATGCAAACATTTAAAAAAATATCAGTTGAGTTATTGCAACACAAGAGCTCAGCCAGAGCAACGTGTGTCAAGAAACAAGTTCTGTGATTCAATATTGCCTATTCAACCAAAACCAGTCATGCAATATGTAACACGATGGCAAGAGTTAATTAAGTCTAATTTTACACAACAACATGCTATGTTTGTGCTCTTTCATGACTACGTAACATCAAGCGAGCAGGTTGTAAGCTTTTCAC
This sequence comes from Egretta garzetta, assembly GCF_000687185.1. NCBI lineage: Eukaryota > Metazoa > Chordata > Aves > Pelecaniformes > Ardeidae > Egretta > Egretta garzetta. The sequence continues at coordinate 1,239,077 of NW_009259489.1, read as the reverse complement.
TCTTACCACAGCATTCTGTTGCTGGAGGTTGAACAGCTCAGTCTGATAGACAGCAGCAGCAAATGAGTGAACAACAGGCAGCTGTGCCTCCGGTTTCATCAGTGCAACCAGTGTGTTACTAGGATCACAGTTACGAATTGCAGTATTGATATTGTCAACTGCTATAAGTTCTAGGGAACAGCAGGGAAAGAAAAGCCTATTAATTTTCATATGCTGTTTTCTCTTTATGCCATCTAGGTGACAATTAAGTTATTCCAAAGAATATAATTTGCTGTTGTTAGAGTAAAAACCATATTTGTGTGAGATTCTTCCATATGCAACTGGTGAATGTTGCAAAACCAGTGTCTATTCAAAGGTACGCAGCAAATAATGGACTGGAGGACTTTAAAGTTTCTGGACTTTGAGATATTAGAGAGTGCTTATTGTACCTTTAACCCAAACCAAGGAGCTGACCCCATCCTAGAACAGAGGAAGACCTAACATCCCTCCTGGGTTTGCTTGTGGCAGGTACTGCTGGGTACATCAGCTCCAGTGCCCCAGTCGTGCTTCACCCCAAGTGCTACTTTCCTTCTGCTCTGCATTTCCTGCCTCACCTCCTCCTTTTGGCAGGACCTAACTCAGCTACCTAGAATAAGCCTGTCTTACAACACCAGCAACATTTTTATTGTTCATTTCAGGAGGCCTAGAAGAAATCAGCCAAACATGTTGAGGGGGCTGGGATTTCAGAGACTGAACTGGTGGAAAACCACATGTTATGGCTTCTAGAACTTCCTCTGCATGCCATCACCTGTTTGTTTAATGGTGTGGAAGATCAGCCCTCACAGGCACTGCCATCTAGAAAATATCCCCTTCTCTACAGGTCGAATTTCAGATCAAACTGACTGCCATAGAGGAGTACGAGTGTAACCCTTTTCGGTACCTGAACAACTCGCCTGTTTTGCTTTTTCCTGAACTGACTTCAGCAGAGGTTTGAACTCCAGCAGAAAAATACTGAAAAACACTTCCCGCTTGGGCGGCTGGAGAAAGATTACAACACCCCTTAGCTTAGTCACAGCCACCATAATTGCACACCTGGAGGAGCCAACTCTGAAGAAACATGGGCCAGGACACACCCAGGAACACCTTGTACGAGGGACCGCTCTGGTCTTGCGCAACAAAGGGAAACAACCTTGACGGTTAGAGTGTGTGTGGCAGAGTAAAGAATGACAATTATGCAAATGCCGTTTCCATCAGCAAGATAACCCCCATCTCCTCCACCTTATCTTACCAGCTTTTCTGTATATTATTATCCAGGGAATGCTTTTAGTCACCACTGACTGCTCAGGTCTGTACGAGATTGCTTGTACAGCAGATACCATCCACAGTTCAATGTATGCAGCAACACTCAGATCTTATTATCCAACACAAAGATTTTGAAAACCTAAGTAACCAGGCCCACCGAAACAAGCCCCTCACCTCTGATTTCAATTGCTCTGAAGCATGGTCATATGTGGCCATGTTGCTCTTGAAGGCTCTCAATATTGGCTACTCCTGAGGTTAGAAAAAGCAAAGGCTCTCAAAGCTATGGCGTGCATGCTTTTTTAGAGAAAGGAGCAAAGAGGAAAAGAGTCATAGTTCACAAATGGACTAGACTAGCTCTGTAGTCAATAACCAAGTTACTGATTTCTGTAATTCGGAACTGAACTTTTCAAACCAAATGTAAGAAATAAGTTGATCTCCAGATCACTGTTACTGCTTTTCATACATCACATTTTTCCTCCTCATTTCCTTTACTGAGGAGCAGCTCTTTTAAAGAAAGTACTGCTCACCATGCCTAACCAATCTAAAATAGGCTAACTTTTGAGGTAGTAAGTCAAACTTAGCTTCTGGTGACCTTACAGTACAGCCTTCAAAGTCGCATTACAAAAGCAATCAGCCTGGATTCAGAGCATTGGAAATAACACCAGAGACAAAACAGCCACTAAGCCATGCCCAGGCGTAGCGTGAAATGACAGCTTTTTAACCGAAGCTGAACTTCCTAGCAAAGAAGTTTCCAGTCAAAAGCAGCAATAAATGCACTGCAAATTTAGATCCCCCTTAACTATATTTTTTTTGAAAACTATAAACTTGTGTCTCGAGACAGCCTTAGCAGGCTAAGAACAGGTTTGATTTAGATACATCTGCCTAAAAGTGAGAATAATTTTCCTCTGTGATGTGACTGCAAAATATTCTTCCGTGTGATCATTCTATCGTAATTCTACAAGGATGGTCATCGCTCCCAAGTGAGGATTAATACTGCACTGATAAATACTTGTTCAAGCCATCAAGCCATGCATTGTCTTCAGTTAGCCAACGTGTTTACCAGTGGCTCAAGTTATTAAAAAGAAAAAAGTGTTAGCTACCTCAGATAAAAAGAGCATATCCAATGCAGCACAGATTGGTGACTTGGCAATTGTGACACTGATAAGAACAGTTAGAAAAATAAAATACAACACAATTGGTTTCAATTTGAGAAACCTTGTTTACATGCAAGGAATGGTGGATTCAATTCATCAGCTTAACATAATTAAACGGTGATGGTAAAAAATGAGGATTAAAACAGTTACTCACTAAGCTTGTGAGCCTCAGCTTCCGCATTGGCAACACTAACTTCTTTCTGTATTTCACTTTTGTCGAGCATATTTGGAACCCCTGCTATCTAACAGATCAGAAAAAAAGATTTAATTATGCTTTTAAGTTTAATGAGAGAGAAGGGATAAAACCCCTTGATGGGACACTAGGATTTGATTGTACTACGCCTTGCGCAACAAATACAATGTCACAGTAAATGCAGCATTAATCTTTCCCTGTGATTTTCATCTTCCTCAAAATGACGGATTTTCTCCTTAAAACCCAATTGACTCTCTCATTTGCTGCTAATGATTCAATATTACCTTTTGTTGTACTCAAGTTATAACTAATTTTCTAAAGCAAACATAGTATTAAGGGTTGCATGCTGCATCTCAATTTTTCTTCTTTTATCTTAGAAGCTACTTATAAGGGCATGATGCTCTTTAGGGCAAATGCAACTACTTTGTGTCAATTGGTACATCAGTTATTCTAAAACCTTTATAAAACTGTTTCATTAAGTGATGCTGAAATTAAAGGCGATTTCTCTCTGGATTAAAATCAGCTAAAAAAAAAAAAAAATGCAAACTGATGCATAGTACCCGTTCCATTCAATTACCTGCATTTTCTGTTCTTTAGAATCACACAATTGCAATAGGTACCATGAGGAATTTTGCGGCAGAACTTCAAGTAGGCTCAGAGCAGGACGGTTCAAACCTGCCATCAGCGCCACTTCATCTTGCCGGTCAATAGCCTCATTCACTTGGACTAAAGCTATATGAACTGAAATGAAAACAATGCTCATAAACAGCAAATACGCTTTTGTGAAGTCCATTGCTGTCAACATCTTGCTTTTTGTAAAAGCCAGCAAGGGTGGCAGTCTTTATCCAGCAGAGGATATCTATTTCGAGACCAATCCTATGAAGGGAGTTCACGGCTCTGTGCGAGCCCACATGGGAGCAGTTTGGCCACAGCTAACTGGAAGCTCATGAATGAATTTCAGTTCTATATAGAAGAGGGGGTCAAAATTTACAGTATTCTGCACAAAAAAGGAATTCGAACGTAAGAAAACAGAGCAGGCAATAAATGATTTGATTCTGAACTGAGGAATCCTTACAGCAAAAACCACAAACACAGACATTAGCCCCCCAAAAGATTAGTAGAGAAGGAGCAGCAAGAAAGAACTGTTGTAGACAGATATTAGCTACTTCTGTGTATTTTGTAAGTTTCCACAGAAATATTTTGTTTGTTCCTGTGGATTCAAGTGGTGTTCAGATGGAATCTGGGAGATTATGTATTACATACACACGTCCATAAGGATCCGGAATAGCTTACTGTTTATCTTATTGATATTGCCTTGAATCTCAGCTTGTGTCAGCAGCTCCTCATAAACATCTCTCTCCTCCTCAGATATTGTGCCATTCTAGGAAAACAAAGTTATTGCTAGTACACACAAAAACTTTGCAGAGAAAAGCTATCAGTGGGAGTCATTAGAACTGCATCAGCTGAAATATTTGCTGGATGTATTTGTAAAGGAATTTGTTGACCACATGAACCAAAGAAATTAGCATTTCATGGTAGCTGGCTGAAAGATATTTAAAGCATTTTCTGCTTCCTGTAAAACAGGCATATAAACATAGAGTAGCATTTTTCAACTGCAGAAAGCATTAGCTCCCAAGTAAAAACCCAAGCAAATAGTTTCATATTAAAGAGCTGTGGCAGAGGTCATATTTTATGCTGGAAAAAGGTATCCTGTTTCTCAACTTTTTAAACAGAAAATTTCTTTTTTCTGAAGCAGTTGATAGAGGAAAACCAGTCGTCTTATTGGTTTTAGTCTTCCAGTATTTAATCCTTTGGTCAAAGTTAAGCTACATCATGCTCATAGTAATCATATCTTATAAAATTGGCTGCCAGCTTGTTGCATTACCATGATTCGTCTTATTTGGCTTAAAATTGTGGGGTTTTTTCCTAACTGCACTAACTTTTAAAATTAATTTTATCTTTATTTTTAAACCAGTAATACCACAGCATGAGAAGCAACATGGAGGAATATGTATACTGGGAGTGCTAATAAAATACCATTACCTTAAGTCTTGCATTTGATTCTTTTCTCCTTTTAGCTTCAAAGAGTTCATTCTGATAGTCCTCTGCAAGTTCGTCATCCACATTTAGCAACATTGCATTTGGGTTCCTCAGTTTTTCAATGGTTTGCTCAGCTATTCCCTTCTCAATAGCTTCGTTAATTGCTATGACTGCTGCATGCACTAAAATTAAAAGCATAATCCAAAATTTCAGTAAGCAAAACATATTCAATTCAAAACCTTTTAATTCCTTAATGCCAGGCTTCTTTTAAAAAGAAAAAGCAAATGACATGTGAGTGACAGTAGAAATATAACTTCCTTAATTAAACCTGGGGAAATCACCAATCAATAGGAAATCACTTAGCTGTAGCCACAAGACCACAAAATAATTTTATTAACAGAAGTAGCAGTAAAATGAATCAAAGAACAACAGCTTGTATGCATGTATCTATGATCATGTAAGTAACTCAACTAATTCCTGCCCATTCAGTCAGCTGCCGCATGCAAGTTCTCTGTTCCTTCAGCTGGATTCCCTGGGACTGACACCCACCTCGCCAGGGACACTTTCAGAACACCAGGTTGGAAGCCTTCCTCCTCGCATACATGTTCCCATGTTCCTTGTATCCGTTTATTATTAATACCATCACCATTTATTTTGATTTCTTTGAAACGGGTGTTTAATCTGTGTTCAGCAATTTACATATTCCCCTTCAAACATCCCATTCCTAATGCTTCCCCCAGATCGCAGCAACAAAAGCACTCCATGTCTGCCCAAGGGTGACACATTGCTCTGCGTTCCGTGTTCGCCCTTCTCCCTACTAGGGTTTACTATTTTACTGACAGAAAATCACACGCAAGTTACATTCTATTGTTCAAGTCCTAGGTCATTTAGAAGGTAATTATATGCAGGAATTGATTGCAAGCATTTTCAGTAGCTTTTCTTTTAGTTAAAGCTTCTTTCGTGTCCATAAACATACAGGACACATGAAAGTATTTTCTAAACTGTATCCGAAACATACTACACAAGAATAAGGCAATTCAAATGCCATGAAACTTGTCCCCCAGAAAACGTAGTTAAGACTGCCCAGCCAGGGTGCAGCCCTGAATACCACATCTAAGCCTGTCTGGGATGAACTCCTTTCCTGAGGATCAATGTGAGCAGCTGGGGAACCAGAGAGACAGCGATGTAATGGTCGCTACTTCTGTCACTTGCAAAGCCCCAGGACAGCACATTTCAGATGGGGGTAAAGATCACCCAAAAGGCTTTGCAGCGTTCCCAAGGCACTGTTGCATAGGAAAAGGGGGAAAAGTGCCATGGGATATGCTATAGCCATTGACCAGCTTAAGCGCTAAACCTTTCCTTTGAGAAAACAAGGAAACTTCAACTACTAAATAAATGCTTGACTCCAACATTTTAAATGTCAGAAATGCTCTTGTTTTCCCACAGGGCAAATTTACATGAGTGTACAAAATCAAACCCACTTGCAGCTGAATTAGGTGTAGAGTAGTGGCTAACACACCCCTCCCAGGTGTTCCCTGTACACATTTGGCCCAAAGATCAGTCTGGATGAAGGACTTTCTCTAGACCCACAGTTTATCTAGACCTTCATGCCACAAAGACCCCAGTGATTGTCTGGTGGCACATCCACCTCAAAGATTTTACACACGCTGCTATATAAAGTGTAATTCCTGATAAACATTTATCTAGATCCTACCCTAAGGGAGGAACACAGTGGATGACCATTTATCACCACAGCAGCTTTTCTAGGATTCCCTTTCACGCCACCAATGAGGTGTGTGAGGGAAAACATGAATGCCATTTTTCCTTATTCTACCAGTATTTACTTGCTATGTGGCCTTGCATGGTTTTGCTAAACTGGAGAAAAGCATTCAATATTTTTTTGGATTAAGTTTACCTGAGGGTCTATATATCTGAGTTTAGAGTCTTCAGTTTCCTTCAGTATGTGAAATAAATGAAAGATGTTTGTCAATTATTAGGAAATTTGAGTTTTTAGAAAGACAAAGGAGCATACAAATTTAGGAAACTAGCACAGAAGAACAGACCATGGACAAATTAAGCATTTAGTGAAGCTATACGTTCGCAGAGAGGGTAGTTACTGAAAGAGCTTGCCTAGCTGTTGGTGGATCATCCATTGCTTAGCATTAAATTCATGCTAGAAAGTTCTTCTAAAATGATTTTGCTCTAGTTCAGTTCAGCACAGCATCAGAGGGGAAACATAAGCAGCTGGCATGATTCAGGAGAAGCAAGCAGAAAGGTACACTCATTCCATTGACATTGAACTCTATGAACAGGGGAAGTTCAGATTGGACGTTAGGGAAAGGTTCTTCACCAAAAGCGTGGTCGGTCACTGGAAGAGGCTCCCCAAAGAAGCGGTCACAGCACCAAGCCTGTCAGAGTTCAAAGAGCGTCTGGATGACGCTCTTAGTTACATGGTTTAGTTTTAGGTAGTCCTGGGAGGAACAAGGAGTTGGACTTGATGATCCTCATGGGTGCTTTCCAACTTGAGATATACTATGATTCTGTGAACACCCGGATCGAATTCAAGGGGCTAAGAGAAGACTGCAGTTCTTAGGCACACATATCATCCCTGCATCCTCATATAAAACACAACACACAGTAAGGACGTAGTGTCTTCCACAGTTGTGTAAGAAGCCTCACTGATGTAGGTGGATCTAGCAAAAAATAGTCAACAGGTAGGTTCAAGGTTAGGAGATATGCGAATAGGTATTGGTGAATGTTGTGAACCTATCTACCAAGAGAAACACTGAGAAACCTGATTGGACTTGAAAGGTCCATGTAAAGGCATAGAATAACAGACAGGCCCACTTGCAGAATAAGGTCACTTTGAAAGCACTTCAGCTTACTCTTAGCATGCTGATTTCTCATATTGCTGACAGCACAGCAGAAGTCATCAGCAGTTGTTTCACTTCATATATCCTTTTGCTTACTCCATTTTGGAAGCAGGATGGTAGACCCTTTCCTCCAGGAGGATCTTCATGTCCAGCCTCACTAGTGCGTGAGTGTTCCCATAGCAGATGTTTCCTGTTCTAGGGCAGGGTTTGTTATCTGCAGCAGACTCCTTGCCCAGAGAGACAGAATCAACATCAGGAAACCCTGCTTTTCTGTGGAAGACTGAAAACGCTTCAGAATTTAAAGGAAACCTTACACACACTCTATAAAAAGCTTTCAGAGAAGGAAGTTGCAGCCCTTTCATCTTCAGGGAAGGAAGGAAGCTCCCTGGGAAAGTGCTTTGTAGTCACTAAACCTCTGAAAATGTGCTAAAAAAGGAGACAAACTACCCCCATGTCCAAAGGTTTAAGAGCTAGCCTTGCAGAAGCATGCACATATTAAGCTATAGCAGGCTCCAAAATATACAACACAGAAAACGTGAATCAACACAAGGAAGCATGTTTTAAGTTAAGGTCTGGAAATTTCAGTATGCTAAGTAACATCATGAATCAGCTTGTTTCAATTATGCTACTTTGTAAGGTTTAACAAAGTTGCAAGGAACTTAATTATAATGCAGCCTTTATCTCCCCTGCTCCCCCTGCCGCGCCCCAGCCCTGTGTATAGTCTGCAGTGTTGTTACTGGTTTGTATCAATGATCCTCTGTGCCCGTGAACGTACTCAAGCCAGCCCCTCCGTTCCTCGGTTTGCCCCTCTGAAAAACGCTAGGATTTTGAACAAAATACCTAGAGGTGAAGTGTGGATTTCAGTGGACACACTTAACTTCATATCACTTAAGGTCAAACAAAGGGATTGTTTGTTTGTTTTTTAAAATACATCGTTTCATTCCACAAATAAATGGAATGGAGAAAAAGTGGATTTGCAGATGGATGGGTTTGGGCAGCAAAAATCTTTTAGTTTTAGTTTTGAGTGGAAGCTGTTCAAGACAGACTCAAAAGTATACCATAACTGTGCACCAATCCTCCTAAAAAGGAAAAGCTTACTTCAGGTGCACCAGCAGGACGTGCCCTCCAGCAGGGTTCTACCACCCTGTGGGTCTCACACGCCTGCTCAGACAGTTCAAAAGCTGCCCATGGAGGCAAGTAGTTCCTCCACGTATGCACTACCATGTGCGAGAGTGCTGTCTGTCTGGAACAGTGCTTTGTCCTCACAGCAACCTGACAGGGTGTTTGAGGAAAAGTGCAAGAGCCCAACATGGGAAGGAGGCACAGAGAAGACACCTTGTTCCTATGGCCATCTCCATTGTACCCCCTACAGCACAGCTCAGTTCACCATTCTGGAGGAGCACTAGCTACCAAAAGATTAAACCCATGCAAAAGATTGTAAGAAATCTTTGTTTCTGGTAGCACTTTCTATGGTTCAATGGATACTGAAAATGCAGACTGAAAAATAGCAAGAGGTCTTGTAACAATGATGCAGTGTGATAGTGAAAACTTGCTTGCTTTTCTTGTTATTATATTAAGAGGTGGCAAACTAGATCTAAAATACAGAAAGTATTTTGTTAGCATTCTGTCAAATTACCCAGTAGAAAACAGAACAGGAGCCACACTTACATGCAGCTTCATCCACTGATAATTCACTGGCCAGAATCCCACCAATTTTACTAAAAGATGGCATCTGTATACCGTACTTCTCTAGCTCCTTTCGCATGTTGCTGATTTCTTCCTCTGTTCACATAAAAAAAAGAAACACTATCAGAACAAAAGCATAAGAATTTCCTTACGAATCACCATACCTACAAATATGGGTGCAGTGGTTTTGAAAGTGCTTGTGGCCAGGGCTTCCTAGCAGTTTCCCCCTCCGCCCCCCATTTTGAAGGAATCTAAGATATGACAAGTATTCCATGCAAATTCACTCCCTTCTGTCCTTCAGACACTGACATTAATTAAAAATAGCAGCCTCCCACCTATTTAATTAGGATGCGTTCAGAACAACCTTGCGGGAGGAGAAAGACCATAATAGAAAATATGTACAATGTTAGCAGGTTTCCTGGGTGAAGAAACCATCTAACATATGATTAGATAAGCAGTTTATTACCTGTGAAGTCTACTTTTCCTAGCAGGTCCTGGATCTGTGGTGCTAATCCTAGTTTGAACAGGTATAAACTGCAAAGAAGAAAATTAGAATTTAAAGTCCTGCACGTGGTTGAAGCATTTATTTTCTGTATAAGAGAAAAGTGCTTTTATGAATTTTTCTTTTAACCGTTGACTTTCATAGGCTGATGCAGAATAAATTAACCCTACCGTTTTCTTTATGCTGTATTAAGTCTTACAGAAAGAGAAATCTTTTTTGATTTGATGTTTTGAAGAAGCACCTCTAAGAGGTAGGCACTGTCAGTGTATCTCAGATCACAGGGGATGTGTAAACAAGTAGAAAACCTTAGTGGAAGACAATAAAAGAAATTAAAAAGCTAGTACTGGGAAAAAAAAAAAAATCAAGATGTGAATGGACCTTAGTACAGCTTATAGCTTTGGATCTATGTACTGTTTTGACTTGTGTTATTACATCCCAGTAATTAATAACTGAAGACATGAAAATCAGACACCCTTCTTACTAAGTGTAGAGGAACAAGGACCTGTAAGTCCATCCAAGCCAGCTTCAAATATATTTGTGTCATTAGCTATTTAGTCTTCAGAAAATAAGCTCAATGTAAAGTGCTACCCAAGAACTAATATTTTTGTTTCAATATAGCATGAAAAATATCTATAGGCATTATTCCTAGAGCTCTGTGGTACTATCTGAAAAAAAAATCTGAGTACATACTTATTTTCCCAATATCTTCCAAACACAAGGCATGTATTTATCTACAAAAGGCTGATATTTCAGTGAAATTTGATAAACAAGCAAGTTTTGCAATCAGGGATCAAAAAGGTAGATTTTAAAAACAAGACTTAAATAATGCATTCCT
>NW_009259489.1:1215258-1228484 GCF_000687185.1 Egretta garzetta | reverse complement strand
TGTTTTTTTTTTTTTTTTTTTTTTTTTCTAGAGGGGCATGTTTCCCTTTTCTGTTTTGTTCTCGGGCTTGTTTTTGCTATTAGCAAATGACAGGATGACATTTCAAAGCAAGTATTTGTAGCCATCACATTTATTTCAGAGCACATAGAATCAGCATTTTTCATCTTCCATGCTACCACAGCTACTCCTCTGCCCTGTCATGACCTGGATAGACACAACAGCATATCTCAAGGTTGACACTTTTGACTGCTGCAGACCCTCAAAATCATTGCCACTGCCATTCTCACCTTTCAAAGCAGTCTTAAATGCAAGTTAGGTACAGCAGGAAAAAACTCATATGCCTATAGTAGTGAACCGGGTCCTTCCATTACTCTGATCTGCCTAACAGTCTTTCAAAGAGATTTTACTCTAAGTTTGAGACAGGGACACAGTCCTGGCTGAAGCACTGGGTGTCATACAGTTATGGAGATCAGCAGCATCACAGGGCTATGCTGGCTTTTTTGAGGGTCACCACAATAAAAAGACCGAGGGGAAAAAAAGTGGTATGAACATTAGACTCATATTTTTGCTGCTCAGCACTTCCAGGAGGATTTTGAGCCACGTGTGTTACTTCCTTTGGATAAACTTATTAACCACCAGGTGGTGCTGAAAATGTTCTTCAAGTCTTGCAAGGAATGCAAAGATGCTTCTACTCTGTATTAAGGTATAACTTCACTTGAAACAGTTCCCTTAATGCTTTTATAGGGTAACTTGAACCTCAGGGAACCCACATAAAATAAAAAGCAGGGGGTTTGGGGATTAAGAAAGCTGGATATGAGGCATCAGGAATAGAGGAGAAACAAAGGGGAAAGGGCCATTCCCACGTGAAGTTCCCTTTGCATCACCCATGTAGAACTGCAGGTTCATGTCAGCCAGAGGTTCCTGGGTCTTGTTTTAAGCTTAGCTCACATATCACATGCTGTAAAAAACAGATCTGAAAGTAGTGTGTTTTTTTAAAAAAAACAAACCATAGGCTTGTTATTCTACTGCTTCCTAGGAAAACAATGTCTTGAAGCTGTCCAGCTTCGGAAGGATCATTTGTCCAGGATGTAGCAGTGATCTGCTTGCAAAGATCATTTGAAAACTAAACTTTTCAGAGGAAAAAAAAATCTGAGGAGCACTGCTATTTATGAAAAAGAAACACTGTTAGCATCTTAATTTAAATGAAGCAGTTCTTAACCTCATTTAGTCCAGGATGAAACACAAATCAGCCTTCACAAGAAAAATGGTGCAACAAATGAGAACTATGTCTTTATATTTTTCAAGTCTGGCTTTAAGATTGATGTTTCAACAGCAGAAAAGCAAGAGGGTAATTATATTCAACAGGAGTCTAGAAAGTGTTTGTGAGGTCACTCCTTCCTGGCCAGAGCAGTGCTGTATTTGACAGTGTGGTTGAAGTTGTTCTACATACTGTAAGTGCAATTGTCTTCATTTCAGACTTGAACCAGGGCATATCCTAAAAACATATTTAAACAATTTTGCTTAGAAACGTTGTCTATCTTCATGCCCACAAAGGTCAGCAAAACCTCAAATAACCAAAGATTTTCCCTGTGAAATGTTAACACTTCAGTTGTCAAATAGACCCTTTGGATAGATAGAGCTTTTTGCTCCTATTACCTACAGTTAAGGCTATTCCATGCTTCTTATAGGGGCAATTAAAAATAATCTTATCAATTTTAAGCACTTAAATTATGCATACTGACTGTACGTAAATGAATTAATGTAGGAAAAATCTCAGCTAAGGATGGCTTCAGGATTTCCAAGAATGAGAATAAGAAAATATCCTATCTCTGTTATATTTACATCATTTTGTTGGAAAGCTCAAGAATCATGGTGCTTCCGAGTAATGACTTGAAAGCAACTATGAAAGAATGTGAAGTAGGTCAACCCCTCACATCTCTGAGAAAGTGCTCAAATTATAAGCCTTTGAAATTTGACCATGTGCTCCAAGTTGCATTAGAATTTAGCATTTAAACCCAATGGTTATTCTTCATATAGTGGTCATATGCATATGCCACAGCTACAAAGATGAAAAGCCTGCTTGCAATTGCTGGTTTTAGATGCTGTGGTGCTGGAACCTAAAAACAACAGGGCTATGGACTTTTCCAGGGTTGGTGAACCCTGTACTGATTTCCTGGAGAGGATGCTCTGACAGACCTGAAGAGTAGAGCGCGTGCACGGGGTGGAGCCAAGGGGACAGACACCAGCAGGGCAACAGCAATGCAAGGCAAACAGAACTGGACTCCTGTAGCTCAGTGTTCCTCTGACACCAACCCAACTGGTAACACCGATGGCCAAGCAAGCACCCTGTCCTTAATTCTGTTGTTTCCAGACCACTTTCAATGTAGGCTGTGTGCCATTCAATACTGGCACTGGAGTTTGATTTGAAAGAATCCAGTGAAGGACACCCATGCATTTCGGGAAAAGACATGGAAATAAATGAAGCTCAACTATTGTTTCTGCAACTCTTACATCCTGCATGGGATGCAGGCTCAGAGCCCTGCACTACCATGGGAAAGCATCATAAGCAAAAACGCATTACAGGCCTATTCACCTTCAGTGTGGCATGACACATTTTATATAAAGTCTGTTTCTAAAATAATAGCTCGTAAGCACAGAGTTAGAGCTTTGTGTTGATACGCAGCAAGGAAAAGTAATTTCAACAAGACAAACTTGAAAGTGAAAGCTGAGACAACACAAACCAATTCTGATACTGACATAAATGTTGAGGCATGTCAAGATGGAGAAAGGAAAACTGCCAAAGCTCAACCCATTGCAAAATTCAGTTTGAGATGAAAAGAATTACTGCAACTATTAGGCAGGTCTTAAGAAGGCATCTATGGATAGGCTTATTGTTCATGTAGCATTCAAATCCACAGTTGATAAAGTCCCCTTCCATAGACAGGGCAGGAAATACTGAAAAATTTCATTGTGCTCTTCCACCTCCTACTAAACACCTGAGCTGGCCCATAACATGGCCGGAGGGCACACAGCCCACTGTGTCAGCCTGAGCTGGTTAACATTAGAGGCCCATGCATCCACTTCAGGAAATCACTTCAAGCTTACATGAGACACTCACTGATGGAACAGACCACACTACCAAGTTTTAGGTGAGAGCTACCCCCAAACAGTCCTGGTGATACTGTCCAGTTAATATTACATCAGTGATAATAATTTCAAGTGGCAACACTTGTCAAAGGTGACAAAAAAAATGTACCAGGGCTGTCAACTCCCAACACCTAGCATTCAAAAGAAATATTATGAGCTTTGGTGGTATGCTCTATTTATTGGCAGAGAGCGCACAGAGCAGAATGCAAGAGTGAGCACATAATTTCAAGGATTAGACCTTAAAAAATTTCAATTACAGCATATAACAAATAGTTTCTGACCTAAAGCTCTGGAGCAGCTGATGTGCCTTTGAACAGCATTAGGAACATAGAAGAGAGTTTGGGGTGTACGTTAATTGTGTCCTCTGCAAGCATAGTATGCAAGAAAGTAATGAAAGGAAAAGGGCTCCACATGCAAAAAATGAGCTGGGAGAACCACGAAAGGGAGGCACTGTCTGTCAACGCCACTGCCCCTCACATCAGGGACAGCACAGGGCAGATGTTCTTCACTTTTAGTGCTAAACATTAAGAAAATCCTTGAGGCAGGACATAAAAAAACGTTAAGCTCTACCTTCAGTGGTGTGGTCAAAGCCTTCCTGACTTTATATTTAAAAACAACTTTAAAGAACTTTCAAGCTTGGAAAAGCGTTAATTTTTACATAAATGACCTCAGAATGCAGTAATTATTTGCTTCTCTTTTTGGGACAGAAAGATGTCAGTTCATCATCATTTTCACTCTGATCAGCATATCTACCTCACAGCCATACTAATATTTTGCTAAGTTTTTGTCCATTTATTTGGTTTTTCTTTCAGTATGTGTTTTGAAATGGTACATGCACTTTGTGAGGGGGTGTAGTCATTGACAGGGATGTCTGTGCTGAATTCATAGAATCATAGAATGCTTTGGATTGGAAGGGACCGTTAGAGGTCATCAAGTCCAACCCACCAGGTTGCTCAGAGAGCCTCCCAACCTGGCCTTGAATGTTTCCAAGGATGGGATATCTACAGCCTCTCTGTGCAACCTGTTCCAGTGTTTCACCACCCTCATTGTAAAGAATTTCTTCCTTATATCCAGTCTAAACCTACCCTGGTTTAGTTTAAAACCATTACCCCTTGTCCTGTCACAGCAGGCTTTGCTAAAAAGTCTTTCTCCATCTTTTCTATAGGCCCCCTTTAAGTACCAAAAGGCCACAATCAGGTCTCCCCGCAGCCTTCTCTTCTCCAGGCTGAACAAGCCCAACTCTCTCAGCCTGTCCTCATAGGAGAGGTGCTCCAGCCCTCAGATAATTTTTGTGGCCCTCCTCTGGACCCGCTCCAACAAGTCCGTGTCCTTCTTGTGCTGAGGCCCCCAGAGGTGGACCCAGTGGTCTAAGTGGGGTCTCGCCAGAGCAGAGTAGAGGGGCAGAATCACCTCCCTTGACCTGCTGGCCATGCTTCTCTTGATGCAGCCCAGGATACAGTTGGCCTTCTGGGCTGCCAGCACACATTTTTGGCTCATGTCCAGCTTTTCACCTACCAGTACCCCCAAGTCCTTCTCCCTAGGGCTGCTCTCAATCCTTTCATCCCCCAGCCTGTATTGATACTGGGGGTTGCCCTGACCCAGGTGCAGGACCTTGCACTTGGCCTTGTTGAACCTCATGAGGTTCACACATGAGGCCCACCTCTCCAGCTTGTCCAGGTCTCTTTGAATCACATCCCATCCTTCTGGCGTGTCAACTGCACCACTGAGCTTGGTGTCATCTGCAAACTTGCTGAGGGCGCAGTCGATCCCACTATGTCATTGATGAAAATATTAAACAGCACTGGTCCCAGTACAGACCCCTGAGGGACACCACTTGACACTGGTCTCCATTTGGACATGAGCTGTTGATCATACATTCTGGATGTGATCATCCAACCAATTCCTTATCCACCCATCAAATCCGTATCTTCCCAATTTAGAGAGAAGGATGTTGTGGCGGACTGTGTTGAAGGCTTTACGGAAGTCCAGAGAGATAACATCTGTTGCTTTTCCCTTGCCCAATGATGCAGTCACTCCATCATAGAAAGCCACTAGGTTGGTCAGGCAGGACTTGCCCTTGATAAAGCCTTCATTTCAATAGTCCTTCATTTCTATTTTGAAAAGAATTTGGCCAATAGTCCTGACAAAATGAACTTTTGTCTCCAACTTTAAATTAATGAACTTGTAAATTCTGATAGATTTTGATACACTGGTTACCCTAGAGCCATTTCAAAACTGACACTCCTAGATTTAGCAGTTACTTTAACTTTTACTCCCATCACCAGTTACCTTAGAGCATGAATGCAGTATATCATCCTAGGGATGTTTTTCCTGTCGTAGACATCTGTAGTCTCTGGATAAAAGATCTAAAAACCAAAGAGCACACAGTTAAAGGAGAAGATACATGACCGAGCAGAAAAATAGCTAAAATGATCTCACTGTAGAACCATACCTTAAGCTTCCAGAATTTCAGCTGTTACTACTAAATAGTTATGAATCAAGTCTCTTCTGATGTTATTTTAACTTTTTCAGTAGTTTTCATAAGAAAGAGCTTAATAAAGCATAAAAGCTACTTAATAAGAGGGGGAAAAAGATGATAGACAGCATTTCAGCAAGATTTTTAGAAAATATCCTTCGGCATGAGCTCAGTCAGTAGGCCTCGTCCTCCTACAGACACCCAAAACCTGGTATGCAGTTACAATTCTCAAAGCCTCATTGCAAACGAAACCTACCAAGCATGATTTAAAAATGCAAAATTCTAATTGCCAGCACCCCTAACTGTGTGAATACATCATTTACAGAGAAAGATTCAGAGAGGGGAATATTAAGCAATTTAGCCAAAAAGTCACATCATAAGTTCCAATTCTGTTTCTACCACTAATTTGTTCCTGGCCTTGGTCCCAGTCACTAAACACTGTTTCTTCACAAAAATAAAATAAAAGACTTAGCTAACCATGAGAGTTGGCAGTGTGCTTACAGCCCAGGCCAGGCACTCAGGGCTCCACTGTCCCATGGTTAGTAGGACAAGACTGAGTAAGTCAGGAGCACAGTGCCCTCTTCATCATTTGCTCACAACAGGCTTGGGAGGGAGACTCAGGAAAGCTTTCGCCATGACCATCCTCCATAACAGAAGCAAAATCTTTCAGAGGAGGGATGGCAGGGTGGAAATCACCCAGCTGAGTAGAGGAATCAAGGCAGACAAAATAAAGCCTGACCTGGGAAAGGCAGAACCCTCCTCACCTCTACTGCATTTCTGACGGCACTTTCTGCATATGCAAGTTTACCCACAGTGACCAGCTACTAGCCCCTGCAGCCCTTCAGGCAGCTGTCTGAGCATCCCTGCTGTGCCCTATGCCACAGCTCGAGGGGTAGCACTGGGGCTGCCCCCGCCCAGGCACCCTAGGGCAGCTGTTGGGCAGCCTGGGCAAGGGAGTACTCTCCCCAGGACGTGTGTGGGTGCTGGAATGTCCAAACAAGCAGAGTAGGTGTTTACACACAGCCCTTTCTTAAAGGATTTCCATCTGAAAGAGACTCACTGGCGCCCAGAAACAGCAGCAGAGGGGGGAGATGACAAACGAAGACCCGCAAGGAGGAAGATAAATATGAGAGGTGACCCAAGAAAGCAGCTGGCGGAAGAGGAGCAGCAGCATAGCCACGCAGATGCACTGGAGCGTGCAAGGACACTCTGGAAACAGGGTAAAGGCAGAGAAAGTGGGACGTACATTAAGAGGAAGAGGCAGCAAGAGACACGAGAGGTAGTAATCTAAAGGAAGAAAATATTTAAGTTTTCCGTTTTAAACCATTTTCCTTTCAGGCCCCCACAGAGACTGTAATCATAATAAGATACAGCTACACCACTGCTAGCGTCCCCATTTGTCTTCCTGCAGGAGAAGCACCCTGAGCATTTCCACCCACAGCACTCTTCCACAGCAGCCTCAGCCCACGCACAATGGCAGCAGTGTCACAGAACTGGTGCTGCCACTGCTTTCAGCCTTACCTTCTCTTCAGATTTTTTCCCTGAATTACCCCTTCTCCATAGACTTACTGCAAGCAACCTTTTATGCTCAAGCAGATGAAAGGGCATCTCAGTGAGTCAGTGCCTATGCTAGAGTTTTTTGGCTAAGATTTAAAGGCTTACCTTAGGCAGACCAATGGATTCCATTGCTCTTAACCACTGCACAGTGTTGTCAGTGTGCCGAAAATGAAGGCCAGATCTCTATTGGAAACGTAGAAGGAAAAGATGATAAAAGTTACATAAAGCAAATTCTCTATTTAATGATTGTTGTGTTGCTTCCCAGTTTTATATCCTAAAGTTGAGTTCAGGGAATTTTGCCTTGTTTGAACCTGGAGACCAAAGTATGACAGCCGCAATCTTGCTGATGAAGCACCCTAACTCATCAACAGCCCCACGCTGTCCAGCTCAGCCTTTTACGTAACATTAGCCAGATTTGTACCCATCTGGGTGCACTGTGACTGAAACAGCCATTTGTACAGCCCTTCAGTAGCCTTTGGGAGTAAAGGCTGTCTGCCAAATACCAGGAGCCACTACCTCTAAAATACAGAAGTGGTAACACTCCTCAGCACTACTGGGAAGGAGAACAGATAAGGAGTTCCTAGTCACTCTTCAGATCCATCTGAATAGCTGATCCTCCCTACAGCCTATGCAAGCAGCAGTTAAAAGAGCAAAGGGGAAAAGTATTTTAATTTTTTTTTTTAAATTTTTGAAGGGTCAGGGTAGAGGGGGAAAAGAACTCAAGTTTTGGAGATTTTCAAGAGAAGCATTGAAGTGTAACCAAGATACTTAAGCATGGTTCTGTTAACCATATGGGACCTAGAACAGCTTAATTTCTCAACTCTCGAACAACAGCCAGTGATTACACCTTAAAAATGTCCATTTCAAATTTTTTCTGCCCCCTCTACATGTTAAAAGAATGCATTCCATAGGGAGACTACTGCATATGCATATATATATTTCTACATTATTGAGGATCTTGGAGTTAACGAACAGCTTGCACAGGTAGCAAGCTAAGCTTAATTTCTGGTAGCTTGTTTTTTGCTTCTCAGTATTAAACTTGTTGAAATAAACACACAGATCAAATTAAGTGAATGTCCTCCCATACAAAATGAGGAAAATCCGGAATAGTTATAAAGTTTGATTACTGAACTGCTTTTGGCTCCTATTCATAATGACAAATAATTATATAAATGGTAAAGCTCATGTTCCCCCTGGAGCCAGAAACGTAATTTGTTCAGCTTTAAAAACATTAAGTGACACTGATACAGTTTTTCTAAGGGTAAAACATTTCTAACTTGTCACGCTGGCTTCTTAGTGCTCTGCGTCTTCCATCTAGTCCTGAGAGCCTTATGAAAGGGATGCAGAAAGTTAACCAGCCATGTTTGGGTATCTTTAAGAGTTGGAAGACAGACACTACATTTTTTGTCTTGTTGGTAAGAGAACTGAAGAAGTTATTACCTTATAGCGTGCCTGCTCCACATCGTAGATCTTTTTGTCTGACACCACGTTAGGGGCAAAGAATTTCGCAAGCTTGGCAAGATAAACACCGTTTCTTAAGCCTTCCTCCAGCTCCGTAGTCGGGGGCAGCTCTTCTTCCAGGCAGACCTCCATCCATCTACAAAGACATCATTTGAGAAACACTGTTACTTGTGATTCTAATAGAAGTGAAATCTTTCACCCACAACCATAGTACTTCTAATGTCATGACCACAACGCAATTATAATCAGTAAGAGAAGAGGATGCAGGCTAAGGAGAAAATTCTCATATTCATTCACACGGCAGATCAAAATGACTAGAGAATCATAACTGCATTGTGTGGTCATGACCCATCAATAACTAAACAACATGCTTTGAAGTATACGTCCCCTAAGGGGTATAATTTATTTCACGTTTTCACACATCAGTGTGAAAATGCTCACATCTTTTGAACAGCCCTAGGCTATTAAATAGACAGTCACAGTCATTTGAGCTGAAACATGAAGAAAACATGTAGTTCTGTGTATTATTGATGCTTACATTTGAAAAACACTCTGTGATATCTATGCAAGGGCTGAACCCCAAGAGCACCAAGGCCAGTGATGTGCTGGGCGAGGCTGGTTCCTGGGGCCAAGGTGCTCTGCAACCCACGGTCGCAGCAATGCTCATCTCTGTACAGAGCACTCCTGCCACTCATCCTCCTCCCGCATCACACGGCAGCTCTCCACGTTCACCCATGAGACACACGGTGCCGGTGCTGTGGGAGGGAGTGAAGCTTTTCGTTGAAACAACCCAAGGTACTTTACGCGTTGGACGTCTGGCTTCTCACCAAACAGAGACTAAATCCTTCAAGGTGGTAAACTAGTTATTTTTTTGAGCGTTAGATGTGATATGGTACTAGATAGAAAACAGTGATTATTAAATACATAACCAGTTCAGAAGGCACTGAACATAAACAGACATAAAGCCACATTATCCAGTATGTTTATAATGAGTAGCCAAGAGAAACTGCTACCAAAACACTCCTGAAAGAGATTAGCATCCTAATGACTGGACCAGAAGTCCCTTACATTGGTGGTCTAAGTGTTTTGGCCCTGTAATATTCTTATTTCTAGCAGCTAAATCACATTTCAAGAGCTATAAATCTGGTTAGTTCTTTCCCAGTATATTTTTTTTTTTTTTTGCTTAGGCAATCTCTGCTGATGTTAGAAGGACATTAATACCATTACAAATGGACAAGAACAAAGCTGAAGACATTAGTTCGCTTTACTTACTGTCACTAAGGCAGCATTACTGTGTGCCGCGTGAGACAGCATTACAAAACTAACATCATCTCCACAGGGTTGACTTCAGAAACCACAAAGCTGGGATCCAAGTTGAAAATGAGCCAGTTTTTCCTCCACCACAGAGAAGAAAAAAGCTCACTACATCATTTTGTTTCACGTTAAAACTCAAGACAAACGACCTACTCCATTACACTTTTGGATTTGTTACAGGACATATGAAAGTTGTTTCACTGAAGCACAGACTACCCAAACAGCTCTTCAGGAAACCACCAGCCATAAATCTAGGACAATATCACACAAAGCTGCACAGAATGAGTGTCATTAGGAGAACTGTAATTTGCAGTATAAAAGCTGCTTTGGTGAGGAGAATAGTATCCCTGAAAAGGTTCCCTGCTCCGTCCCCTGGTGCATGTTCATGTGTTGTTGGTCCATGCCAAGGGTTCCAAAAGTCATCCTTATGAAATTTTATAGACTAAATAAATATACACACTAAGGCAAAATGCCACAACATTTGTCTTTCCCAAAACAGAGGGCAAGGAAGAAACAAAGAACCTGTACTCCCAGCAAATGTAGGTTTCACCTGAGGCAGTTAGCTCTTTCTATAGAATTTAATTCCTAAAACAGGTCTTCTGGAAAGAGGGTTGTACAGCTAGCAGGAGGAACTTGCTGAGCCACTGGAGGAATCCACCATGAGCTGACGCTGGCCCTATTGTCCAATGGACCATCTCCGGTGAGATTAACCTTATGCCCACAGAACAGCATTTGGTACCTTGCACTAATCCTTCACATTTCCAATTCTCAGTTTTCGTATGAAAACATTTTTCTGACATCCTCAGTCAAGGGCACCAAAAAAGATCACATCAGAACTGTCTTTGAAGATACACACACGTGCCCCCTCCTCCCCAAATTGCTTTTCTCCCTCCTGGTACAAAAGTTTGCTACTTAGAGGCAACTTTCCGCTGGCCCAAAACCAGATGGTGCAGAAACTCCCCCTAAAAGCTAGCCAAGCCCTGCTATTTGCCCTTCCATCACAAGCAGCTCTTCCTCAGGCTTTCGTTCACCACACAACTGAGGTTCACCAGCAGAAATAGCTCCGTGTGTCAGCACTGGCTCAGGTATTACATTTAACAGCCTTATAGTCGAATGTCCATTAGCCAGGCACTGCTTAGTGCTAAGAAGGAAGGGCTAATTGCAACCTGGCATGACACTAGGAGAGAAGGGCAGCCTTCAAAGCAGGTCTAGGTTATAATTCATAACCCCCCAAATTCCTGTTCTTGTGACACAAAGAGCTTGCTATTCATAACCTGCTGCTGGTTTTGGGGATGCAGAGGAAAGGATGCATTTGGGTGGTTTGGGTCTGGTTTATAGAAGGGTCCATATACAATTGAGCCATTCCTCAAGTGCTAAACAAGAGGCTGATCCAAGGTGAAAGCTACTCATCAGCTTTTCAAAACTCCTGTTATTCAGCAACAGCAAAACTGTTTTGGATTCATTTCCAGCCTTTAAGATTAACCTGGAACCATCCTATTCTGGACAGGGAGGCTACCCCGGGTAGCCTGGGTAAATGCAATACACTGAGGAAAAAACAGGAAACAGTATGAGGAAGCAAAGAAACCAGAAAGAAAAGGAAAAAAAAAAAAAAAAAAAAAAAAAAGGAGCACGGGTGTGTAATGAAAAATACACTTGTCAATCCAACAAGTCCAGATAAAAATACAAGGAAACAAGCCTCTTTTTAGAAGAATACTAGCAGCTCAGTGGAAAAAAGGAAAAGAATAGAGATAAGTGGAGCAGACCTGAAAGATGGGAAGAGTTTCTTTCCATTCATAGCTAAAAAGATATAAGTGATAACCATTCTAGAAAAACTCACAGGTCTACAATAGGGCAGCTGTAACTTACAGGTCTTGGGAATCAGTCTCCAAGACTGAGAACACAGCTACAGCTGTATTACATATAAGACAGGCTTTACCAATGTCTGGAAGTTGCAGAACTTAGCTACAAGATCTTCTGTGAAAGGATTTACTCTATTTTGCATGTGTTTAATCAGAGGAAGGAAAAGCCTCAGGATCTGCATGAAATCCTGCAAATATACAAACAACCTTGTAAGTTTTAGTTATGCAAACAGCTTCCCAACTGTTACTCTCTATCCTAGTATTTATTGAGACATCCGTAGCACTTTTCTCCCCCATGCTTGCAATTACAGTAGTTTTGTTCCCTTTACACTAATTCAGTTATAAGGGAATTGTGGTTTTAAACAGAAAGAAGCATTACTTTAAGGTTGTGAGGTTCTGCTTTTTAAGATACAGTTCGGTGAGTTTATGGAAGTTATTATATGACACAGTGTCGACAGCCGGAGTAGACTAGACTGAAAAACACAGAAATGCTTCTGTTTCTTTAAGTGAAATGGGGAATATCCACCTGACAATAAGGATTTATAGGTACCTTTGGAGCACTTTATTTTTCTTTGGGGCTAAAAACTCAGCCTTGGCTTTGGCTCACCCACTGTTTTCCCGAGCACACAATACTGCAGCATCAGCACTAGATTTAAGTCTGTTGCAGAAACTGTTCCCCACAAAAAGTAGTTAATACCATGACTACACAAGAGGAAGGGCCCATAACTCAATGTTAGACAGTATGTTTTTCTTCAGTATGAAACTTGTGGAATAAGGCTATTATAGCTATTAAACGTGCATGTGCTTTTCTGCCATTTCTTTTTCTACAATGCAATCCCATAACTTATACTGTGTTTTTAGCGGCCTTAACGCACTGACAGATGTATGCCATGAGAGACTGCCACAGTGGTGTACATGGCATTTGACTTGGTCACTCATTACAGCTAAACCCAAACCCCATTCCATGGTGGAGGGACAAATGGCAATCTCAGGAAGCTGACCGGAACAGGCAACGTCCCTGAAGTCCTAGTCAGCACCATCAAAAATTAGCAATCATTAGCACAGCCCTGCAGAGCTACCCATGCCAGTTTTATTCTTAATATTTGAGTTCAAACATGCGTAAACAGATGTTTTCCTGAAGGGAGATACTTGGGATCGTACACCAGTATGCACAAATACAGCCTGCTTTTATTTTCATAATACTGCAGTACTTGCCAGCACAGAAACTGCTTTTTGATTTGCCTTAGACAAAAACCCAAACCCAGACCTGATCAATGGAAATAAATCTCCAAAACTTTAATTCCAATACATAGTACTGGAAACACTGCCAGGAGTGAGTATTGAGGTACAGCTTCCTTTTGCTTTGCTCAATTCTGTTTTGACTTTTGGCAATCCGAGGCAGAGTGGTTCAG
>NW_009259489.1:1214965-1215232 GCF_000687185.1 Egretta garzetta | reverse complement strand
CCAGACCCACAAG
Source organism: Egretta garzetta (assembly GCF_000687185.1). Classification (NCBI taxonomy): domain Eukaryota; kingdom Metazoa; phylum Chordata; class Aves; order Pelecaniformes; family Ardeidae; genus Egretta; species Egretta garzetta. The sequence continues at coordinate 1,215,219 of NW_009259489.1, read as the reverse complement.
CCGTAAACATCATGCTGCTCACCAAGAGATTCCAGTTTCCACATTTGACCACGCAAAACAGCAGCAGTATAATGAGCTCAGGCTTGAAGTTTAAAAGCACAAAAAACCAACCTGAAACCTGAATCTCATTCGAGGCAAGGGTTGAGGGATCTGGAAGCACCAGCACTGCACTGTGAAGTTAACCAGTTTTGAAGTTGTCATTGACAGCCTGTGTGATCAGCAAAGCTGGCTAAGGGATTGGAAGTGGTGGAGCC
>NW_009259489.1:1175008-1214690 GCF_000687185.1 Egretta garzetta | reverse complement strand
CCCATCACATTTGGCACACACTGGATACTGCAGCAAAATTTATACTTGTGCTGCCCTACCCTTTCGGATTTACACTGCAAGATGTGGATCCAAGGGCACCAGGTGTTCACCTCCTGGGAAGAAGACCTTTGGAGAAGCAAAGACAGGACTCCAGAGCCAAAACTCGTAATGCTCGATGCTGCTATGGAAAAGGTATAGTGAAGACAAGGTAAAGATAAGTTACCACCCATTTGCTACCTCCCTGGCTCACAACCACAGACTTTCAGTCTGGTTCAGCACACTCAACCCTGTGAGGAAGTGAAACAGGCTGTTCACCTAGAGATTACAATACAGCCATCTCATTCCAAACAATGGGTGAAAAAAATTTGTTGCTAGAAAATAAGAGTAACAACAGTCAGTCCCAAAGCAAAATGTTAGATTCTAACTTTAAATGACTCTGAAGTGGTGGGATTGTTTTTAAATGAAAACCTTTGTTTGAAAATACTTGGAAATATGCAATAGTCTGAAGCAATAGAGCTCACCATTTAGAGTTTCACATTATTATGTCTCTAGCTTCTGAATCTAAAGATTTGTTAAGAAATCTCAGCTCTTAAGTCTCCATTTGTTTTTGTTTTTAATGCAAAAAAGATGTATTTTTTTCCACCAACGGTCCCATAAATACTGCTTTAGAAAGGTGGGTGAGTGCAGTAGAAGCAAGCCATGTGTATTGCTTGGCTGAGCAGGAGTCGTGGTGGTAGCATTGATTTGTTTATCAGGAAAGACTGTGTGTTAGCTTTGGAATTTGTTCTCATTAGACTGCAAGCTTTAGCATGATACCCCTCCTAAACCAAAAAGAAACCTTAGAAGAAGGTTGTTTCACAAATGGCCACATGGTATTTCCAGAGCAAAGGCATGCGAAGCTTCACAGACAATTTGAATATCATCGCAGCAAGAAGTACAAGTTATATAAAAAAACTGCACAAGCTGAGAGGCTCCACTTAGAGGCTGTGGAGAGCAGTGACAGAGCAGGCAGCTAAGAAAACTACTTTCTTCAGGCCTTTTTTTCTTGCATGCTGGTGCATTCAGCCTCAAATCTTCCTTACAGTTGGGAGTCTTGGCTCAAGTTAAAGCTACAGCCCTCTGCTGCCAACTGACTCCTGGAGCCAGATACCCTGGAAACATCATCTTCTAAATCTGAGGCTCTAGATTCATACTACAGTGACAGTCTCTACTGAATCTCAATTTTTATCCATCCTAAAAACATACTTTGACTGAAAGGCAACATTTTGTGATCGTGGGTCCCTACAGCAGTGTGGGGAAGCAAGGCGTGATGCAGGTCGTTCTGGTCACCACTTCTCTTATCTTGCGTACGAGAAGTAACCTAAAGATAGCACTGTGGAGAACACCGTGACTCACTTGGCTACATGAGATCTCAGAAGTTCAGCACATAAAGTGAGCATCAAACCCTTTAACAAGAGATTTTGGATTAACTTGTAGTGCTCTAATTTTTTACCCTTTCATAAGTCAGTTCAAATTTGAAGTTGCCCATTTCTGGGTCTCCAGCTAGTGTTAGATTTAGCAGCATCTCAACTTATTTTTATGGTTAGGATTTCACCAGGGAGAATACTGACTTTCAGTAAGAGCTCCACTGAAAACATTCATGTATGGATTCTTTGTGTGTAAGTATTAAAATAATATGGATCTCACTTCACATTACCAAATTTTTGTTGAGTTATGCACACCTGTGTGAAGTTTGTTGCAACATTCATTTCCCTGATCAAAGCCCTTCTCATGCACTTCATATTCAATTTAGGTAAGTAGAAGTGGGCAGCAGTGATGACTTGCCTGCCCCGTACAGCGCAGTAAACCAGCAATAAATCATTTCAGCAACATTTTTCCACACCAGATTTCTGCTGTCATGGCAACACTGCCATATTTACAAAATAACTTAAAGGTGTTATAAAATTCTGGTTCACAAGATGGCAGCACAGATACTATTTGTTGTTTTAATCTGTTCTATTCCAGCCATCCCTTATGTGGGTTAATCAGTGATTAGAGTCCACAAGGCAAGGTGCTGCTCAGGAAACCTGCTCTGGAGCCCCAGCACGGCCCCACAAAGCACCCGGCAGCAGCCAAGTCCTGTTTACTCAGCACTTCCAAGATGGGGGGAAAAAAAACCAGTTATAGACTCTCCAGCAACACTCCTACAGGCAACTGCAACACATGTGCCTCCGTTTCGTGACAAGCCCCCAACCTTTGCAATCAGAACAGGTTTTGGTTTGCTGTCTTCTCTGTTTGCAGAGACATTAAAATTTAGCACCGGGTATCAACCACAAACTCGACAACCGTTCTGTGAGCTAACGCACTGAGCAGCGGCCAACGCTAACAAAGCCCAGGCTGATGGCCACAGGGATGCCTCATCTCATCCCCCTGCTCCCAGCCTGGCTCCGGGCTGCCAGCGGCTGGGGACAAATGCTGAAGAGGCAGGAGAGAAAGCAGTGCTGGGAAGGGAGCTCGCCATGCTGGTGGCAGCTGAACAGCCACAGCGAGTATTTCTCCCTAGGAAACCTCACCTAATTCTTCTCAGCAGAAAGAACAATATCCAACAGGTTACCTGAGCAGATGAGGTGGAAAATATTAAGTCAGTGTTCGAATGCCTCGGGGGGGAGAAGATATCTGGGAATTGTGGGCTGAACTATCCCTTTTTACAGGAGGAATTGATTTTTCATTTGGATGAGAAGGGGAAAAACGATGAAACAGTTCAGTACTCTCCTAAAAACCTTGCAAACTCTGTACGACTAAGTAAATGCAATTCAGATTGATGTGCGTTACCTGGCTGCAGAGTCTAGACCTGCTTTAACATCACTCTCTCCCAACAGGCAGCAGAGACCACAGCAGCAGAAAGACAAGTCTTACCTGTGTTAGTCTGGCAGTGGTGGCTCAGTGGCCTCTAGAAAACAGGTTTACAGACAGATGACAGACTCAAACCACTAATGAGATTTCAGGTAGCACAGGCATGAGCTCTATAGCAAGTTCCACATGAAAACACAAAGGGTCTCCCCTCCAACCCTACAAATCAAATAATGCTTTTATCCAAAAAGGAGGGAAATGGAATTTGGCATGTGAGTTTACATAAACTCAGTATTTTGCCAGTCTGTAGAGACACTGATTTGATAAATAGAGGCAGACACAGCAATAAAGGCATTTTTTATACAGTACAGAATTTGTTGGTGTGGATATTTTGCAAAAACACATTATCCCCCCACCTGAAAGACAATGTTTGCTTTAGAAAAACACTGTGATTACAGACTCCAAGACCCTAGTTTAGACTTGCACATTATACTGTCTTGCTACAGGCTACTGCAGTTTGGTTTGCTCTATTATGTCTTCTACAGCTGCAGCATGGCAATACAATTTAAGGCACCATCTCAAAAACCCAATCTATGGTATTTCAGATTTACCAATTTAAAGGGTTCTGGCCTGGCATAATCTCATCCTCCAAGCAACCCACTTGAGCAGAAGAGTAGTAGAAGATACGTGCCCTTCGCAAGCCACAAAAATGTTACGGCAAAATAAATAACAAGTCCTTCAGATAACCTTCAGACTTCCATCACGCAATAGCCTTATTAATCTTAAGTCATAGTTACAGTACATCTTTACACAAAATCTACACTCCGACAGAGAACTAATTACTGCCCATATCTGTAGAGACTACAGCTCTGTTTTCCACAAAGTCATCTATCCAACAGTGACTTTGATGAAGCTACTACTAAAACTAAACCAAAATTTAGTTCCCTGTCCATCAGGGAACTTGCATCCTTTGTTCACTCTCTCCCAAACTCCAGTGATCATCACCAAGAACATCACCAGATGTGCTGTTTCCAGCAGCTGTAAAGCTAGACACACAGCTAAAAAACCATCAAAACACAGTCATTTTTACATCAAGATCTGGTACTTTATGTGTTTGCCCATTATCACACTGCACAGGTCCCTCCATGCAAGTATTAGTCCCCAGCTGACCAGAAGGATATGCCATTACCTTTCTTTGCAGGTAGGATGACAGGCATAAAGATTACCACCATGTCTATAATTGACACACTTTTCTAGGCTAGAAAAGTGACCCAGGGAAGTTCCTCCAGTGTAGATTCAGCATAAAATTCTGTACATTGTGCAGGTGTTAAAGCCAAGTCCATGATTCAAGACCAGCAAGATACAGCTGCAGACCTGCATATTTATTTGTCGACTGATGCAGCTGGGTCAGTAGCAACCCCCAAAGGAGGTGCAGAATAGAGGGTGTGTTGAGGCCACACCAGGGACCTAAGGCAGAGCCAGAAACCAAACTCAAGCATGGCAGAATGCAGGGTGCTCTTCCAACTCCTTGACCAGTTCAAGGCCACTGGTTCAGATTCAGGTGTTTTTATTTTACTGCCTAACATCTGACAAAGGTTACTTTTGCAACAACAACTAGCAGCAAGCATGCAGGTACGGAAACCACAAAAAGGACCTAAGAAGCACAGCTACTAGACAGGCAGCTGGGACTCTTAAATAAAGGTGTAGGACAGCAGCCAAGTAAGAATTAAAAGACACGGATGAGAGAACAAGATGTTAAAGTGAAAAGACTGAAAGAGCCAGCTTGTGAAAGCCTGAACTGTCGTTAAATGCATTTAGTGTTATGTAAACACTGCAAAACAGCAAGAAGAGGGAGTTTGCAAAAAGTTTAAACTTTGTCCCATGTCAAAAAGAAACACAAGACAGAGGAACAAAGTTAAAGTCAAGGTATCTAGGTGAGAAACTCCATGCACAGCACCTACAGTTACCTTTTGCTGTTTTCTTCTTCCCATGGTTATGCAAGAAATGCTCTCCTCCATCATTTTCACTTTTAGTGGCTGGAAAGACAGTACTCTCCCTACCTACCTAATAACAGTCTATAAAACTTTGAGAACAATATGCATACAGATCAGGCCTGCAGTAGATTAAAAAAATGTAGGGATCAGTATAACAGCATTTAATAATCCACAAAGAAATGAAAACCCAAGAAATTCATGGTATTGCTTTATACTGGGAAGACAAGCAGCTTTCTATAACAAAAACAGCAAAAAAAATTCACAAGTGCTCTGCAGCCTGACCTTTATCATCAGAATATAAACTAAGAATTGTTGAGCAAAGCTTTGGCTCCTCCAGGACCATATCATTATCCCAGTTTTAAAACTACTTGGAGTTTCCTACAGAGAGCTGAGGCAGCCACTTAACACCAATTTACACTAAGGGCGATATCCAAAATTTCTGTACCATATGTAGATATGAGCTCTTGCTGAAGACCTGGCTACAATTTTGTCTGTGCAAACTGGAATTTTTATTGAGGTCATATTACTAAAAGCTGCACAAAATAGTCACAGGCATCTCAAACACATTTTTCTAGACAGTATTTAGGAGTCAGGAATAAAACCATTGCTTTAAGAAAATGGACCTGAGAAACTAAGTGTTAGGACATGCTTATTTAGTTGCAAAACTCTAAAATCTTCCCTTGGAACAGTTTATATTAATGCATTTAGGTAGCAATAGAACAGAGTGAAAGTGAAGCTGTAGTTTGAAGATTAGGCTAGGAAGAAAAGGTATTGCAATCAGTATGGTAAAAATTTAACAGTGTAATCAATAGTACCTCATGCAACAAATATGCAGTGTCTGGTGACAGCACTTCAGTTCAAGGGTTTTGAGATCACCATTCCCAACAAGGGAACCTTGTCTCCGAGATCAAACGGTGAAATATTCCTATCAATCCAAGTTATCTCCAAGTGATACAAATCTACCATCTATGCCCCAGGTTACTCAAGACAGTAAGAAAGGTTCAAGAAACACTTAATCAGCCAAGAGCCTGGCAGTCACCAGACAAGATATTAGGCACGGCAAAAGTGAGCTACTGGGACACCACTTGATTTCAAAGGCAACAAACAGGTCAATGATATATCAAGTCTGGCTTACGGCACCTAGCACCAACCAAGAGCCCCACTGCCACATGACTTAGAGTACCAGCGCATAAAATCTTTTCTTATATCCTGCCAAAAATAAAAAGAGTGTTTTGCAATAATTTGAATGAGCAAACCAGCTATCAGCATCTATGTTGTCAGCTGACTTCTCCGAGCTAGCCCATGTGCTCTGACTAACTTGCCCTGTAACATAATCACCACTCATCCACAGCTGACCCAGCCTCTGCTGCCCTGTAACACCATTCCTACTGCAGCTACCTCTCAGGGCAAACTGTGAGTGCCTCTGGATATTCGGTGTCATCACATCAACCACCAGCAGAAAAGCAAGACAGCAGGCGACTCCTTGCCAGTGGTACCCCAAGCCAGCAGCGCTGCACACAGCAGCTGCACAACCCCAGCCAGAATGCTATGGTCACCCTGTGTAAACACGAGATGCCACATGCATGAAAAGTCTTATTAAACCCACTTTTGGATGTTTAAGACTCCTTATGGGAAACCTCAGTAGTTTACATGAAGTGGCAAATGTAAAACAAAGTGCTCCTTTGTTTCCTTGCTCAAGCACGAAGAGGGAATAAAAATGGAAGAAATTTAAAATCAGAAGGGAAAAACTTGACAAGTTTTAGAGTCTATTTCAAACTAGTTATGGAGCTTATGTACTACAACAAGTGTGTTTCCAGAGAGATTTTAGCTTGCTCTAACTCTCTAGCACACCTTTAGGTGCATGAACCCTATAGAATAGTTTGCTCATTGATTTTTATAGAAGTCATTTCTCTGAAAAACAAAAACTACAGAGCAGCTCAGTGGAAACAAAGCTGCTGCAAACTGCTTCAACCACCACAATGCCCTATTTGGAAATATTCCTGTACCACCTCCCCCAAAATCTCCAAGTGCTTTCGGGCACAGGAATTAACATAAAAACCTCCGTATTAGAAGACGGAAGTAGTGCCAGTCATTTTTATTTTGAAATCACCAAAGGCATCCTGATTAGCCCCCTTTCATTAGGAAACTAATTTTTAGGCTGGTAAAGCTCACTTTACTATTGCCACAAAAAGATTGCTCCATCTTAAAAAGGCATAAGGGGTTACCATGAAATTTCACATTAAAAAGATGACACATTACTATTATACTCAGACTCTTCCAAAGATACTTAGTACAATTGTGTTTACTGAAGTGGAAATTAGTAGGACGAGAGAATAAACATTAAAATGCTTTACAGGAGAACTCTTGATTTTCTTAATAAGCAGCAGTTAACTCAGGGTCTCTGAACCACCGTCAGCCAACAATTTCACACAGCAAAAAAAAAAAAAAAAATCACCTACACCCATGAACTTGAACCAAAAAATATTCTAAGTCAATTTACCTTGCTGCCAAGCCTATTAATGACCTAGATACTTCAATCAAGTTAATCAGCAAACCATCACATCTTGTTAACTCTCAGCTCTACACTAAGACCTAAGTCACTTAGGTTGCTCTTTTGACCTGAGAATTTGTTCCTCCTTTTTCTCTTCCCATTTCTGGGACTGTATCCCAAGTGCGTAGAGCACCTGCACAGCACCGGTCATGGAAGCTGGGAAGATGCTGTTACAGTTACAGCCAGAAACGACACAATCCTGAAGCTGGATCCCCAATTCACCCTATAATTTATTGGGCATGGTTTTAGGAGGGCTTGCGTATTTTGAGCTGCTGGTAGATGCAACCTGCAGAACCTGACCATTGTGGGTAGTACAAGTCCTCCTGTAAAAGAGGCCCATGGGGATGCTACTGGGTTTCACAACAATCTTTCCTGCAGCAAGTTGAACGTTTAGCCAAGAATATTAAAAAAAACCAAAACAAAACAAATAACAGATTGACCAGCTTGCAGGGTGGCAGGCAAGGTGGTGATGGAGAGTGTGGAGACAGACACTAGTACTGGGAAAGCAACTGCCACGGGGGAGAGGAAGAGTAGTGCAACCGTCACTGGGCCACACGGTTCCTGTCAACAAGAGAAATCGGCAGGAAGAGCCGACCACAGCAGCAGCCAGATAAGGGGGACCAGCAGGATGGATGCCAGGATAGAAAGATTTACAGTGGGGAAGAGAAAGCTCGGTAGACAATGTTGACAAAGGTCTGAAAGGGGGTGCGGAAGGATGATGTCCCTTAGCCCAGGTCAAGAACAAGATGCAGCAATACACCGGCTAAAGGAAGATCTGCCCAACTGTAAGGAATACACAAGATCCATATAGTCAGATCAACTCAACTGGTCTTATCAGAAGTCTGGACATGAACACTGGAAGAGGTGCATGACTGAGGGAGGGGAGTTGCCTGTGGTCACAGTAGATTTTGCTGAAATACTGAATCTAAAATTGCTCAAGAAATTCTTATGAAAAAAGAGGGAAAAGCCCAATATAGAGCGTTGGAGTGTGTGCACAATTACACTAATAGATACAACTTGAAACTGAGGAATACACGTTTCTAACTCTGACACGGAGTGCCTTCATCCTTAGACATTTGTCTTCATCTAAGATTTAAAAAGTATGCCTTGCAGAACTTCTGCACACTTTCTTTGATACTCAGCCAAATCCTTAAACAGCATATTTTATTTCAGCTTTCCATATGAAGATGCAACGTAATCAAAATGTCTCCATGCTCTTCTCTTTCTCCTCAGGAAAACCAATATGTATATTCAAAGAAACTTAACAGCCCAGTTGCTCTTAATTTTGAACATGAGTGTAACATTCTAAGACTGTGTTTCAGGAGTGCAAATGTTCTTGCAAATAAATGAAGAACCCAGCTGAAGTCCCATGTCCACAGATGCAGATTTTTCCTGTGCAGAGATATAATTTGTTTTTTCTCACTAGGCTGCAAAACCACCCAAAGACTCTCACAACAACTTGCCTCTGCTTCAGATGAAAAAAGGGAATGAGCACAGTCCTTTTGCCATTCTTGCTCCCTCATAACAGAGTAAGCCACTAAAGCTTCAGCTGCTTCTCGTACCAGTTTACAAGCAGGAGACATTTTTGGAGACAGCCATTTCCAAGTTGCCTAGATTGGTGGTATGTTTTCATCACCATACCACAGTAAGGGGAAGTTTCTCTAAAGTGGAAAAGCAGATCTCCATCTGGTTGCCAAGTCATATCTCACCCAACTTCCATGGCATCAAGCTCTCAAACAAATCAAAAGTTTACAACAGAATCCAAATTTATAACTAAGCATTCAGCTACTTTCAACATATTTGCCATCAGAAGACTGTAGGTTTGTCCTAGTATCAAATGTCTAGTCCCTTGAAATTCAAAAATTGTGCTCAGAGATACCCGCATGTGTCCTTCCTTGTACCCTCCCACCCCAACACCGTGCATAGATTAATCCCTACAATACTATGCAGTAGCATGCTAAAAGCTAAAAAAAAAAATAATAAAAAAATAGAATAGGCTACTCGTGAAGTGAACTAATAAGCATTCATACAGAAGAAACCAGAACCAGCACTACCAATTCTTTAAGGTAACTTGAGCATCCAGTATCTAGGTGGGAAGGATATTTATAGATTATACACATACAGATGTTTGAGGAATTTTGATGCCAACATACAAGGCAAGTATCTGAGGCATGGCATTCAAGCAAAGCAAGCAGCTAGGCAAAGGGCGTTCAAGAGCTGAGCAAACCTCAAGCATTGCCCGCCCAGTGACTCAACATCTGATCAACATCTCTCACTCATACTAAACCTCTGCTGGGCACTGCTGTGAGGAGCAGGCAGTCTGCAAGCACATCAAGGTGACAATTTAAGGTGGGGGGTGGGGGAAACATATTAAAGTAAACCAAAATATACATCCAACCTAATAAGCCAAACAGGTATGGGAAATAAGTAGGTTGGATGAGATGTTGTCATGGTTTAACGCAGTTAGCAGCGAAGCACCACACAGCCACTCACTCACCCTTCCCCCCTTTCCCCCCAGTAGGATGGGGGAGAGAATCCGAAAAGTAAGAAAACTCACAAGTTACGCTAACAGCAGTTTAATAATCAAAATAGAATTATTATTATTATTTTTAAAATGTAATGAAAGGAAAACAACAAGAGAGAGAAGAACAAAACCCAGGAAAAACAAGTTGTGCAACCGCTTGCCACCCACTAACCGATGCCCAGCCTGTCCCAAGCAGTGATTGCTGCCCCCCCTCCCGGCCAACTCCCCCCAGTTTCTATACTGAGCATGACATCCTATGGTCTGGAATAGCCCTTGGGCCAGTTGGGGTCAGCTGTCCTGGCTGTGCCCCCTCCCAGCTTCTTGTGCACCTGGCAGAGCATGGGAAGCTGAAAAGTCCTTGACTGCTGTAAGTCCTGCCCGGCAACAACTAAACCATCAGTGTGTTATCAACCTACTTCTCATACTAAATCCAAAACATAGCGCTATGCCATCTACTAGGGAGAAAATTAACTCTATCCCAGCCGAAAACAGGACAGCTGTGCATAGCTCCTACCTGAGCAGCAAGTTTGATGAACTCACTTGATATCAACTGGAAGCCAAAGTATTTAACAGCAACTGTATTTCCCCTAATGCTCTTATAGCTTACGCTGTTATTCAGCAAGCATAAATTAAATTTATGCACAGTAACAGACAGTGAACCTGGCATTGAGGGAAATCCCAGACTAATTCATTTGTCCATCAACTGACTGCTGCAAGTACATCCTTTACTTCTCTTAGCTCTACTGAAAAATAGCAGATTGTGCCCAGCATACACACAGCATAACGTCCCTAGTCAAAGATATCCCCCTCACTCAGACAAAGAGCTGGAAACTATTCTTTTCTAGATACCTGCACAAAAGTGCCTTTTGTTCAGTATGGCTGGCCCGGGGAAGGGGGTTAGAATTTATCCCTTAGAAATAAGGATTTTTTTTCTTTGTTAATTGATTCTTTTGCAAACATGTTAAGTGAAAGATAAGCTGTTATTTTCGATACCACTCTGGTGGCAGATGTAGTCTTAAGATATGAACAGCCTGTTAGCAAAATCTTAAGTAACTTAATTCTACATTTATAAACATATATATGTTATTCTTGAATTATGGCACACTGCTTTCACACAGCTTACTTTACATAAACACTGCCTCTCTGCTCCATTCTGGTTTGCTTTGAAAAAAATTCTCTTCTGCCACTGCAGCACTGTACAACCAGCACACCACAACTCAGGCTGAAGTATTTACAACAACTAGACAGAGAAATACCAACTGTGTAGAGCAAGAAACAGAGTCAAGGAAACTCTAGGTTTAGAGGGAAACTAAACTTAGATTTTTCAGAAAGTTTTCAGTTTTCTTTTTCCCCATGCATTGCATTTTTAAATTTATTTCAGTAGACACATATTCTATTACTAGCAGTGCTTACTGGCAAATGATCAGCTCCCAAACTCTCTAATATTGGGTGTTATGGTTAATTAGACCTTCCTATATGCAAATTTTTGCTGCATTTCTATGGGGCTCCTAATCAAATAAACTTTACATGCAGATTATTTTTTTTTTAAATTAAAATGAAGATATTTACTCACTGAAGGGGCAGCACCATACACTAGAGTAATTGCTATATAGCAATAACCACACATCTGCCTTTACTTTGAGGAGTTTTATTAGAAAATGATGGTGAGCAAAACTAAAACACTGTCTTTATATTTCCAGTTACCACCATTCAAGAGTAGCCAGAACTCAAACACTGCTTTTGTATTATTATTGCATTGTATCCATTTGTGCTGTTTAATCTAAACAGCAGCACTGTAAGTAAGAACAAAACCTATAAACAATTGTAGTTCTTTGGTTTAAGGAAATCTTTTTCAGTCTCTCCTCAATCCTCTATCAAAGTGACTTAATTTTCTATGACAAAATACCTGCACGACAAAACTTAATCTATTTGTTCTCTTAGTTTTCAGCAATTGCCACTGCCTTCATCTTGCATCTTCTCAAAAAGCTAGAAAAGTTTTTATTTTTTTACTCAGTCTATTGCTATTTTACCAAGACTGAAAATAAATTTATGTTATCATAGCAACTCCCATTAGTAGTATGCACACTTTCAAGCACATGTGTGAGGCTGCCCAGCAGTCCTGCAGTAACCCAGTTCTGGATCCATAGATCTTGTCACAGTGAAGCTCCAGTCTAAGTGCTGGAATTGTTTCATCTCTGTTCAACACATGTGAGTTTGCATTGCCAGCGTTTTCAGAGGAGGCTATACATGTCAAGGGAAAGCAGAGTGTTTACTGACACTCAAAAGCATCTAGAAATACTGAAGTAATGGGGATGTAACTCAGGGTCAGGGCTTGAAATAAATGACTGGGGAAGAGGAATGCATTGCAACCCATTTTAATTTTGCAGAAATTGTATCAAGTAGTTCAGTACTTTGCTCTCTAATGCCTAGCATATTTGATTTATGGGTTTGGTGGGGTTTTTTTGGCATTGGTTTTTTTGGGGTGGTGGTGGTTTGGTTTTGGTTTTTTCTTTTTAAAACCATGCACTGTGGACTTCTCTTGGGCAATGCATTTCTGACCTCTGAAGAACAATTACCTGCATTGAGATGTATAATATCCAATGTTCAATGCTCTTTAGTTACAGGCTGGTGGAAAAGCAGTCTTTTCTGATGGTACCTTTCATATCAGCATGTAAATGGGAAATCCCACGCCAGAAGTGGAAGGCAGTCAAATAATGACGCCCTCCAACTCCTTTTAAGTTACAGGTCCAAGATGTGGTCTGGGTTAGGGACAGTAGAAGGGCAAAGACCTCTTTCAAAAAGAGTTTTAAGTTATGATGAATTTGAGTTCAACGCTATATTGTAATGGTCTTACCAGGAACATCTGTTTGTATTCTGGTTGCAATAATCAGGAGCAGCAAAACACGCTTCTCTAAGAGGCAGAGCCAGCACTACATCACACAGGGAAACGAAGTGCACAGGCTGAACATGTAGACTTATCTTGCCTAGTGCTGTGCTTAATACAGGTGGGTCAGTTTACATGCCAGTTTTTATTCACTGTTTAATTTTTAATACAGAACGCAGAGACAGAGATGAAGTAATAAGAAACATGCTGCTCAGTTCATTTATCTTGGGGATACACTGTACACTGTTATTTCCAGGCCAGGGTCAGACATCTGAAAGTGTGATGGTTAGTAGCAAATGGAATTCCATGTACATTAACAGAGCACCAGAATTCAAGCTGCCAGCGACAGGAGAGGAACAAAAGGAGAAGGAAAAAATAGAGCATATAAAACCATTTATTTTCTCACCAAATCTTACCTGTTAGCTTCTCTCGCCTTTGCTGTTTTATCAGGGAAAAGACTTTGGCCCCAGTCTTATTCGGTGCAGGTTCACAGTACTTCACCTGCCCATGCCAGGCACTGGCCAGGAGCCCCATCTGCCATGTGGCAGGGTAAGAACACCCTGAGTGCTGCGGCAAGAGAGTCCTGGGGACAGCAAGTTACTCCCCAGGCTAGCCCTTTCCTGGGTCCCACCCCATCAGCGAACATCAGCTTTTCATGTGGCGGGGTGGGCAAGGGGACACAAAGAAATATCCCGTGTCTGTACATTAGACATGTGCATCTGAAATTAAGTCAAGCCATTCTAGTGAGCCTAAGGCCACCATTTCAGGGTCACTTTAAGGTACAGATAGATGGCCCCTGGACAAGTTAACATGCTTCCCGCCCTTCCCTTCCCATTCTCCACTGCTCATTCTTGCCTGTATTTTCCCTCTGCTTTTTGGCCACACCAGTGCTCCAGGGGCTGTGGGGAGAGTGGGACCAGGGAACTGATCCTGCTGAGTACTAATACAGCACCACGATATACATATGTTAGTGCTTGACCAGATCAATTCCCTGGTCTGACACAGCTTGGCTGCATCAACTACTGCTAGAACAAGGCAGACAGCAGGAGAACACAATTACCCACCCTGTGGTCATCTGAAAACACAGTTCAAGGAATACTGCAGCTTTTCTCTATGCCTTTTGCACTACCTCTGTATTTAATAAGCACACACATAATCATACTGATTTAAAAATTGAGATATTTATTTGATATGCAGCTATTTCCTTTTTGTTCTTCTCAGCCCAATTTCTAAATAGCCTTTGGTTTGTACGTGGGATATTACATTATCCAAATTACATCATTTTCTGGCAACTATGGCAGGCCTAGCCTGTGAGTCACTTTCCAAAATGAGGGGAGAGCCACACTAGGGAAGAATGCACAATTCAAAGGTTTGTATTGTTCTAGTGGACCACGGGGTCCACGCAAGTTCAGTCGCTGCTCAGTACAGAAGAGTAGCTAAAAATCTCACTATTGACTTAAATGAAAAGGAGCATCTTAGAGAAGCAAACAGGCAGATAGAATTATACAGTCCCAAAAACTGGAGCTATGTGATCACATGCTTGCATGTATTGGTTTATTAACGGTCAATGCATAGCAGGTACACGAGCACACATTCAGCTGCAAGTTACTTTACCTGCTGTTGCCAAATGAGAGCTTCCACAGCTGAAAGCAGCAGTTTCGCTAACCCTGTGCACAAGGCAGGGCCATGGGACCACAACAAGCCTTCTCTACTCAACCCTGCCCAACCCTTTAAATAATCAATCTGAAAAATACAATTTCTCATTACAGACTGTCTTGAGGAATAACGTTAATTATCACAGAAGTATTTCCAGTTCTTCACCTAATCCAGACACTTATCCACTCCAAGAAGAATGTTTTCTCTTTAGTCACTAATTGGATCTTGTTTGTAAAGCCAATCCTTGTTTCAAAGTCTGACACACTTTGGGAACCAGGGTACTGTGGGGGCAGAAGATTAAAATGTGCCTCCACAGCTGACAAAAACACTAGAAACATGTCTATACATAAAAGGATGTGGCACATTAACATACATTGTTGTCCTTTTTGCTTTTATTTTGTAGCTTAGGGAAGATCTGACACTAATTGGAAGCATCTGATCTTACACAACTGCAGAGCTTCATTTAAAGTATTTACTAACCAGGAAGGCTAAGTGCACGCTGAATCAGTCACTTTAAGTGCTGAACTACGCAAATGATGGATTTATTAATTGCTTAAGTTTGGGAAGTTTGGGAGACAGCTACTCCAAGGAAGAACAAGCACTGCTCAGTGAAGGCAGTGCTGCAGGAGCAGAATACAGGTTTGCTGTACTGACGTCTCTCCGCTTTTCTGTTGACTCTTATCTACATATGTGAGCAAGTATCTTAATTCCACATTCTTCTTAAGTCACTCTTAGAGAGGGATTTGTCATCATGATTAAGCGTATTGAGCTCTATGTATCCAAAGGTGAAAGCCAATTGCACACTTTACAAAGCAAGTCCCATGCAATGCAGTTTCCTTCTGCCATCAGGACAAGGCAGGTACACTGCCAGGAGTCTCAAAGCAAATAATTTAAGATAGTTCCAGTCCTGTGTCTAAAAGGTTGCCTTCTGAATGGGATATGTTGGTGTTAATTTCAAACTTCTTTATGAAAAACAGCCTGAATATCAGAAGCATGCCATAGTATAAACTGGAGGGACAGTTACACAGGCTGGACAACAGATCCCATAGCTCTATACTTCACTACCTGGCACATTCAACACAAAGATGTGTAAGTATGTTTACTAATTAGTCTTAAAATCCTTCAAGCCTCAATTTCTCAGAACCGAACTTTTTTTTTTTTTAAAATAGGTCTTTTGTCTGAACTACCTACTTCAGATGATCAGCACTTAAGGCCTATGGACAACTGATGGATATAGGCATAACCAGAACTTATAGAAATGCAGCAGGTTTGTAGCTAGCTTCAGTTCTGAGTACCATTAGTCCTAAATTTAAGGTACAACCGTTCAGGCTTCTTTGCACACAAACAGTATTGGACACTGTTCAAGCAGCTGTTAAGACAGCACAGTCATTTATTCCAGCAGTTGCACTCCAAGAATGCACAGGTGTGTGCAGATGGTGCACAAGAAAATCCTCATTCCCAAGGACTGAAGGCTCAAAGCTACTTGGTTGCTTCCAAAGGCACTGAAACACAGCACTTAGAGCCACTTCAGGCTGAAATTCAATCAATACTTTTAAGAATACATCTAGACATTTTTCTGTGCATTTACATGGAATGGACAAATGACTAAGAGGGACTAGTCTAACTATCCTAAGAAGAGTTAGTTGAATTGCTCTCCTCAGCTGCTGCTCAATTTTTTTGGCTAGTGCAACTGGTGAGAACTCCTCAGCTCCATGGAAGACAATGGCTGTCACCAAATTATAGGTCATTAGCCCATCATCTTAAAAAAATATTTACATGCTTGCTCTTTGCTGAAGAGTTCAGTGTGTTTCATTAGGAGAAATACTCACAAGTCAAATATTTTACCTGTTTTGAATACTTGTTCCGTGTGTGCTTGTTATCAGCATCTCCTCTACAAACTTCGGCATTGCCATGAGCCTGAGGACAGTGGCACTGATAATTTTCTGGAAATGCTTTATTCTGCCCTCAAGGCACAAATAGCCAGAGCCAGCTAAGCTGTTGTGCAGCTAAAGGTAAGTTTACATTCTTGCACAAATTCTTAGCCTGAGATTTATGAGCCATATCTGGTTTATCAGCAACAAAGTGATGCCACATACACAGCATCTGAAGTTGACCCATCTGGACAAAGCAAGTTTGATGCTACAGCTGTGTAACCCATCCACCTTCAGCAGTGAGAACAAGTACAGAAAGGCTGTGTGTCCCTGTCACTATCCCTTCAAGTAACAAGCACACTGACCTGCAAAGGCTGCTTTCCAACAAAATGGCTCAGCACTACCACTGAACACATCATATATATTGCTCTTTTTATGCTTAACCTCTATTTAACTTTTTCTTATAACAATGTGGTATTTAATTGCATCCTGGATGGCAATAATTTTAAAACACAATTATTTTCTTAAGAACCCAAAGCTGATGCTTTAGAATAATTTAATATTGAAAAGGAGAATATGGGTGGGGTTTTTTGCTTCCTTTCAAAGCCCTGAAACAACCGCCTCATGAAAAATTTTCATTTGTTCAATAGTGCTTACACTGAGGGCTTCTCTAACATATCCATTTCATCAGAGGAAATGAATCTCGAGTAGAAAGGAGCTTGGCACCTGTCTCTACCAGAGTGTGGTTACTCAATCAAATTAAAGCTACTAAGTCTAACCCATTCTGATCCAGAACAGGCTACTACAATTGCTGAGATACCTCCAGAACTCCACAAGTACCCTGACAGAAACAGGAATAACCTCAAACAAGTGATTAGTACCTAGGGAGAAAACTTGGCACCCAGCAGAAAGCTATTTTTATAAAGTTTCGTTATTGCTTTTCCACATGTTTGACTGACTACTGTCATTTCTACTACTGATCTCCACTGTGCCAGAGACTTCCCCAGTAAAAGAGAAGCCAAACATCTCCTTTCGTTATTTGATATAACACTTATGAGTAAGAATAGTTAGGCCACAAATACTGGGATTTATTTAGACACTCCCTACTTTGTGCCAATGTCTTACTAGCAAGTCAGTGATGGGTATGTGGACTTCAGCGTATGTGCACTTATGGGGAGTATCAGATGGGACCACAACCTAGAAACGTCGAATGTTAGTTTGATTTCTAGATGAAATGAAACAGCCAGCGCTATTTTCCTTCACTGCCCAGCACACTGACTGCAACACACCACTCACCATTCCTACATCAAATGCTAAACTGAAATACCAGGTGAATTACAATAGCTTCCAAATTCAAGGATAAAAGGCAATCATTGTTTCAATGCCTGGAGCATGTGGGATGAAGATTAACAATGACTAACATCTGGCTATCATCAAATCGCCCTTTGAGGATCAGATGAGAGCATTAGCTGAACCAAAAGTATCTGGTGTTTCTACCTTCAAGTACAGCAATTGGAAAAATCAGTCATCAATAAAACTTCCCTTCTGCTCTCCACAGTAGGGCCAAAAGGTGTTGCACAGATTAATAATCCACAGGACAGATATAAAGGAGCATTGGAGCAACAAAGAGCAGATGTAATTTGACTCTAGGTTTCCGTTTCAGGATAGCTTCGTAGCTAAAAATAAATTCCAGGTAACTAGCAACAGATCTCTTATCCCTCCTCAGCAAGGCTGTCTGCAGCAGGGATGGGGGAAACGGGAACTGCGCAAAACAGAAGTGAACCTAGCGTGCATCTCTATTGTAAGGAGGCCTACATATGGCTTACACCTTCACTTCAGCAAGAGTTTTCTGTGCCAGAATATATTGCTACCACCACCACAGCAATAACAAATGGCCGCACTGAAGCCAAATCGGTTCTCTTTTACAGGAATAAACAAGACCCGCAGCAGTGCCACGGCAACCGCTTCCTTCCCTGGGACTCAGTGGTTGGAGCCAGGAGGAGAAAACCTCTCCCAGGTTGCATCACAGCTGCTGGGGTTAGGCTGTGAAAGGCGAGGAAAGCTATTCAGGCCAGGAAGGCTTAGGCTGTAGCAAGCATGATTTGCATGAAAAAGAAACCTTATGCAAACAGACTACACCAAGGTGTAGACACACACTTATTAATAAGTAAATCAAATACCTAGGTGATTTATTTTTACAAATTTTGCACCTATTAAGCCCCAGTCTGAACATCAAGTGAGAACCAACAGATGCAGATCTGTTTTCCATGTTATCACACTTGTTCTCATGTAAAATGTGGCATTCTTGAGTTGATAACATGCAGTTATAGGGTAGGATGACTTAAAAGGACAAATATTGCACAATGATTCCTTTCAAGCACAGCATATTGGCAAGTGTCCATCCCTTGCAAACAAGAAGTTTGACCTGGGGGAATGAACTTGCCTAGAATTTAAGATCTCATTAAAATACATAGTTACTGTTTCTCATTAGACCTAAAAGCTTAAAATGTGAAGGCAATGCAAGTTGAAAGCATCACCAACTTTCTGAGCATGCAAACAGACTGCTACAGTGCTTTAGTCATAATTTACTGTCTTTACAAAACTAGGGAGGTTATATTGATTCTGTACACTTTTGCTCCTGATGTTCAGGATAAAAAAAAAAGACCCATACCTGTTTGAGGCAAAGCAGGGAACACCAGTAAAGGGTGGAGGCTAACAGTCAGTTATATAGAGGCAGCAAGTCTCTTAACCACCCCAAATGCAAAGGCTGAGAAAGATGCAACAGTGGCAAGAACTGGCTTTGGCTGTGGGAAAGAATAGCAGGAGGGGAGCCAGAAGAAAACCTCTTCTTTCTTAAACCAAATACGAGGAGGCAGAACAGGAGTTATAAAACTTCAGGAGGTTTGGATTTTGGGGTTTTTTTTCCCCCCATTTAAAAAAAAAAGTGAATTCACTAGCTAGATTTCATCTAGGGTTGGGAGCAAGACCTGTTGAAAAATAACAAGATGTCACCTGCACAGCCACCTTCCTTCCCACTGATGAGGCATACTTCTTAAAAGGATGCTTCCCTGAGCACTTTAATTTTCATACTTGCCACTGGCTAGGAAGCAGCTTCATAAATATTACTCAGACTACCCAAATAGTCAAGGATTTTTAGCTTGCTTCACATCAGGCATCCCAATCTGAGGCAGATGGGACAGAGACCAGCTAGGGAAGGCCTTTGAAGTAGGAATACAGCAGGCAGTGCTGTGCTTACAGGAGAGTAAAAGCCTGCATCAATTAGCAGATGGCAAGTAAGAAACAGAACTCTTGGGTTTTAGGACTTCTTAAAAAATGAAAACATAGAAAAATAGGAACAGCATAAAGAAATGCTCAATATTCTTGCACAGATTATATTTCTGCTTCTTAGCATTAAAAATAACTGCTGTAATCAGAAAGAAGACACACACTTCCTATGTCTTACTCAGGAAACATTGCTTGAGTTTGCACAAGATACATCTGCAGTAAGCCAAATGCTTAAAGTTTTCCTCCCATGCAAAGTCAAAATAAGAGAAGCCAAAAACCACAGCACAAGAATTGGAACACAAGTTCCATGTTTACTTCTGAGAGATGACAAATAGCAAGTCAGGAGCAGATTCAAAGTTAAGCAGAATGCAGTGAGTGATCCTGAGCAGCTGACCCAGGGAATATATCACATGAGGCTTTGTCTGGCTGAGTTTTCTTTTTAGACAATTCACAGATCGTGGCTTTTGCCAGGACAGTACAAAACATTGGCCAGGCAGACTCCATTCATCCCAAGAGCGATCCTCATCCCAAGTTTTGATGACTCCTTAGGTTTTGTTTTCTTTCCCTCCCAGACTACTTCACTGGTTTGATGTTTTTTAAATTGTGCTTCTACAAGTAACACAAGTGTCTGTCTGTCAAGTGTTATTTTGGTAAATGTTTTGTTTTGCTCACTTTAAGTGTCTTGGCATTCAATCCTTAACTGTAAGTATCATGCACATCTTCAAAACAAAAAACACTGCCAGAAAACAGATTTACATTAAGTATATTAACACTGTGTTTTTAACAGTCAGAATTAACTATAGTAAATTAACATTTGCTTGTCAGATATCTTGTTTATAGAAACTTTAATCTGACATGTTCAGAAGTTGTTTAATCTAAGGTCAGTGACTATTGGGGCTTATGCACCCCAACAGATGCAAGTTATGGACCCACTGCCAAGGATGGGCTGACCTTGTTCCTCTCTCTGCAGCTAAGTTGTCTAACAAGTACAGAGCTAGTATTCCCTAACTACATAGCTAGCACAGATATGTTGATAGTTACAGCACATCTAAGCTACTTTTTAAAAGTAAGGAACACAGTGTGCTTTAGCAGTTCATCATTAGATGCAAACCACTGTTTACAGCATGAGTAGACAAAGTTTACAGCTCAACATTTGGATGGAGCAGAACAAAGACCTTCTTATCTCTACAGAATGGAGCACTCATTAGCACTTGTTCTGAGAGAGGAGCAGTGTTTGAACCCTACCAATTCAGAATTTCCAAAATCAGAAAGAGTTTTTTTTTAAAAAAATAATCATTACTAATATCTCCGTTCATAGCGTTACATAAAATATTCCCACCCCAGCTGCTAAATTGAGAATGGGTTCCAGTAAGACATCTGGCAGCCACCAAAAGCCCACCATGGGGCTTCACCTGACAGTCCTCCAGGCTGCCATCTCCTTGCACGCCACATTACCCCCTGAGTCCTTACCCATCCCTTTCATGGCAGCTCCAGCCAGACCAGATGGAAAAAGATGACATATCTCATCACACTAAGCATCAACCCTTTCTACCCACTCCTCAACAGCACAGCCTTGTGTAGTCCTGTCTAGTTCCCTCCCACTTGCCTTTTTAAGGCAGAGAAGGAATAACCTATTTTCATCCTCTGAGGCAGCTTCTCCCCTCATCCAAAAAGCCATCCTCAGGCCCCCAGCCCCTCCTTCACTGCTTTTCCAGCTTCTTGGACTGCTTGTCTATGATCCTGTTGTGACAGGCTCTTGGGAGAGGCTTGCAGATTTTGCTGGAGCTGTTCCTCTGCTCCCTGCGGGGACCACCCCTACCCCCACACACCATCAGGCCACATGTTTGCCTCACTCGTCATCTGTTTCCTCTCTTTCAAGCTCACACTTCAGTCTTTCTGACATCATCCTGGTCTAATTTCTGCAATAAAGACCATTCATGACTTTGCCAGCTGATTTTCCCAGGCCATACTCTGAGGCTAAAGCAGACAAACAGCAAGACAAACTCTTCAAACTCAGGAACAGGCTTTATCAGCAGTGGCCAGGGAACTGCAATGTCTGACTGTGCCCCTAACTCTCAGATCCAGCTGATGGGGCAAAATTGCCTGATCAAGCCTCACATGCAGAGCAGAACACTTCATCTCTTTCTTCCCTCCTCCACTGTTGACAAAACCATTTGTTTGTAATATCATCACAGGGAACATCTGAGCATCTTTTCCCTGTTTCTTTTACCAGTTCACATCCAGCCTAAGTATTGCTATTTCCTTCTGCAAATCTTGTGCTTTGACACACACACAATGACAGCAGTAAGCCATCTGCACGGCACCATGTTCAAAAGATTTCATTCTCCACCCGCCCAGCAGAAAGCCATGTGCATTACAGCAGTGCCATACTTACTGTGCGATGTCTTTTATAGATACTGAGACAGGATATTTGCTGTATTCATCCCTAATCTATTCAATTAGATCACTCAAAGTTTAGTGTTGCACACACCACTACCAAACAGGGCATCTGGAATACGGTATTTTCTTGAGTACTTGGAAAAAGCATGAAAAAGACAACCCTCAATCAATATGACTACCTATAAAAAAAAAGCAAATTTAAACAATTGAATAACTATGTCAGAGCCTGAACCTTTAGCCCTCCTGAGATGTGGATTTATATCTTCTGTTGTAATACCATGTTAGTGAAACACTTTTCTAATATGAAACCTAATGGGAGTGGAAGGAAAAAAGTGGCAGGAAAAAGTCTGTGAAACACTTTGGCAGCTAGCATCAGGTCTGTACCCTTAGAAGCATTGTAGTTGCTCCAATATGCATGATCAGGGTAAATATTTGCCAGCTGTAATTCTTCCACACTGGAAGAATGGAGCTGCTGCTGACTTCAACAGGGCAGGCACAGAGATGAACATGTAAAGAGCCTAAAAGATTACATTTTTAGGAAAAAAGCTATTAATAGGTTCTTTAGTGACTTGGGTGTGTGTTTCTTCACCATTCACATGATCAAAAATCATCAAGCCTGCTGAATACACGAACAAGTCAAACAGAACAAAGTTATCGGTCCCCTTTCACGTATGCTGGCGCCTTCCCAGGGCGACAGGAAGAACAGGTCAGGTTCACTACAAAGCACCTACTGAGTGTTTCTCATGCAGTTTCACTCAGGAAAGTGGCAGGAGTCCATCTTCGACTCCCATGCAGGTATGCCAAGTTTATAATTCAAAACACTTCTTGCAGTGTCCAACCTTGAAAATCCACTGTGGAACTGAAGCTATTTCACCTATTATTTGCAGCTGTTAAAAAAAACACTACTGCAGAACAAGTCGTAAGTCTTTAATCTGTCTTGACAGGTTTACATCAATTAATAAATTGTAGTTTGAAGTCTTACCTCTAAGAAAACCCAGTACAGTTCACTTGTAGCACCATAAGCCAGAGTAGCTAACAGAAATGAATTACAACAAAGGCTCATTTTTATCACCAGCTCAAGTACTTTTGACCTTTAAAACATGACCTCTATTCAAGTGAGGATTGCACTTTAAACTCATTAAGTCACTTTCTAGTCTTTCCATACTGTGTCAGGGTACTTCATCACGATTTCTGAATGCACGCCTTGAGAGAAACTTTCCAATAGATGATGCAGCAGGAGAAAAAATGCCTGAGGTTCAGTTTTTTGGCTCCTTGATCAGACTCCTTGGAGTAATATGGTCATCATGAAAACATTCTGCAACACTGACTCAATAGTATTTGAACGTTTAAATGTCAGACGTGGATGAAAGCAGTATTGTGCAAAAGCTCTAACAACTGTTATTTTAGAAAGTGCTTTATCAGACATTACCAAAGCTGTACTTCTAAACAAAGCAGTTTTCTTGTTTTACTTGCATGCTCTAATGCTCCCCAGACAGAAGTTTTACTAGTAGGCAGCCATGTGAAAGGATTCACTGCTTCAAGGTGATAGCTATTTTACACTAGAGACAGGCTTATTTTAATAGCGTCACTCAAAAAGCCGAATCTCTCATGCTAATATTTGGACCCCTAGTTCAGCTAACAAATTTGCACATCTTTTTCCCAAACCCTTGCTGGGCCGGTCTTGAGGAGAACAGATGTTCCTTTTCTGTAGCAGAAGGAGGAAAACCCCAGCTACAGCTTCTTCTGCTGTATCTGCTTCCACTGCTCTGCTACAGACGCTCAAGAAAACCAATGCCACCCCTGCAAGGTCCCCGCTCCATCCTACTGCAGCATGTTCCAGCACAATTCTCTGGCCTGAAATAAATGGCTAAAAAAAAATAAAAATAAGTGACCAGCAGAGAAAGGTCAGGAACTTTAGTCACCCGCCTCTTAAAATGAAACTGAGAAGTGGGAGACCTAAAGCCAACAAGAGGAAATTGTGTGCCTTCTTAGCACAGACATCAGCCAAGAGCTCAAGATTTTTTTCTTCAAAGTGGAATGGTTTTCATGCTTGTAAAAACATAAGAAGTTGTCATAGCATTTAGTTTACAAAAATTAAGTGTTTGATTAATCTTATTCACTCTTTGTTATATATATAAAAAAATTGCTATTTTAGTGTACTGTTCTTAAAGGCTTTTGGAAGGCCAGAAAGACTTTTTTTTTTTAACCAGTTTTATTTTCATCAATTGCAGGGCAACCAGAAGAATAAAAAAAAGTGCCCAAAGGAATTTGCTCTTCCTCGAAAACTCTCAAGTCGTTCTCGTACTTTTTCTCAGCCCTACTCCCCTGCCATTCCTGTGAAGTCAGGTAAAAACAACACATCCTACAAATTTCTTGTTATGCTTTTTTTGTTGCTGATGAATCAAAAGTCTTTGATATGCTGCAGGCAGAGACAATTTTTAATAGTCACTTGCTTGTTCACATCCTAGGTTATATGAAAGGCCACACAGCATACTTGGCATTAATTATTAATCTACTCATGTTATCAAAGTACCAGCTAAGATACAATTCCTCCAGTGACACCCAGTTCACATACAGTACAGAAACAGAATAACTGGAGAACCTGCGAACTCTGCCCTGAGGAAGTG
Source organism: Egretta garzetta (assembly GCF_000687185.1). NCBI lineage: Eukaryota > Metazoa > Chordata > Aves > Pelecaniformes > Ardeidae > Egretta > Egretta garzetta. The sequence goes on along the minus strand of NW_009259489.1, from coordinate 1,190,069 downwards.
TCGTCTTTTGCAACGTGGATCTTGACATCAGTTCAAATCAGAAGTACTGTGTGCACGTTTAATCTTTGAACTTGCTGGAAATGGAAGGATTAAGGAAAATTCTGTGCTGCAACATAGGTGTCAAAGTTTTTAGGAAGCTTGTGAAGCAACAAGAGTGTTCAACTGTACGTTTTTAAATCTAATGACAAAGCCAAAAGAAAGTAAGGGTCCTTTGAGAGGGACAGATCCAATTCTCTTTGCACTAAAGCAGAATCCAAAAAAAAAAAAAAAACCAAAACCTGTATCAAGTACAATCTTTTGCCAACATACGGATTTTGGCCTCACTTTCAGAAAGCAGAGTAAATACAAATAACTGCTTTGCTGACCCCAGTGAATACTCAGTACATCAGAAGCCCATTCTAGATTTCACAGGAGGTCTCAATTCAGCAGCTGCAGTCTATTGCCTCTTCCTTGGCATCTCAGGTTTTTAAAGGTCAGTCTTGTTACATCCTGCAGTTACCCCTGCTTTCCTAGTCTTATTTTTGCACTGCAACAAACAAGTTCAATCTTCTGTTAGGCACCTTTACAAAGGTCTGAAAATGCTAATATGTTTTTCCAAGAATCAAAATAATTACTTTTGACATTCAAAATACCATTGCTATATACGTACTCAGCCAGCAACCACCACAGCAAATGAGTTAATCCCTACCAGTTTCAGGCACTGAAAACTCAAGCAAACCCCATCTTTCTTACTTATAGTCTTCTCTGATGATAAACAGCTTTATCATCTTCTCTTTATCATCTCTATCGTATTCTCTGATGATAAACAGCTTTTAAAAGGAACACAAGATGCTAGAAAAATATCAAGAAGTCTCCCTGTACTATGTTAAGAAGAAACTGGGAGTAAGAGTCCATAAACCCACCAGCAAATAACACCTTCTGGAATAAAGTCCTGTTTTAAAGTATGTTCTCTCCTATTACTACTCATAAGGAAAACAATATGTGCTACTAATCATCATGTGATATCACTTTGACCTTGAGGAAGTAGACAAAATATTGAAATTGGAATCATAACAGAAGTGTATTTATTTAGCGGCAACACATCAAGGTCTCTCTCTTGGGGACAGAAAGCAGTGTTTTTTAAACTGAACACAGAAATATGCCAATACCATTCAATACTTCACTCTTGCAATTAGCAAGGCTTTAACTAAGGTATAAGCTCTCCCAGAAAAGATAGTGGCCATCCCAGTATAAAGTATTAAGTTAATCAGAATTAGATCAGTGCTCTTGTGGAGGAAAACTAGGGGAGCGGGACATGAACAGGAGACGTGAAAGTACTGTAAAAGCATGCTATTAAAAATCAAAAAACCTGCAAACACACAGCTCTTTCAGTGCCATCAATACTTTATAAAAACCCCACTTTATCCCCTCTCCCAACAGCTCATGTTCAACATAAAGAAGTAAAGAGTTTTGATTTCCGTTTTTGAAAACAGCTGAAGAAAGCACGACCCAGGAGTTACTGGGTGTATCAAGCTGACTCTTCCCTATTCTGTAGATGTTCATCAGAAAAACGGGAAGCCCTAAAACCTGACTTCAGTCACAGATCCAACTGAATGCTGTTTCAGCAAAGAGAGTGCAGTTGAGACCAAGGGCTGACACTCCCTCAAACATGCTGCAAAGCAAATCCCCCATGACCAAGTCTGTACCCCACGTACAGGTGCACTTGAATAAAACACACTGAGCAGCCTGCAGCTCAGAAGCTGTCAGGAAAGGAAGATGTTCCAGCTTTTAACGTTCACTGATGCTGCATTATTGTGTTACTTTGTTTCTTTTGCACAAAGAGGTTTGGCACAATGTGTAGATACATGTTCGATGTAAATCACGCTATTTACCCATCTTAGAGGAGCCTGTTTGACAGCCAGGCTTTAAAGACGCTCCTGCCACAGAACGTAGCTTATAATGCATTTGATGTTGTGACACTTTGCATAAGACCAGGTGCCCTGTGGTTGAGTGTGGCTGGCATGCAGCAGCATCCCCCATACACCCACCCAGTCTTGCAGTCCAGGAGCAGCAGCCAGGGTCCATACCCTGCATTCAGTAGCCCCTGCACAAATTTCTCCCACTCTTAAGCCTCCAGTCTGGCGTCCTTTTTCCAAAACTCCAGTGCACCATCCCCCTTTCCTTGCTCCCACTGCTTCTCCCTATTCCCCTCACTGGGAAACAAGACGCACTGGTGCTCTGAGTGTAACTACAATGTAGCAGGGCAGTGCCTGTGCAGTGAGGGATGCTTGGCTGCAGGAACCACTGCAGTTTTTATTGCCTTCATGTGCAAATTCTGCATTTGGCCCTACAACAGGCAGACCGTTAGGGAGCAGAATGATAGAGTTCATGCAAAGCATTGGTTTTAAGGCAAGTTAATTTGTTACAAGAGTTCCTCTTACACTCTTTATTTACTGCTCCCAATTTTATAATACTCTCATCCACTCTGATGGTAACAAAAGTTTTAGAAATAGTTAATGCGCTACAGGTGGCAGAAGATCTTGAGTTGTCAGACTAGCTATATCACTTCCCCTTACAGGGCAAATGCACCACCAATAACCCGAAAGCTTTAATGACCCAGATGGGAGCAATAAGAGCCAGGATCAGAATCTGGGCTCTCGTGTCTGCTGCCACGCAAAACAATACAAGCAGGGTGCTCCTGCAGTGAAGGCATCTATAGCACACCTTTATGATTGCAAATCCATGAGCTCTTATCCCAGGGCAGGCTAGCTCTTTGTCTTCTGGGTAGCTGGAAAATCATGCATGCAGTTAACCATCATCCTGCCAGAATAAATCTGTACTCAACACCACAATAACAACTCACTTGTCAACACTTCTCAACTGAATGCAAATAAAAACAAAAACTTACAAGATTATCTCCCCTTCAAGCTGGTAGATCTGCTACACTTGCAACTAGTGGAGGTGTCTGCTTCCAAGCCAGGACCTGCTTAGCATTTATAGTCACTGGAAGCCATGTGAAATCCTTTCTAGCACTTCAAGCTTGAAAGCAGCTCCATTCATTCACTTGAGAGGATTCATTCACAGCCTGTCCCCCAGACTCAAATTTGTCAGGCTCAAAACCCATTCACATCTCTCAGTCTCTGCTTCTGAAATCAGTTTCAGGCCTTAGTTGTCAAGAATGGTGCTAGCATGCAGTAGAAACAGTGGAATACATTAGGTGTTCAAGGCCATGCCCTGCTGCCACTGCAGAAACAGGCAATTGCTATCTCACTTCTTTATCTTGCAGCTAACACAAAGCTAACTCTGCACGAATACACTGTGGGCAATTACAGCAAGGATGTTTTGGGCCACCATTTCTCCTTTAAGAAAGAGAAACAGGTGACTCCATGGATTGTTTTCTCATCTACAAATGCACTGGTCTTTAAGAGGGCCTCTGACCACCTCCTATGATTTGGAACTGTAAAATTCCTTGGCAAGAAATATTTTTTGTTTGGGTTTTAAAGAAAACATTCTTTCACAGACACAATTTAGTAAGTTTAAGTTGTACTAAATCAAGAGTGCATGCCAGTTCTTGAACTTAGTTGAAAAACAGATACATCACTTAAATTTTACAAAGAATGGCATGGTTTAAAGAACGTTTTCCCCTTGTTAAATCTGGGTCTGAAGATTACCCTGAAATCTCTCCTCCTTTGTATTACTGAAAGTGCGTAAGAAATTAGAAGAAGCATGGGCAGCTGGAAAACAAGCCAATAATGAAGCTCCAAGAGCCATCTTCACAAGTCTCCCTACCTCAAGTGAGGTAGAGAGACCTTGTGGGTTTTACTTGTCCCCACACAGAAGCCTGCACATGCCTATCTCTATCAACAAAAATAGCAAAAGCAATTATGGGAGGCTGCTGCATTATCAGCTTCAAATGACAGTGGCTCCACATCAGGAACAGACTGCCTCAAATACCTGAGTTCCTGCAAGGTCCATACATGCTCTTAGCAACCCTGGGACACTGCTATACTCCAACTCTTAATAAATACTTAAATTTAAATGCAGGGGGGTAGAAAGCCATCTTAAAGCATGTGAACAGGCAGTAGTCACAGCAAGCCACACAACCCTGCTACTTAACCAACTTGGTTGTAAGTGTGATCATGTGTTGCTTTAAAAAGCATCTTCCCAAGTCATAACTGGCAGGAACGTAGTGCCTCACAGAGACTGCCACTCATCTTGTAGTGGGGAATGCTGTGGGGTTTGCAATAGCTGTATCTACTAACACAGGATTCACGTGGTCTATAGCGAACAACATCAACAGCCAAAGCACTTTCTAGCATTACTCCATACCTAAGACTGTAGGTACAAGCAGTCATAGTGCTTCTTCACCAGTCAGTGAATTATTTGCACCAAAAGTTATTTTTAAGGTAACCCAGACATATACCCCTCAGCATCTTATCCCAGAAAGTCTTTGCCTGCAGTAGCTGGAATTCAAAACCCAAGTGCAAGGTCACACCTACCCATTCAGTGAGCACTGACCCCTCTACTCCCTGGGTTGTTTTTCTAATCCAGAACTGGAGGTATAGCCACACATTGCTTCTTTTGCAAATCTCAACAATTACTGGATCAATTTTAGGATCTCCGGCCCCAAAGCTGTAGCTAAGCAAGTTGTAGGGACTTAGATTTCTAGTATTCACAAAAAACCCTCCTGCACTCAGAAGCATGTTTCTTGCGAACACTCAATTTCTTGTTTCCAATACAGTGAGATCCTACCAGCACATACCTGTGGGCTCCTCACCAGCAGCAGTGGTCTACACAAAATAGTGCTATGAAGGTCACCAAGTGAAGCTGCTGCCTCACCTCTTCTGATCTATCAAGAGCCATTGACATTTTCCCACAGCAGTTTCTGTGAAAGCCTGGATAAACACTTCTTCCAAAGATCAACATCTCTCTGTGAGATGGCAGTTGGGAAAGGAGGACCTCAGCATGTGAAAAGTGCACTCTTGCAAAGGAGCTGTTAAAAAACAGATTCCGTCAGTCCAGGTGATTTCCTACTCTGGCCCAAAGCACGCAGACATGCAACCACATACAAAGCTTTTTGAATGCTACCAGTAGGGTTATAGCATGATGGGATATGTGCCAGGCAGAACACACCACTTGCTGGTCCACTGCACCAGCAACACAGCATGCATGCAACCATCACAACCCACAGTCCAGGGTGGTTGGCATGGGCATACAGAAAGCATGCCCTGGCCCACATGCTGTGATTTATTCCATCATTGATGCACAGGGAAGCAAAGGCTTTGGCTGCTCTCAGATGAACTGGAAATACACCCTGGCTTACTGAGCAGAGTCCAAACAGTGCAGAAGGACCTATGCAAAAGTTAAGAGCCAGTTAAGCCCTTCAACACTAGGCAAAGGATAAAACCTAAAAGCCCTTCCATCCCAGAGTTACTGCCACAGATTCTTCCCAACAGCAAGTTCATATGAATACCTTACGCAAGGCACAAGCCTCAAATCCATCTGCTACCTCCAATATCCACAGCTGTGTTCCTCCCCACACTGCTCAGTCTCAAGCTTCCCTTTACCACCCTTCCAGATGTGGAAGCTTTGATCAGTGATTCCCTGCTAGCCTTCCCTGGCAGCCTGCTTCCTTGCTCCATACGGTACCATGACTCAGCCACTACCAATACCTTTGCAAGGCCACCTCAGGTTACACTTAGTATTAACTAAGCTACTCAGGGTACAAAATGAAGCCATCAGTTTGATCTGAGAAGCAGCTAGTGTTATAGCTGGACTATGAAGTCAAACAGGCTTTCAAGTTGCACTGCAGATAATCCAAGTTGCAAAGGGGAAAGTGAAGGAGAAATGAAAATGTTGGGTGCTCTCTTGGTGAAGCCAAACTTACAAAATACACCAACATGAGGGCATCAGAGCATTAACTAGCTTCGCTCAAAATTGTCCCCCTCCCCCCCCCCCACCCCCCCCCCCCCCAAAAAAAAACCACAAGTCCTTTTACAAGAGGGTGATGCCTAAAACAAAGGTGGAAAACTTCAGGAAAGAGAACTGCTCCAAAGTGACTGTACTGTTAGCTTCAGCGCGTGCTATGGGATAAGTGCCATATGGTTTAGTCTCCAAAAAACAAAGGTCACATCCATCATTACTCAGCAGCATTATCCGGCAACTATACACACTGAGCAATGACCCATAACATGTGCACGAATTACCTCAACATCCCAGTGAGCAGGTCAATGCATCCTGTACAGAAACAGGAGTTCTCTCACAGTAGCACAAAGGTTTCTCTCTCCTTCAGATCTTACTATTAAGACTTTTCATATGCAAATATCACTATACAAGCAATTATAGGATTGATTGATATCACTGACACTTGCATATGAAGACTCTGGCATATCTGCACAATTGTATAACTATCTGGAACAAAAAAAAAAAAAAGCTGTTCAACTTAATAGCTAGCAGTCTGTCTACTACCCTTGAGGATCAAAACGTGAGAGAACGATGAGTGTACTCACTGATCAATACCTCTGTGTGGACTGAGCTACTTTAGGGATGGGTATATCCTGGCTAAGTAGGATTTTTCCAAGAATTTTATCTCTTGAAGCATCTTAATTTCAAACATTTGGCCTTCACAGAGCTGCTGACAGCTGTGATCACTGGTGCCTTATTAGGCTTAAGGCAGACAGAGGGGGGAGATGAGCCGAAGTTCACAGTCTACAACATCAGTAGACTCCACTCCCAGAATAATGATTTTCTTGAGAAACCCATGCAAAACAGGTTACCAAAAATATATTAACATTTTCTGCTTATAGTCAGCTAGTTGTACAGCTATATTCATTTTACGCATTTACCTCTAAGCACAGTGCATTAAAGATTTCCTGTAGTCTGTTAGAAATAGACTTAAACCAGCATTTGAGGAACACTAATTCACTCATGAGCTGCCAGGGCTACACAGTTACCACAACTTTGCTCATGGAGAAACAGCAGCACGCAGCCTTACAGAATTCACTTGTACCAAGCCTCTGCAGGACCTCAGTAACCCCCAGGAACAGTGTGGGTTCCAAAGCAACCCCTCCATGGTCCTGCAGTCCTGACAACTGGAGCAACTTGAGCTTTCTATGGTGTTACGGTACTGCAAAAACAGCTCTAACTGAGGCCAATTAAGCACTTCAGGGCTTGACCTTTTAAGTATATTAAACCTCATGTACATTTTTACACAGCGGATTCCAACTGTGATCTCATCAGTGACCAATACTGCAACTAGCCATTGCAAACCAATTTAATAAAACCCAATACCATGAAGGAGGCAGGTTTCAGAACCTAAAGTGGATGATTTGTTTTTCTATTGTAAAAAAATCAGAAAAGAATGAGGGTTTACATTTTCAAAATAAAAAATGGCTTCTCAAAAGAAATTTCCTGGATAGTTTTCCTCCACTGTGTCTTCATTGTCCAAACACTGAAGCTAAAGCTTCAGTATTTCACAGAAGTTCCTGTCCTATTGAAGGGCTGAGTGAGAAAAGTGAAAAGAAAGAAGACAAATGCTGGTAGTTCCGGTTATGAAATTGCAACATACACATGTGAAACAAAGTGTATTCCATTTCATGCAGAGAGAGACAAGGTTAGTAAAATGAGGCCTCCCATGGTTCCAAATTCAAGCTGAGCATAAGAAGGTATAATTTCCAAGAAGCAAAGAGAAATAATGCCTGCTTAATTATGGATGATTATAACCCTAGCCAGCCAGCCACAACAGATTTACTGCAAAGTTGATTTGCATTATGTGCCAAAGCTTCAATCGCAGCTTAAAAGCCCTCAAATCTGTATTATCATTTACAGCAAGCTAACTACACATCTGCAAAGAGACAAGCAACAGCAAAAGCCAAACTCAAGGCAGAATCTGATGTGCTGGGTATTACAAAGATAACCTTTGGAAGGAAGGATTTTGTAGTAAATTTTATCTGTTAAAATTAACCTAATCCAGTAAGACATTAGGGCTTGTGACACAGCTGTTCATGCCCACCTTAAGCCTTTGTTATTAAACGTAAGAATTTCCCAAATGGTCCTGGAAATGTATTCATGTAATCTCTGGAGATCTTCTGTTTGAGGCACCCATGGTGACATTTTTTGAAATGAGTAAAGCCCTACTCCTAATTTCTTATTCTTGATTTTACTCTTCACATGAGTTCAAGGATACTGGATACAATCCATTTTTCTCTACTTTTTTTAAATATGGAATTAACTTGCCTTAGTAAGTAATAGTAATAAAGTAATAAACCAAATGACATACAAGCAATCAAATTCTTGATTTATCAGGTGTGTGATTTTGGGGAGAAAGGGACCAGCAATTTAACAGAACAAACTGTTTTTTCTCCATTATTAAATATAACACCCTCTGCAAACATTACTGACCTCTGCAGCAAGCCTGCTCACTGTGTTTAAAAAACAATTTCCTTTGCTGTATACATATAACAGTCACTGTGCCTAGCACAGAAGGTATTTGCAGAAGTATCAGCTACCAGCAACAGGATTCTTGTTTCATGTTAAGCTTGGAAAGTTTTTATTAAAGCTGGGCTACAGGAAGTAAGTGTGCAAACAGTGGTCTGAAAAGCAGCTGAAAGTACACATTCTTCACCCTTTTAATTAACTCTGGCATTTCAAAATGCAGAGCTGCTATAAAATAGTGTTTTGATTACAAATATGGTGAGAAAATAACATAACTCTTGTCTGTACTGTATATAAAGCCATGCTCTGCCTCAATCTTTTGCCATTTATTGCTTATTTCAGTATTTCTTTCTCTTCAGTATGGGCCAAAACACATTGTGTTTGCACACTGCTGATTAGCTGAAAGAGTATTTGCTGTGATTTCAGCAGCTGCCAACTGAATGGAAAGAACTCACCTTGCTTTGCCCATTGCAGTCTTTCTATTGTCATTGCTACTATAGTGTCCTGAACGCTAAAAAAAAAAAAAAATCCTCTTCATGCATTCAGGTTTTTCTAGAAGCAAAAAAGCTTGCAACAGTAAACAGAAATCAAGCATGTCAGAGATGCAGTTCCCACTCCCAGGTGTTGTCCAAGAGGGCTCTGCTGGAAGCAAGCAGGCAGCAGATGCAGCTCCAGGCAGTTTCACAACCGGCTGCAGCACCGGTGGCCAAAGCCACCGTCCTGTGTCCTCTGACCCAGCCCCACCACAACAAGCACACAGCAGGGGAGGGGACCCTGTGCATTCCAAGAGGGCTGGTCTAGCACTGAGGAGCGGGGGCGAGTGCCCAGCTGGGACCCCTCCATTCAGCAGCAGCAAAAGCTGATCCATCAGCTGGCACTACCTGCAAAACTGCACCCCCAGCACGGCTCACAACCTGCTGTCAAGATAGCCTGTGCCCAACATCCAAGCTTGTGCTGGTCTCATTTTGCTATGGTTTGAATTACAACCTCATTGCTCTCTCTGAGGCTGCTATCTCGATTTCCAGAGTCCCCAGATCTGTTCAGGCTCCATTGTGACAAAGAAAATGCTATAACTCTGCAAGTACAGAACAGAGACAGCACATCAACATGTTTCACCCTTAATCAAATACATAGAAAGGGCAATAACTGTACAGTGAGAAGAGATATGGCATTTTCTCATGCTGCTGTTTTGCCAGGTTGGGGCTGAGGAGAATGCGGCCATGCACACCTCCTAGCTGCCAGCCCGGCCCTGCTGGATGGCATTACTTGCCTCCTGAGGAAGCAGGACTACACAGCTATGAGACACAGGCATTTCTGCTTGTTTCTCCAAGGTTTTTTTTGCACCTGTTTGTTGCCAGGCTGTTTTCACATTAGTAAGAATATGTCTCAGGGCAAGGCCTCATGATGCAACTGAATTATCCGAACAGCTCACTATGAAGGGAGAAGTTTCTCTTGCCCTCTTCCCTTTTCCTCCATAGCAGCTCTGTTCACCCTAAAGCACCCCCAGAGCCTTCACCACCCCCTCCATCACCACCCTCTCCTCCCTAACAAGTGCTGGGGCTGGTATGCTGAGGCACAGGAGGACATTCAGCAGCATCAGGCTGCTGCATCTGTTCCACCCCTGACAATCCAACCCCTTGGCAGGGGAAGCTCAAGGCTCCTTACACCCCAGCACTCACCCCCACCTCATGCAGTAGCAAGCATTGGCCACAGACATTACTGGTAAGTTCCAGTTTTCCAAATTGAGATCCAGAAATGCTTCCAGATACCTAACAACCCTGGGAGTGTCTATTCACCTGATGGCAGATCTAAACGAGTATTTCTTCTAGAAAACTGCCAATAGCATAAACCCGTATAAACATAAATACAAGGAAGAGGAGTGTTTATTCATCACAAATGCTAATTTAAGTCATTACTTGTAAAAATAACTTTACATTTCCTTGTGAAATATCAAGGGAGGTGCTTCAAACAAGCTAGAGGACTTGAGTTCAAAGTAATAAGTAGCCCTGGCAAGGGGGGAGGGTGAAAAATCCCAGGAAGATAAATTAGTAATAATAGTAATAGAATAGAAAAGGCTGGATTTGGAGATTAATTGTTATTCCTATCATGCCAGAAGCCAACAGGTAGGTGAGTTGCAACAAACCAAGGAGGAACCTTGAGTAAAATCAAAGCTTGACTCGCTGAGGTTTCCTGAGGTGGTGGAGCTGATCTAACCTCTCAGCAAGCAAGGTGGAGGCCTGCTCACTCCCCTCTCTCAAGCCTGTGGCTGCACCCCATCACCCTCCTCTTGCCAGCACTGATTCGCCTCTGACCCCTTGATCAGACTAGTCAGCTCATTAAACCACTAGAAAACTAACTCAGCAAAAGAGCTATGAATTTCCTGCTAGCATAGAGAGCTGACTCAGCTGACCACAGTCAATCTCTTGCAACTGCAACGATGGAAGCAGCAAGAGTGTGCAGAGCAGGACAGTCCTCTCTGGCAGCATTAAGACGCTTGCCATCTCGAATACGGGAATGGGCATTCACTCTGCAGTGGAAAGAGGAAGAAAGAGCAAAGGAGGCAATGTTTGCTACAGCAAATGGGACAGCATAGTGAAAAGGAAGTAAGAATGGCTGATTTTTATAACAACATCCCTAGGACAAGATCATTGGCAGCTAGCTGCCCCCCAGCTGCTAAATAGGTAACCGTCAGTTCCACACAGTGATGGAGAAGAGAACAGTGCAGAAACAAAGCCCAGTTTGATTCCTGACTGAAGTACACTGGATTACTCCATTCTAAAGATCCTATGGTTTGTCATTGCACTGGGGTTTCCCAGCTTGCGCTACTAATCAGAGTTTTCTTTTCTCTATGTAAATTCTTAGGAAAGTCATCCAACTAAAGTTTAGGACTAAAACCACCATCATCAACAAATACAGAGCAGAAGCAAGACACTTACCAGTGGTGCCCAGGGCAATAGATTGATGTGGTGCCCAGGGCAATAGATTGAGTACAACAGACATCTTTGAAAAATTCTCACTAGACTAAAAGCACAATATGTTTTTACATACAATAATAACAGCAATTCAAGCTACTCGAAAAGCATAAGGATGCTGCACCTTGCTTCCTAGCTCAGTGATTATGAAAATATTGTTGAATACTTGTTTTGAGAATGAAGTGTACATAGCACAGTACATTTGCACAAAGGTGATAAAATTCCTGTGCACTTGCAGTGCTTCATCACAGGCTGTTGCTTCAAGAGACAAGTACTCCTGACCAATGGGTTAGAGGAACTGAAGGAAGAGCAGAGTCCAGGTTATCTTACTGCCCTGCCTGCCCTTACCGTTGAAACACTGAGATGATATGGGTCATTAATCCAGCAAGAGCCCAGGTGATTTTCTGTCATCTTAGCAATCTGAGTTGCCCCAGAAGCACTAGCACCAAGAAGGGAGCATGACCACACAGCCAGAAACAAAAAGAACCTCCCTCATTAGTCACATAGGCCTGACTCAGCTTCTCACAAAACAACAGCCTTAGGTTTTTGTACCCAGCCCCTACTTTCACTGAAGGTGGTCACCGCAGTAACTGTGAGGAGACTGTCTTGATTCTTCTAAATCCTTCTTTGAATTAAACTTTTCACATTGGGCATTACTTTCTCATACTGAATGCTATAAAATTCTAATGTTAAGTTAATCCAAGTAATTCAAGAGGTTGAATTAAAAGTTACAATGTTCAAGAACACAACAGATCTGAACTTCAGTATATAAAGGCTAGGTATAAGTGTGCTTGCATTTACTTACCTTTTTGCTTCTTCTAAGTGGCACAGATACTCATAAGCAATGTTCTGACGCCTCCTCTCATCCATTTCCTCCGCTGAAAGCCTTTCATCATCCACAATAGCTGCAAACAGAAACCCGTATCAAGTTACATACTAGGGGTGATTCTTAGAGCAATTTGACTGAGAACCTAGGCAAATTACTGCAGAAGATAAATTAAAATAGTCATCCCTCCTCCTCAAAAGGGGCCTTTTATAGCATGGTGCACAAAGGTATTTAGATCACCAAGAAGATGCTGTTCTCTGTATGGTGAATTCCTCAAGTTTCACTTGCTCAAACCCAAGCATGTATTGCTCTTTGCCCATGACCTGGTTTGGGGGCAGGATGGAGCACCCAAACACACGGGCCTGAGGCTGGGACCCAGCAGAATTTCAGCTTACACTTCCTCAGAGGAGTCTGAGGACTCCCATGAGGAAGCTTGGAGTGAGCAGCGGATGGAGCCGCCCAGCGCTAAGCAGAGCCTTGGCAGTAGAGCTGAAGACCACAGTGCACTGCAGAGGTATCTTAAGGGCAACTTGAGAACTAGCTGCAGCTTCAGCAACCTGTGAGACCGCGACAGACCGAGCTGCCTCCCACTGACAGGGCTGATGAGAGCTGTAAATCAAATGAACAAGCTGCGGTATTCACACCCCTACTTACTGCTGCAACCACATCACCTCCCATAAAAGCACTCTCCCAGCCTATTAAGGATGACTGTGCACATCTCTGGCTGCAAATAACCCTGATTATTAACAACTACTACCCCATGACTGGTCTTGCTCTTTGTAGGGTACAGAGGATCTCTGAACAAATCTGCAATCCTTCCAAATGTTTCTAGCAACAAACCTGAAGGACCATAGAGTAGTGCTAACTTCTGGCTGAGTTTCAATCACAGAATGTGAGGCTTTTGGAAACGGCCTTCATCATAAACCAGTTACCAAAATGACACCCTGTTTGTGGCTGCTAAAAGAGCTGGCCCTGCCCTCCCTCATGTTTCCCAGCCACGTACTCCCATCACCTCTCCTGTCAGAGCTGGCAATCTTGCGGCTGCATCAGAGAACCAGAATAAGGGGCAGCCCTCGCTGAAGAGCAACAACTATGAAAAGACTTGCTTCTAGGAAGATCAGGTCCCTGATCTGAGACACTGCACACTTGTGGGCACACTGGTGCAGGCACAAGGGAGGGGACGGAAACTCAGGGCTGGGCCAGCCTCTTTCTGCAGCAGGCCATGAGCTGGTTAGCTGAGAACAAGATGCATCTTCAGTAAAGAAACCACAGGCCCCTCTCCTCCTCAAATGCACTGTGAGATGCTTTTTTAGTTCAACTGCCACACAGATTGTGCATGCCATGAGCAAGTTTTCAGCATTTCCTGATGCAGCTGCTTCATGTAGTGGGTAAACACCTTCCAGTAGCTGATAGAGGCAACTCAACTAAAAGGCACTATAATAAAGCAAGAAGGAATACAAGTACATGCATGCTTTGAAAGTTTTACCTCAAAAAAAATCCAGCACAGAAATGATCCCACATGCATTTACTGATGACACAAAAGAAATTACACTACTCACCCACATTTTGGACTGACGATACCACACATCTGTCAACGTATCATATGGCTGCTTTAAGCTTTGTAGTTTCAGTTTTAATCACTGTGAGCATTGATATCTCTCATCTTCCTTTGCTTTTAAGAAGGCTCTTCCTAATTACCCAGAAGTTTCATACACTGATAAAACAAATATGTGTCTTGCTCCTAGTCCTTTTTAAGTCTGGTAGCTCCAATAAGCGTAACTCACTCTAAAATGAGCTCTCAGACACTGTAACCAGGTTATCACTTGCTATGAACCACAGTATTAATTTGGAAGCAAATTTGAGATGCAAGTGGTAAAACACTCAGCCTGGCAAACTGGCTGTGGAGGCTACCCTACTGCTGCTCTTGCCCATGCCACCATCATCAGGTCCAGGACAGGCTGTTCCCGCTCTCTGACACAGCTCCTCTGCTGCAGAGAGGTCCTGGCTCCCCAGAGTGAGGGAGAAGTAGTGATGAGCCACCACACTGAAATTTATCATATCACTTTATTACTTGTGACATTGAGCTCTAGGGCTACCTTTCAAACATCATCACTCTCCCTCAGCTATGAAAGCCCCACAGATGAAGACAAGTGCCATCAGAGGAGCCCAGCTGACCATTCAAGTGGGCTACAGCCCTGTCAGCCAGGATCAACAGCTGATACTGGACCAAGCCTTTGTCCCCCATGACACAGCTGCCATGCCCTGCTCTTCTTAGCTCATTAAACAGCCATTTACTACTGCCCTCCAAACACAACTTACCACAGCCATAAGCAAAGCAGCAAAAAAGGCCACTTGTCTGAAAGGAGGAGTAAGAAAACCACACAATCCATTTGATAATATCAGTCTAGGAGTTTACCTGAATAACACTAATGCTTTACAATCTAGTCTGGATGTACACATCCACAGGTCCCTCCCATCCTCAACAAGGACATCCCAGATTGAGCAGCCCTTGCCAGCCTCAAATCCCTCATTAAAATTATTTGCAAATGTTGATTCAGAGGGTGGATGAAGTCACTGACAGATATTGTGGGATTGTAATAGTTGTTCTGCTTAGGAAACCCTCCAACAATGAGGGAAAAGGGCAAGAGGCAAGAACAAGTAGCTTGTAGACACTGGAAAGGTGGAAAACCTGGGTCCTTTCTAGATGAGAGACTGTATCAGCAGCTTGCTAGTAATAAATTAGGCTTCTTTCCTGCCAGGGCCAAAGCGTCTGTTTCTGGGATGAATATCCAAGCATCAAAAAGGCAGAGCACAAGGAGTGCCGACACCTACTGTGCTTATGCTGGGAGGA
>NW_009259489.1:1168748-1174969 GCF_000687185.1 Egretta garzetta | reverse complement strand
AAAATGGCTTCAAAGCAACAGTGATATCCCATCAAGTAAGTGGTTACAGACGCTTTTAGAAACAGCAGTGACAACCTGCAGTGTAGAGGTAGCCCCAGCTGCAGAGGAAACTACTTTGAATACTTGGGTCCCTAAAGTCTAGTCTACCACAATATATTTTGGCAAAGGCTTCATTCTTTGACTAGAGACCTGCATATAGCTTTCCACAACTTCAGACAAACACACTGTGAGTGCATCCATCGGTCCAGCCACACCAAGTTCAACACACAAATGAGCTTGGTTTGAAGACAGAAAGCTCAGTCTCTGTGTCTAACAGAGGAAGTGTTAGTCAGAAGACTGGGAGATTGATGACAGAGTAAACATATCTTTGCTATATCAGTAACTTCTTGATAGTGCTCAACTCACAAGGGAAGAGTGCTGTGATAAAGGATGTTATGGGGTAGAGTAAACAGGGCTGGGCTTCACCCAAAGACCTCCAGTGCACTGGTAAGCCCACACAAGATCCAGGCAAACCCAAAATGTTGCAGCTGTAAAGATCCAAATGCCACAGAACAAGGCACATGCACACTACAGAGAAGCTATACAGGAAAAAAGGCATCTAAACATAACATCTTATGATTCAGTTGATCAGTTTTGTGACTTTTGATTTGGAATTAAGAAGAAAAATACCAACTATTCCCTCAAGGAGTGAATGTTAAGAGTATGTCTGGACTACTACAAAAACTAATGAAATGCCAGTATAGGTAGCCTAGAAGGTCTCCATTTTGATTCATTTTAGATGTTGCCGCCCTGTTAGGCCACAGCCATATGAAGCATGTATGCTAAGACAGGAAGGTCCCTCATTACAGATATTCCTTCATGGAAAAACACTGAAGCAAAATTGTATAGGAAACACTGCATGGGAGCAGTGAGCAGTACTAAAGCTTAAATTTTGACACCTAATTTTGAACAAACACAAGAACAGACTTATTCTGTCACTCAGTATGATGCAACAATTGTCTAAGTAAATTCTTCCCACAATTGATTTGATGGAAATAAAGTCACATTCTACCAGCAACTTCCTACATATTTTCATTTCATATATTTCTCACAAAAATAATTCTGGTGTTTATAAATTGAGTCTTGAGCATCTCCCTTCAGCTGATGTATTGCACTTACATCCACCCTCTTCTTTGTCTGAAATATTTGTCCTGTGCACCACCAGGACAGAAGAAAGCAGAAGAATAGAGAAGGCAGTAGCTAGGACTAGTGGATGTTTGGAGTTTGGTTATGGATTGCAACAACTTTCTGATGTGCCCTGATCCAAGATAGCTACTCCAGTTGTTGGCAAATACTTGGAGGTCTGTCAACTCACTGACCACAGGGCTACCAACACAACCAAGGCACTCCATGTGCCTAGAGTCAACATGACACAAGCAGCACTTACTGAGTCTGACTCAGAATTAGAAAACAATAAAGACATTTCAACCTTCTGGATTTGACTAAGTCTTCAGAAATAGGGCCCCCACTTCTGAAGCTGCAATATAGTTACTGGAACTAGTAATCAGACAAGGTGTGCAAGAGCTGCTGGAGACATGACCTTACTAACAGTGTCTGGAAAGAGATTCCAAACTTCAGGTTCACATAAGATATGCTCAGTTTACACAAGAATTTTAAGAACAATCATGCTGTGTGAATGTTGCCCAAATTCAGAGTTAGCCCTCTTATCACAACCATAGTAAGGATTTTGGAGGTCCCAGGGTCACAGAGATAATCCACATCAACACTGAGCTTACCAGATCTCTCCCTTTAGTATGTTTATACTTGAGATGACATTAAGTAAGAGGTGTTTTACAGGTCTAATTCACAACAATTTTCAAATGAGCCCATGGATCCATGGATTATATTTTTAAATGAAGCTAAACTTGAAACTTCTATAATACATAGTCAAAGAGCATGCAAGGAAAACTAACATTTGTTTTAATTTCTGAATGCAAATGTATAGAACACTTTACAAGGCATAATTCTAAGTTATTCAGGGATAATGATTCCCCAAACAGACAGTTTTTGTTATCTTAAAAAAATTGAGGCTGGAAAAAAAAATGCAGCAAAACCTATAGCAGCATTTAAGGCTTCCTGGTCATTCATTTGCAGTCAGACATATGACTATCTGCAATAGCTCAAGAACAGCACGTGGCTGCTTCTAGCAGGCAGACCCTTTAATAAGGCATTTGCCACAGACATAGCAAAAGACTTCTTATACTAAAAAGGCAAAGAAAGGAACAGAGGCTTTTATTTCCCAGGGCCAATCCCCCTCAATTTCCTGCTATCCGAGACTTTTTCCCATGGAAAGTGAGACGTGAGCAAGGAGAAGGGCGGCTCTTTTGGCACCACAACAGCAAATCTCAATACACAGGACATAACAGAGGACGAAAAGAACAAAATCCGCTTACGGTGACAGAAAAGAATTTGTAAAGTCAGGACTGAGGGAGAAGAAAGGAGATACATGAGCGAATACTGTAAAATGCTGGAATAAAAGATTTTCACCAAAGTATTTGAATTAAACATTAGCTAAACCACATTTGGTAGTCCCAGCTGTGTGCTATCCTGGCCGTGCAGTAGGCAAGGCACAGCACTGCTCCAGTCCATTTTGAGCCCAACCCCACATCCCCAGTATTAGTACACTGAAAAGCATTTAACTGAGCCATGCTGTAACAGCTGAAAACACAAAAACAAAAGCTGAGCCCCTCTTGCACAAAAACTTTTGACTGACACTTTGCTGGCCATAGCCAGCCCCGGTGAAAGCTGAGCCCAGTACAACAGGCTCTGGGCAGCATCCCATTTATGTCTGCCTGTACCATGAAGACAAGCTGTGAATGTGGAGCATTTGCCATCACACTTCAATGCTGCAGTTTCAAGAAAAAGCTAGTTGCATTTCAGATGGTCAAGGCGAGTAAAACCTTCTATGAGAGCATGTAAGTATTTTGTCCTAGTGTGAAAGAGGTCAATAAATTCAGTGCCTTATTTCCTTCCTAGTAAAATTCGTACTTTCAGGTACCCAGCACCCCAGGATTGCCTGCCCAGGGCAGTTCAGCTCTGTGGTCACTCCTAGATTGGCAATTCAGGTGCTACTACTGCACCAACACAGCACCAGCCAACCCCCCCTCACTGGAGCAGGTCTGAGCTGGCAATGCTCTGAGCCAGGCTTGCTGCTACCTGAGCTGCCCTCACAGCAATGGGGCAGGAGCTTACGGCACTGCCAGGCAGCTGGAAGATATGTGAACAGGATTACAGGTATAGATACCAGGAAAACACTGCTCAAAGCTACAGAGGCAGAAGGAGTGCCTTCCCGATCCTCCACTCCCAATATCAACTCTCGGGTATCTAATACAACAGTTTATTAAGTATGCAGAAGAAAATATGCCAACTTTATGTGAACAGAGATCATTCAGTAGGCTACTAAGAAGAATGGCTTTACAGCACCAAACACCTATTACAAGTGTTCTGTTATTAAGGTATTTAGTACCTACAGGTCTATTGTTATGCCAAATGACACTTATCTTTGGATGAAAAATTTAAAGCTCTGATCAAAACAGCTTTCTTTCTATAGACTTCTTCTGTCAAAGAGCACAGTCACAAGCAGCTAGCACACGTCCCACAACAATAAAACCAGATGGCCTGAGCCTTTTTCTATGGCTTCAGTTAAGGGAATTCAGTCCATTCCCTGAACATTTGCTCCAAGAAAGGGTTCTGGACAAAGGCAAACACTGCAATCACTCAAAAAGATACCACAACTGTGAATTTGGAGGGTGGACTCACTGGAGATAGTAGACCAATACACTTTATTAAATTATGAGGCTCTTCAATATGGCATTTTTCAAGTCTTCCCAACATTGAACTACTCTCCCCCTCCCTTAAAAATGGATATGTCTCTTGTAAACTAGTTATTACATTGTCTGAAGCCTGCAGGCTCAGTTTTTCACACAGAAATACACATGCATCTTCTGGCCAGCAGACAGACATTATCCACTCTCACAAGGATCACATAGGATCTACAGGGCCACTGTTCTGGACCAGATCTCACTGCCAGACACTGCACAAACAGGGAAAACAAACAAACACCATTAGCATGGGAGTGTTGACAACAGAAGTCCAGTAAAACACATCCTGATGTAAAATTAACAATGTTTGCTTAAACCCGTCTTTCCCTCGAGCTTTCTCATTGAGCCTCATTCCTGTGCATTCACTTTCCCGAGTCCTCCTCCCCTCATTTCCTTGAAAAAGGTCTTATTTCAGTCTTATGTGTTTGCTACCACAAGTCCAACCACATCCATTTACAGAGACTGAGCACTATTAAAATACACGGACATTAGGACTAACATACCAAGGGGATGGTGATGCAACAGCAACCACAGCCTGTGCTCCCGGAGCCAACTGTCAAAACTGCTTGATTTCACAGTCTGTCAAGAACCATCTATGGCAGAAGGACAACTCAGACATGTCTCAAGATACTCGAATTCCCACAAAGGTTAGAAAAAGTCTCGTTTAACCACAAAGACACAAGATGGCTTTGGCATTCAGCAAGTAACCACATGCACCACCAGAACGTTTAACATTCATTTTTCTGCTTATAGGTATACACGTCTTTTACTCTACTTTTAAACCTCAGGCTTTCTACAGTACCATCAAGTGAGATTTTAGTAGAGGTAATACATTAAAAGACATTAAGTAGTTCTGACATTATCTTATTGTATAATCATACCAGAGCATGGCCACCTCTTTACTAGTAGAGTCCTTTAACCTTGTGCAGAAAAACAACATTGTTCATTTTATCTTAACTTCAGTATAATTCTTCTGTATGTTTGGAAGAACAACGAGACAGAGTTATGGAGCTGAAGGAAGTATATGAAAACCAGCTCCAAACAATTTCGGATAGCTTCAGATGTTGCCATCTATAATTACAAACATGAAATGCAATTTATCAGCCTATTGCCCAAACACTTCCACCTACATTTAACTGCCAGTCCCACTGTTTCCAGCAATACTTCATGAAACTCCTAAATAAAATTGTAACCTGTTTATCTTTGCATATTTTGCTAGCTAGTCACCTCAAGGCAGAACAGGTTTCGCCAAGATTGAGGTGCTTTAAAATTCTAGCTCCTTTCTGTGGACTGTCCAGTTGAACTTAAAACTCTTTGCTAATAAACCTTCAGTTTATGTTCCTGAAAAATTTGCAAGCCTAAGGAAGCACTCAAACTGATGGATCCTGAAGAGGCAGTGAGCACCAATTACCATTATTTATTTCTCTTTCAGGCCATCCTATCTCCACCTACCTTGTCCAAAAGCCATTAACATAGCCAAGCTTGAATGCAGCTTGGAAAAGGCTACACTGGTAAGGAGTCTGTCTGGTTGGAAGGTTTGTTTAGTTTCCCCATGCTTACAGCAAGAATGACTTTAAAAGAAAGCAATTTTTTGAAAAGGCTAGTTGGTCAAATTAGCACATCACTGGAGGCTTGAGGCATTCAAAATAATATTGCTCACTCTAGCAGGAATTTCTAACAGGCTTTTCTTCTCCAGAGGTCAATTCATGAGGAAACAAACAATAAAGCATGAAAAGTTCCTCTGTCAGCTTTATATGTTCACTGCTTTGTTAAATAAAGACCTTGTGATTTGAATTCCATGTATTTTGACACATTTACCATTTGCTCCGTTCATTTCATTGGAATGACTAACCTGTTTGCTTTTTATTAGCATATACATTAACAATCTTCAATAAAAGAGCCAAAATTTTACCATATGGATTCTATTTCCTTACATTTTACCTACTGTGACCTCAGTTCAACTTAACACAAGCAGAATGTAAATGAAATAATGAAAAGGACATTTTAATATTGCCAGGCTAATAAAATAGACTACTCAACTATGAAAGTTCTAGAAAAATATTAACATCTATAGCATGCCTCAGTATCAACCCTGTAATTGGGTTTAGTCAGAAGAAAAATTCTAAGTCTCTTGCCTACAAATGCCATCAAATTTATTTCTAGCATTAGAAAGTTCATATTTCATTTTTCTCTGAAAAGAACTGCAGGTATATTAATAAAGTCAAACACATACACACACCTACATAAAAGAAGGAGTGACTTGTGGAGGGTAAAATATTTCGAAGATTACCTAAAAAGGGCGAAAAGCTCATCCGAAAGGCATTCATCCCTATGCAAGGAGCTGGAAGCAAAGACACAAGT
>NW_009259489.1:1156183-1168734 GCF_000687185.1 Egretta garzetta | reverse complement strand
TTATATGTAGTCACACCACCACTGCCTGTGTCCGCAACCCCACCCATAAACATGTGCGGATCAAGCATGGGGCAGAAAGCCACTTGCAGAAGTGGAGTAGAAGAACAGGAAATAGGGGCTGGAGACCATCGGGAGGAAGGGCAGGGGTGCAGACCACACTCATCACAGTGGCAGCAGGAAACCCAAATTCAGGTTTGCCCGCCCCTCATCTGTTCACACACGTTCATGTTGACACATGGCTCTATCGCACTCCTACTGCTGCCAATTTAGATGCTCTGCTGTGCAAACAGCAGCTAAGATCACCCTAATTAAGTTGCTTGAGGCATCTGAGCCAACACTCAGGACCAGAATAAAGTACAAGGCTTACTGTGGCAAAGGGAGACCCTAGGAACTGAAGCACCTAAGCACATCTGACAAGAGCCACTAATGCATCACCAAAAGGCAAACTAGTGCAAGTCCAGAAGGAAGAACATAACACTGGGGTTTTTGGTCACTGTTGGTATTCTCTGGTAGAAATTCAAAAGACTGATGGCCATTTAAACACTAATCAATTAAGATAATGCCCTGCAAATGCTGCACAGGATTTTTGGATCAGAACCTTGTCTGATTTATTTTTCAATCTTGAAAATGTCAAAAAGCTCATCTGCATTAGAGTAGAAGACCAGAACAGTGATTTATAGATACACTGGTAGTAAACCCCTACTGCCTGGAGGCTACTTTTGGCTGTGAGAAAGGAGGAAGACAAGAACAGGGACATGACAAGTGAGACAGAGAGGAAGGGAAGAGCCCGTCACACCTCCTGAAAAAAGTCCAGCACAATATTGTTTGGGAAGGAACACTTGCCAAATGGATTCAATATTCAGATCAATGGGAGGCCGACATCAAAAAGCTTCCCACCAGCAAACTCACAGTAACCAGTGGGAAGAAATGTGGTAAGGTGTAGCTTAAGGAACAGAAAAGGAGGATGACAAGCAAGAACATTTGAATGAAAGACAAAGAGAACCTGAGGAGAAAGCTGTGTCTGAGTGCCACTGAGTAACTCAGACAAGAGCTACATAAGTCTCAGGGCCTGAACCGTAAGATTCAGAAGGACTGAAACACCCCTCTAGGAAAAGCCATGAGCAAGAGCATCACTTAAGCACCGAGTAAATTTGAAATCACCATAAGAAAGACTGCCATGTAGAAACCCTCAGCCCCGACATCTGCTCTTAATTAATTCATCACCCCCTGCTCCTTCCCCAGGCAGTCTGTTGCAGAGCCCTTCTTCTACCAAGGTCTGAACAAATCATCTGCTTCTGAAAGCAGCTCCAGAAGACACGTGAAATTTTGCAGCACATTTTTCCTTCAAGATACAAACACAAGCATGTGAATAAGAAAGAAAAGTGTGCATGCCATGAGGTTTACAGCCTTAAACTTGGAGAACACAATTCCCTCTGACTGTCTTGCTTTTCATGCCTAAATAATTATTATAGTCAAAATATCTTTGAAGTTTGTAATTCAAATTCTTTGATTTACAGGAACAATGGCTTTTTAAAATCTTAGTGGGGAGGAAAAAACCCAAACATTAAGCATTAGGGATAATACATCTGAAAATTTAGTTTGCACCTACAGGCCCATAAAATAAGATTGAACATAATACAAATATACACATAATACAAAAAATGGCTTAAAATTCTCAAGAACATAAAGACAGACTATGCTATATGATGCAGAACACCAACACACAGATATAATAAGCTTAGGTGATGAGCACCTTGGGCACTCAGAGGAAGAGAGTGAACAGAGCCATGGTGGTTCCCTTCAACACTGTTGACTTCTGTGGGAAGGCAACTGAGCTGCTTGTGAAACAACTCCCAAAACTGCTGTGAACTCAGCAGCTGTTTCTGCAGCTGAGATCGTCCCACACAAGCAGGAACTACAAAAAAAAAAAAAAAAAAAAAAAAAAAAAAAGGATGGAGATGCATCCAGGCTCACAAGCTAGTATCTCACCCTACAACCTCTTAGCCTTGCCAGCTGGGCTGGTCCACACAAGTGCAGGAAGGCACAGGGAATGGAGATGCACCTTCTTTGTTCCTGTTTCATGGGTGAGATGATGTGCTCTTGCAGGAAGAAGGCAAACTCTGTGTATCCATGAAGGTAATCAGTTCAGAGGTGATCCCATGTCAGCAATGACCTCAGTTATCACCTGAAGTCAGCTTGGCTGCCTCCACTCCACAGTCGGCAAGCAAGTGCTTGCAGAGTTATTGGAGCTGGCACTGCTGGCTCCAGGGGTAACCTCCTCCCAGTGCTCCCTGCCAGGTCACTTCAGGAGCACACCACACAGGCAGGCAGACATTGCTTGTGGGGTGACTGCCCACACTGCTTCTGGACAATTCCGGCCCTTATTTCTCATTTACATATATACCCAGTAATAAGAATTATTTTTTCCTTCATCATCAGGAGCTAGAAGCATAGGAGAGAACAAAAGCACAAAAGATTTAAGTCTCTAATCACAGACCTTTGAGCAAGGTTTGAAAAGAGCAGACAAACCCCCCACCTTTCCGTTCAGTACATCCAGTACCTAAACACTGAAAGTCAAAACTGCTCTGAGTGACAATGACACATCTACCATTGTACATATCAATGCAAAACCATCAGATACGGAGTGAGCCAGATATTCCTCCTAACTTATCAATAAACTGAGTATTTCCATTTCCAGAACAAGTCATTGACAGCTGCGCTCCCAAGATAAGCTTTCACCCAAATCATACAATCACAAGTTTCTAAGTATAACTATATTAGTTCTACTAAATTCATATTTCCCCTAAACTGACACAAAACTCTGTCAATCTCATCCCGAAGAACTTAATTTTTCAGGTTACTTGCTTGTGTCTACTTCATAGCCTGCTGCAACAAGTAAAAAGTTTGGATTAACGCAGCAAGAACCAACCACAGTACAGCCTCCTTGCTGCCTTAAATCCATTTCCAGTGACAACACTAAGTATCAGTTGTGAATAAAATATCAGGAGTATATTGGAAGCATTGTGTAAACACCTCAAGACAAGCGTTCTGCCCGAAATAGCAATACCAAGACCACTAAAATAAAGGAAGTGTAAGTAGCTTTCAGTCACTGTTGTGGCAACCATAGTACAAGCAATAGGCATAAATTTAACATCAAATTAAGCAATGTTTTTGCAAGTTTTGAAGTCCCTACCCAACAAGGAAATTCACATCCTCAAGGGCTGAACACCAACTTTTATCATCTTTTGTGTAGCTGCAGTCTGTTTCCTTTGTTGAAGCACTGCTTCAAAAATCAAGACTTCAGCTAGGACTTGTAATTGTTCTTCCAAGACCAGGTTGGACAAGGCTCTGAGCCACCTGATCTAGTTGGTGGTGTCCCTGCTCACTGCAGGGGGGTTGGACTAGATAACCTCTCAGGGTCCCTTCCAACCCAAGCTTTGCCCTGGTTTCCAGCTCATGCCCTATGGCCAGCCTCCTTATAATAAGGTATTTACAGCTGCTACAGGGAGCAGAGCAGCCTGAAAAAATAGCTACTCCATCACCAGTATCTTGTCCAGGTCTGCCATGCCTCTTCTATAATGACACTATTTCTGTAGAGACCCAGTGTCACAACAAGCCTTGTTCATCAGCAGTAGTTCTGCTTCTTCTCCTGGCCCATGCACTAAAGTTCGTCAAGCACAAGTAACTGTTACCTAACTGGTAACAGTTTTCATGCAAATGGTCAACTCCAAGGAAGTCTCTATTTCATTACTTGAGGAAATTAAATTGAGATAGCTTGATCAGATGTAAATTTGCATCTCAAATGTGCCCAAGAAGCTAGTGCAGACCAATTCTGCTACTGCTGTAGGAGCCCAAAAACTCAACTGCTCATTTCTTCACCCTTTTGAGGAGTCCAGGTAGGCCTGTCAATGGGCAGCATTTGCAGCCTGGACAGAAGCAACCACCTTCCCACCACAGTTTTAGGAAAAAGGATACAGATGAATATTGCGGAAATCTACCTCTATTTTTACCAGAAGCCTCTGTAAACATTTATGGAGCTACTCAATTTTGTTTAAGTGTAGCAAAAAAAAGGGGAAACTGCTGAGTGTTATTGCCATGGTTCAGCGTTATAGGAAACACCAGCCTTTGTTTTTCCTGTTACTACCCACAATACTAAGAAATTTGATTCATATTGTTCTAAAATAAGTCTCATCAGTGAAATCTTCAGCAAAACCATGTGGTCTTACTTCTTGTGGTCTGTATAACGATAGGAATTGGACCACAAGCAAGGAGCTTGCTTTAAACATGATAAAATCTGTAGGGTTTCTGGACAACTCTAACCCATTTGTTAAACACGATTACCACAGTCAGAGGTGATGTAAATCCAAAGCAGCAGGCAGTCACGTCCAATCTTTGCAGGTAAGCTGTCTACCCACCTTCAGCATTCAGCTGCCATGCAACCTCAAATGCCAAACCAAAGCTAGCTCATCTCCCAGCCTCCACTAAATCACAGGGAAGAAATCAATGCTCTGCTTTGGCCTGAAAAGCAGTATTCAAAACAACTTCTGAGCTCAGATGTAGTAAAATCACATTTACTATGTGCCTGGCTTTGTAAAAACAGCTGACCATTTTTCCTTGGTAAAAGCTCTGTCCCAGATTCATCTAAACATAATCCCTGCTCTCCCTAGGACTCCTTCATGTTCCTTTTCAGTTACACCACCACATATCCATGCTGATATTTCAGTGCATTATTTATTCTGTGATAGTGTATTGAGAACATATGGAATTTAAGACTTGTTTACCACTGAACAGAGGCCAGCCAGCTATTGATTGGGTAAATCAGTTGGGCTTGAAAAACAAAAAATCCCAGAAATAAGCAGCACATACCACAAGTTGTATTTCATCCCTATGGTTTTGAGGCCCTGAAAGTCAAGAGTAATTTTTCTAGCAGGAAAGGGTTGGGAAAGCATCTTGAATCTCACTTTGTGTACAAAAAGCATTTATTTTTCTTTCTTGTTCAAGTAGTCTAGTAGTTAGACAGTTTTGTACAATTTTCTTATGCTGCTGCATTGCCTCGTAAACATTGTGGTGCCATTACTGATGCTTACAGCTTTATGAAATTACAGCACTAGAGATTAAATTCCCTCAAAAACATTTCTGTAACTTGGAACATCTTGGGTGGCAGGAGAGCTGATAACAACCCCAGCCCTGGCAGGCAGCAGGGCACTGGGGCGGCAGCAAGTGCCGCAACAGAGGCACCCAGGGGGACATCATGGTGACACATGCTGCTCCTGCCCGTGTGCCCCAGTCCACACTCATGTGTTGCCCCACCACACACACACTTTCCAGATCTATATGTGCAGCAGTAAGGCAACTTAAATCAGCTTGACCTACCATTTCCCCAACTGCTTGTGCTCATCCCTACTCCAGCTACTACATCGTGTTGGCAGACCTGCCTGTGGCTTCATGCTGTGAGCCAGACTGGGGACCTAATCCAGCCAAAAATAATCCCAGGGAAGGAGTCAAGGTTCCTTCTTCCACTAGCAGAGCTGACTGAAAGCACATGAGAAACCACAGCTTCAGGGTGCGGTTCCAGAGCAATTTAAACACATTTAATTTCTGGCTGCCACAGTCCCACCTGGCCAGAAAGTCACCCCCCTACCTCGGGCCAGCAGGCACAGCTGTGAGATCTACAGCGAGCCCCTGCAGGGGCCTGAAGTGACTGCAAATCCAGCAATGCAAATCAGCTCTGCAAGGAGAGATTAGCTTCCTGGCAGATTAGGTCTTTGTGCATGCCATCGTATGAGGGTTGGCAAGAGGTGACGACCACAGCAGCCTGCTGGAGCAGCTGAAGGCACCTCAGCAAGTTCAGGCTGCTGAAACTTGACCAGTTTCAACAGTTTGCAGCAAGGTGTGAGCTGGGATCCCAATGTAATTAACACCAGTTAAAAACAGCAGCTTCTCTCATGAAAGAAGATGGCCCTAGGTACAGGATCATGTTTTTGGCAAAGCAAACCTGTGCCCTTGTTTAGTTTTCAAGCTTCTTACCTTGTTTCTAATAATTTCAACTGGACTATTAGACAGAGATATCCCCTGAATTTACCTATGATTCCCCAAAACACCTTTGAAACATCCCTTTAAAAAACACAAGTCAAACATTTACTGGCCTATAATTTGACATTACAACTCTGTGAAAGATTAGTTGCCTTAGTGAAGCACATTTATGTACAGAGTTTGGGCATTTCCGTTCCAACTGCCCTCGGATTAACCTGTGCTGTGCTTCTAGAAGCAGGGAGGCTCACAATCCTGCAAATACAACCAGTGTGCTGAGCAGCTTTACAAACCAAGGACAAATGCAGGAGGATACCCTTAATTTTCAGGAGTAACAGCCAGTAGAGGATGGATAGCATGCATGACTACATATTTCTCAGCATACTTTGAAGCCTGGTAAGAATTGGCTTAAATACCCTGCTAGGTGCCACAAGAGCTTTTACTGTACTTTGAAAGAGGCGTGTCAGAGTCCACAGGGGAGGACGGGCAGAGACCACATCCTTCATCACCCACTTTAGCTGAAGCTGCAGGCTGCTTAGCCTCATACACCCAAGTCAAGAGAAGCACCTGGGATGAATGAGGACAGTAGTTTCTGCCAGCTTTGGAGCCTGGCTGGCGGGCAAGGCAGGCACCACACCTTGGGGCAACAGGTCCTTAGGGGCTGGCAGCAGTTTGCCAGCAGTTGTGAGTCAGAGCTGTAAGGTGTTCCTTGAATCTGACTCCTGAAGAATTTATACCTGGCTGACCTCTTAACTCTGGCAATAAGTGATAACAAAGAACTGACATGATTCCTCCAGGTAAGTGTTTCTTGCTAGTACATACTCATTTGAACAAAATGAGTAATTTAACACTGAAATCAGCCACCAGCACGGGTTCTTAATGGCTGTTTATTTGCTTATGCATTTCATAAGTTATTTAGGAGCTGTGCAGAGTTTGTATGAACACCACTCGATTCTGTATCTCCCTTAATGTGTAGCAGGGAAGTTGATCTCCAAACCAAAGCATCCCTTTTCTCCCCTCCAAAGACCTCAATGAGAACATCATGTCCCCATGCCTGCCCTGTCCTGCCACATGGCCCACCGTGACACCCTACCAAGGCCCTTGGCCACCACAGAGGACCCTGCAGGCACTGCCTGCACCACCAGCCCATCGCCACTATGGCCCAGGGTACCCTTGGCCAGTGCCATAGCAGCTGCCAAAAAACAACTGGGGCAGTGCCAGGAGCAAGTTGTTGGTCACCAGCACAAACCCTGTGCTAGGTGCTCAGCAGGCCCCTTCTCCCCCCAGCTATGAAGACAAGGCAGTAGGCATCCTGCACACAACCCTCTTCAAACCCCAGCTGGCACCAGGCTAAAGAGGACACGGTGCTTTCCCAAGTTGAACACAAGCGCCGAGGTGGAAGAAGTGCTGACCTATGAATGAGCTGTGCAGGGCCCAGCTCCCCATGTCCCAGCCCATCTCATCAAGGATGGGCAAACAGGGTGCCCACAGCAGGCAGTCCTCCCTGCTCGCCCCCCCTCCCCAGGGTGTGGGCACATGGCCCTTGCCCTCCCTGATTCTGCTCCTCCAGGATGGGGTGGGCATCACCTCTCCCCTGTCCAGCACCTGCGCTTTCATTCCACAACATGCGACAGTTCAAGGATACCTGTTCCAAAAAACCACCAAAACAGCCTGAACAAGTGAAGCAAACACAGCAGGTTAATAATTTCCTGCAAGGAGCGGAGCACAGGAGAGCAGTCGCTTATCATCCCACTGAAATATGACCCACCAGCCCTGCTTATCTCTGCCAGGCATTTTTTTTTCCCCCACATTACATGCAATTTTATTCCTAGTTAATCATAGTCAGCTTGAATCAGCACCAGTATTAAGGAAATCTTGAGCTAGAACAACTATGTAACTGAAACACCACTTAACAGAGGAGGAGAGCTGCAAATCTGCATACTTCCTATTCCCTGCCTCAAGTACTGGACTTGATCTAGCACATTCACATGTGCTATAAATCCTGTTTCCAGCAAAATATTAGTATTTCCTGTTTCAACAACGTTCAAGTAGCTTTAAGCATGCTGTAACATAACTCTGTCCTTTCTTTACCAAGAGACTTCAGGGGAGATGAGCCTGCTTTGTACAAAAAGCACACAGAGAGCCACTCCTACCAAATGAATTATGTGCACTTGGTTAAACAAAGCAGTTAAACTTTTCAAGTTCTCATTCAGCAGTTTAATTATTAGCAACCTACAAAAGGGTGGAAGAGATAAACAGTGTATTTGGTTGCCAAATTACACCCATCAATAAAAAAAAAAAAAAAGAAAAGCATTCTCATAAGCCACAAGTACTACAGAAAGTTACACCCAAAAGAATATATATGCATAGGATACAGTAAAGTTTGGTTGGGTTTTTTGGGGTTTATTTTTTTTTAGCTTTAGAAATCCCATCTGTTTTCACTTAGAAAAATTCCATGGAACTTTTACCAAAAGATTTTTTTTCCCCCTCTTCAATTGAAAAATAGCCATTTGTTTCCCTGCACTTAATAGACATGCAGACAAATTTATAGTTTCTAAAGTTAAACGCTTTTTGAAAAGCCACTGTTTTGCAAGCTTTCACATCCTGCCGAAGTAAGAAGCTAGGTGCAGTTTCATAGAGAGGCGTAGGCTGTGTTTTCACTTTAGGTTTGCCCTAACTGTCTCCATAGGCAGGGCAGCTCTCCCGCACAAAGCTTCGTGCTGCTGATTTGTCTCATCTCCCAACTCCTAGTGCCAAACAGAAGCAGTCCTGGGAGCCAGGGCCAGAAGCACGAGCAACGCCCTTGTCACTGGATACCAATGTCAAGTTTCCCCCATATTTACACATCTATGCCCAGTGAAGCTGGCTTTCCAGCTTTGGCAGGAAAGATGAAAACTCCTTTAGCTGCTTGTCTCCAAGGGATGTGTTTGATGATGCTGAAGCATCTAGTTTCTCTCCTGCTCTGTATACAAGGACCTGGGGTGTACGTTAATTCAGCTACTCTGAGCATGGAAATGCCTGAAATCCTTTGCAAATCCAGATGCTCATGGCCTCACTCACTGTAGCTTTACTACATTCCTGGAAGTGTGGTGAGGCCATTCAGACATTTCTTATAAAACTTAAGTATTCATTTCTGTACAGGGGTTTCAGGGACACCTAGAGTGTTAGGAAAAAGGCATTCTCAAAGATACACTGCCGCCTGATTCACTGTCTTCCTATGTTCAAAACTTCACATTTGATCTGCGAGGCATGCCCAAGATTTATAGTTTTTCTCTTTGTAATCTTCAACAGCACCAAGCATCTGTGTTGTAAAAATGGTTCATACCTCAAGTTGTAATACAAGTCCCAGTTCTCTGCAATTCTGTGAACTCCTACATCCAATTGTGCTGGGATTGAGAAACAAACCAGGCAACAGCTGTAGCCAGACTGGAAGCCAGCTACGTAAACTTGGTCGCAGTGTGCCTGTTAACATGATTTCTGCTGCATAAACTGCTTCCTTGTACTTCTGTGATCCCATCTGAGTTGGTGCTGGACAGGAATATCTGAAAGACTCAGTGGAGCACCAACAGAAATCTCTTCAACATCTTTTTTAAGCTATTGACAGCATGCAGAGTTGGAGGCACCTTTCAATAAGTGGTCCAGGAAGCCACAAGGCTTTGGCCCTAACAGGTGAAGAGAAGGCTGAAAGACTGCTCTGAGCTCCTGTTTCTTCCACAAACCATGTTCATTCTGAACTAGCACCCCTTGTTTGGTTTCATTCAGCTATTTCCTGACTTTAAAGATGAAAATGATCAGCTCTAGGAATTTTTTTCTAGATGTGTGTCTCTGAGTTTATACATCAGCAGAACTTGTAATGCAAAGCCAGTTTTTAAGTTAGGGATATGTCTTCCCAGTTAGTCACTTTGTGCTACGAGGTCTTATGCCCAGGGACACTTTTTTCCCCAGTGGTATTCATCAGGCTACAAAATGTAGCCAAGATTTGCATGTGTGTTCTTCTCCAGTTATCAGAATGAAATGCTACTGATAACCACACACTGTTTCATATATTTCCTAGCGGAGAACTATCATAATAAAATGCTAACCTTCTTCAGAGCAACACACAAACTCTGCCTGGAGCCTGAAGCCAAAGTCCAAGTTAAGTTAAATGTCTGAAACAGTACTAGGTCACTAAAGCAAGGAGTCTTAGCCATTTGATAGCCTAATTTGGACAACTTATTAACTCTTCTAGGAAATCCAGCACAGATGTGGCATTCAATGTAGGGAACTGTTTGCCAGTAATCCAAAGTGCAGTGCTAGTTATACAGAGAACGTACAACTTAATGACGGGCTTCATAAGAGCTCAGATAATACTGGTGTAAGTTTTCTAGTTCGAGAACTTTTTCCTTTTTTTTTTTTTTGGCTTTTTAAGACACTTCTTCTCCCCTCCTCCCAAAATGGCAGGCAAATACAGTGTAGATAAAGCATATTTGGTTTTTTAGACACAGGCTAAAAAACCAAACATGGACCCACACTTGTGATACCATTACAGGCAAGGCTATGGGTGGCTCTTCATTGTATGAAGTTCTCTATGAGTTCTTCGGTCTGGTTTTTTTTTTTGTTTTTTTTTAATATAGGCATCAGCCTAGCATATTTGAGGAGTCTTTGCCCAGTCTCTGGAAAGGAATGTTACCTCAAAGGTTCCTGCAGAAAAAGAAACAAAAAAAATCCATCCTAAAAAAAGAGAGGATGCATTGTGGTACATCAGCCACAGCCTTTCACTCAGAGGACAAAATAGCCACTGGACCCTGAGAAAGCAGGCTGCATGGGTCAGAGGGGAGATGGCATCAGAAAATCCGAGAAGGATGCTCTCATCTGCTCCTGTCCCTGGGACAGGAGGCCAAACACCATGAGAGTGACTACAACTCAGAACACCCAGGTCACTGCAGCAAAAAGCTCTGAACTATCATATCAAAGCACAAATACTGAAAGGACAGACGATACCTTCAAAACTATATTCAGCATCCTTAACGTGGCCGTTCTTTCGCCACAATAAATAAGGCCTGATATTCTTGAAATACTCTGAGCAGCTCTGGCAATAAGGTAAATCATCCTCAGTGCCCAGAGAGGAACCAAGGCACAAAGGATGAGCCCTTTAAGTCAAAGCCTCATCTTTGATCATATTGGACTTTATGACAGACTAGCAAGTGCCACATGTCCAGACTCATGTGTCCTGACACTAGCCAGACCAGATCTGCACAGTAAAGCCCTTGTTGCTGGTGGCCTGATGGTCACACCATGTAAATTTGAGGAGTTTCTGCATGCCAGGTGAGACCAACCTGGGCCTGGAGCATCACACAGCACACTGCCCAGACACCGCCCTACCACACGGGCAATGGCACAGCAAGCTAAGGTGTCTGAGAGATTGTCTTCATGAGCAAAATATCCACCCCTGCTAACATGCTAGCATAGGCACCCAGCCTACGTGGCCAGTAACCACTCAAAAAACCATTATCGGTACTGCCAACGGTGGACACACCTTCAAAAATTCTCTCATCTACCTACTGGGTAGTGCAAATAAAAAACCAAAACCTACAGGCAGAATGACAGCCCCAACTGGCAAGCATCAATAGAGGACACGGCATCCTCCAAGCTGAAGGTCTTGTTCCCAGGTGCCACCTTGTCTGTCCACCCTGGGTGGAAGCAAGGTGACCCCTAATACTGTCAAGGTTGTTTGCACTTCTTTCAAAAAAGAGGTTTCAGAACCGGTTTTAAGCAAAGCTGCTGTGCTAAGACCTGGGAAGCTGCTCATCAGACCACAGGGTGCCAGGATCGTTGCAAGCTTTGCAAGTAATTTGCATGTTCACATTTTGCAACGTCTGAAATATCAGAGGCGTTTCTTATGGGGACGGCAAAGCCAAGGGCTCGCACTGCTCTGCTCACAGGAACAGGCAGAAAGCACAGCCCGGTGCAGGACCCCAGCACGGCACAGCAGTGCTGAGAGCGCCCTGCAGCAGGAGGGGGGACGGCGCTTCAGGGCTTTTCTTAAATACAGTTTAGGAAGCAAATACACCTCCTCTGAAAAGAGATGCCTGGTACCTGCACTGCTTCGCGCCTCGCCCCAGTTATTGTTTCAAGTTACAAAGTTCTAAGCAAAGTTATGAAATAAGAAAGCAAAGTTTTAATTTTATAATCCGAAATTCCGAAGGTTACAAAATCACAACCCGAAGCTATAAATCGCAATCTCAAGTTACAAAGTTACAACCCAAAGCGATACCTATAACACCAAGCTATAAAGTTAAAACCCGGAGCTCTAGCTCTAACGGAGAACTCCCAAGCTGCAACGCAGAATTACAGCTCCAAGCCATTCAGTAAGTTTCAGAGCAACAACAACAACAACAAAAAAAACCCCAGCCCCGTGAAAACCTGTTCAAAACCCAGCCGGAGCTCGCTGCGAGCTAACCTGGAACAAGCCGGAGCGCTGCGCGCTGCAACAGAGCCTGCTTGGGCGGGTTTTATTTTCCCTCAAGCCCCTCTTTTAATAT
>NW_009259489.1:1049393-1155947 GCF_000687185.1 Egretta garzetta | reverse complement strand
GGAAGAAGAAAAATAAAAAAGGCAAAAAAGAACAAAAAACCCTAGAAGCAAAAAGAAAAAAAAAAAAAGGCACCCTCTCAGAAAAAAAAAAAAAAAAAAAAAAAAAAAGCAAAAAAAAAAACCTACACCCCCCACCGCCCCCAAGGAAAAAAAGTAACAAAAATAACCCAGCCTCACAATGGGAAAAACCAAGGTGCCTCCCCTCCGGCATTTTGGCAGTGCAAGGTTGTGAAGAGGAGCGAAAAACCAAGCCCAGCACTCCCACTTCCAATTTTGCTCTTTTGAAAATCTCTCACCCTCCACAAGCAGCGTTTTTGCCGGGCCGGGAAGCCACTGCTACAATCTGCAGGGCACCTTTGGGGTGAGGTGCGCCTGCTCAGGCCTGTCCCATATTGGTGCCCCTTTCCAGGGGTTTTGCAAGGGAACGGGGCATGTGCCTGCATTCAACACCCTGGTATCCTCAGAGAGGGCTTGATTTTGAACAGCAGAGCAACAAATCCATGGGTCAAAGGCTCGTGTTTTGTGCCCACAGGCTCCCAGGTGACATCTGAAACACACCTGGAGATGGGCAGGGGCAGGGGGTTCTCAAATGGGGGTGTATTACAGGGCAGCACCATATCTTCCTGGCAGTCTCTAAGCCCCTGATGTGAAGTTTGCTGGAAGATTGAGAGTGAAATGGTGTCTGTGTGCAGCCACAACCTGCCTCACAGAGCCCGTGGGACACGATGCACCTGGGCATGCTTGTGGTTTAATGTAGAGCCAGGTGCCAGGTGACTCTCAATGGGTGTTTGCAGATTCTTTGGAAGACTTCAGTCATTTCTGTTTCAAAATAAAACAGTGCTGGATCTATGGACTCCCCTCTGTGGTTTTCCACAGGTTTGAGGATGCCTGTAAGTTGTTTGCAAGGCCTTCTTCTTGCTCATTCCCTGTCTCTGGTTGTGCTGGTTATGGCCCACAGGTTGGAAACATGCTGGGAGGGAAAAGACACTCCTGACAGTAATTAAAACATGGATTATTCAGGAAGAAAGGACTGAAAAGGTACAGAAGAAAATGATGTCCAACAGGAAACACTGTTACTTTTCCTGAAGCCATCTTGGTTTTCTCTGCTCCCTTTTCCTCCATCCCTGGAAACCAGAGATGATGATGTGCTGTGAAGGTGTGTGGTGTGGGCACTGGTAGAGCCACAACCTGCACTTGGTGTTCTGAATGCTTTCTTGAATTTTAAGCAATCGCCCATTTATTTGCTTCTTCTCCTACAAAAGAAAGCGAGTGACCAAACCCAACATGGAAATGAAGAAATTCACTTCCACAGTTTAAACTGCATTTGAGTTGATTGAAAAATTTGCATTTGCTTTAAATGACCATTTTTACTGCCTTTTATACTCTTACACTTAGCCTGTGTCAAGAAAATATTGAATAACACATTCTCACTCCATTTATTTTATTCCTTAATCAAAATCAGGAACTTCAAAGTTTTCTTTAAAATATTTTTCTGACTAAAATTGAGTGGCTTTGTGCCCCTGGGAAGCTTGTTTTTCACAGAGCTGCATCACGTTTTAAATGACAACACTTCTCTCTTCAGAAGCGTTCAGCCTGGTCTGCGGGGTGCATAGTTGTGGTGTGACAGGGTGGCAGGGGGATGTCTCTCCTGGAGGAACCATCTGCCAAAGCTTCAGAGGGTCTCTGTGAGACGGTGCCAGTCTCTGGTGTGTTTCCTTGCTCTCAGACTCGCTGTGGCTGGGAAGAACAGGGTGTGTGCAGCCATGGCATTACGTGCACACACGTGGTTACCACTGCTGAGAAAATGTTCACCCTTGTCTTTCAGCCTCTGTACCTGCAGCATGTCCTCTCCCTCCTCTGCTCCATGGCTCCCCTTGCCCTGGACTGGCACAAGCATTTTTGTCACCGCATATGGACTCAGCTAATTGATCCCAATGAAAAAGTAACTTTTTTCTTTTGGGAAGGTTATTTCTTAGGCCAGAATTTCCTCCATCACTTTCACCTAGCTGCCTCTCAAATGCGAGTGCCAGCGCAGACAGGGGGACAGCCTGGAGAGAGAAATGAAAGGCCAGGGTAGGGAGAAGTGAGAGTGGTTTTTTGGCAGCGGTAACCTCCGTAATGCTCACAGAGCAACGACCACAACAGGAACCAAATGCTCCCAGCAGGAGATGAGACAGGTAAAAGATTATTGGAGTAACAAGCAGCAGCCATGCGGGTCTGCTCACGACCTCTTGCATTAGATTTGTTAATCCTGGTTTTCTAACTTGAAAGGCAAACTTCATCAGCTGTTCGTGGCATGAAGATTTAGACAGCTCTGGCAGGAACCAGGTGGAGGGGTGGCAGCCTGCTCCTGCAAGCT
Organism: Egretta garzetta; assembly: GCF_000687185.1. NCBI lineage: Eukaryota > Metazoa > Chordata > Aves > Pelecaniformes > Ardeidae > Egretta > Egretta garzetta. The sequence goes on along the minus strand of NW_009259489.1, from coordinate 1,153,588 downwards.
GCCGGGTGCATGCAGAGCAGTCCCTCTGCACCCTCCTCCTCTCCTTCCTTCTTCCCCTTCCCAAGTGCTGCCACAGCTGCACCCAGTGCCTGCTCGGCTGGCCAGAAAGTTTCCCTGCAAGAAAGGCAGCACACTGTGCATCCTGCCACCCTCTTATTGGAACCTGATTGCAGTAAACCTGACATAAAATCGGCCACAGACTTTTAGTCAGCCTACACCAGAGCTAAGACTATGGATCATATTCTCTTTTTTGTACTCAAGCGCTCTGCTTTTATAGTTACTAAGAAGCAAGCGCTTAAGATAGCGTAGTCAGCTATCTAGAGTAAATGTTTGAATGCGAACATTTCCTGTTCGCGCTCTGGGTCCTTTAATGGAGCTTAAGATCAATGTCCTCACCGTATTATCAAGGACATTGTACTGCGGATAACGTGTTTCCCACTGCATTCTTGCTAACAGCCCAGCTCCAGCCTCTGCACCTGCCGGTGAGAAAAGCAACGTGCCTTCGATAGGGAATGAACGTGGGAGAGTTTGGGGTGAACGGCCTGTTATTTACATACACCGCCTGTATTTTCGGAGGCAGCTATGGACTACTCCAGATCTAACAGGGAAACAAGCTGATGGAAAACTGAGAGGAGGAGGGGATGAAAATGTACCCTTCCTTCATCTCATTGCCTGCCCTTGGATCAAAATACTGCAGAGGCCTCTGCTACTTCATGTTTCCTGACGGTCCTATTGTGTACAAAGGGATTTTATATGGCAAAGGATATTGATATTTGAAATTCTTGGGTGGCTTATGTAGCAGTGACGCAAGTACATGCAGGTAATTAGAGACACTGGGCTTTTTGTTGGAAACAGCAGCTTTAATGTCACTTTTTCTGTGACAATACCTTTATTTTATTGGTAAACCGTATGCCTTGGCTGGCTGCATTTGTCCTACGGAAAGGAAAAATGCAGTTGCTAATTTAGAAGAGTTTGGGGGTTGGTTTTGGGTTTTTTTTCCCCTCTTAGATATTGCAGAGAAAGACTATATCCTTTTTATTTTCACAGGAAAGAAAGACTGGGCTGGAGAGATTGCCCCAGTAAGTGGGAGCAGGGAGCTGCTCCTTGGGTGGGTCAGCCTGAATCTGTGTAGCACAATAGGGAAGGAGATTAGCTCTGGGCAGGCTCCCAGTTACCACAAGGACCTTTTCGATTGTTTCCTTTGCTCAGCTAATTAGAGGCTGACAAGCTCTAGCTAGACTTGCCACACTGGCGCTTCTGCAGACCCAGTAACAGTATGTCGTAACCAAAAAGCTCCAGACGTCCTTTATGGCTCCCTGTGCAGCCAGCAGATCTTTCCCTGACTTGTGGGATGTACCCCAGGTGCCTCAGCATGATGGGAGGGCCCCTTCAGCCCTGCTGGACATCAGAGGTGGCCAAAGGGATGGTCACACATGAAGGCCATGGCAGCAGAGCTGGTCCCCCTGTACACTGATAAGGATTTCAGTGGGAACACCAGGTGAACCCAGATTAATAAATTTGCAGAAATTGCAGGGATAAGGCCATGACTGCTGTGTTTTATGAATCCAATCCAAAAAGGTCAAGAGGTGCTCAAGGCAATGTTAGGAAACAAAATCGGGAAGTGGCCCCCCTACCCCAGCACGGCTGCCTCTGTGGGTCTTGCAAGTGGCTGCCTCCGTGGGGAAGGGGATCAGCTGCAGGGCTCAGCACTGGGAATCGGGCTGGGTTACAGCCTCCCCCTCAGCATGGTATTTGTGTTATGCATTATTTATTGCCGTGAGGCAAGTAAACCAATATGTCATCACATAATTGGCCACAGGGATCCCTGAAAAAACACAGCTAGTGTCAGTAGGGAGGCTGTAACTCCCCTGCTCAGGAAAAGCAAGCGAGGGACATCGCTTGCCTCTGCTGCCTGCCTTGTGTGCCTGGAGGGAAGAGGTGACCATGCAACCCAGCACTTCCCTTCCCCGGTTCCCCTCTCAGCTCTTCCCTTCCAACGGGTGAGGGCCTGTGTTCACAGCAGAACCCCTAATTAAAAGGGTACATTAAGCTCAAGCTAGATGGGAGCTATGTCAGTCAAAGAATCCTAAAGAAATGTGACATTTCACAAATTCAAAACACCACAGAGAACTGAAAGGGTGGGTAAAATGGAGACCCAGAACAAAAGTGCTGAAGCATGTTTCTTGCTCAGCAGCAACGGTTCCTTCCCATTGAGGAAGTGATTTTAACTTCTGAACAATCCTGGCATACAGTTGGAGGCAACACTGGATACCAAAACTCAATGTCAAAAGGAACATGTTCGTCAGATTTTCTAATGGCTGCTAGGGCAAGCCAAGGTAATTGGAAATACACCTAACTGAGCTTTGCTGGGCATCAGTCTAAATTAAAAACAATAATGATGTTGTTATTTATCTTGAAATTGAAACCCCAGTTTTTAAATCAAAAGAAATAATTTGTGGGATGCAGGGAAAACAAACGTGGGTAACTTTGGGCCAAACATTTAGAGAAAGAAACCAGAAGATGTGTATTAAAATGTGCTGGAAAGAATGTTTTCGTATAGCACTGACACCTGGAAAAGGACATGATCAGATAAATTACTTCAGTGTCAGAAATCTGTCATCTTTCTACCACTTGCAAATCTGATGTTGTTTGCCTTAAAGCTGCAGCTACCAAAGTAAGAAGGTGCTTAAGCACCTACACTTAAGTTGTTCTGAGGAAAAGAACCTTTCTAGACCTTGTGTTTTGAGGGAAAAGCTGTTGGGCTCATGAGGCTACCTGTGGGGTCACACCATTATCTGTCATGGGACTGAGCTGACTTAGCATTCCTATTCCCTGCCCAAAAGCTGTGATTTTTTTTTTTTTTTTCAGAAGCCAGCTCAGCTCCTGAATTGCTGCTCAAATATAAAAGAGGGGAGAGTGATTGTCTTCTGTGCTGAAAGTGAGAAGTGGTCGTGAGGCGGGAAATATCAAGTTATACCATACCTTGCTGTGTCTACCTCTAATTGCTTCATGTTATGCATCCTAGCCTTACCTCAGGTGCATTTCTAAGGTGTACTTTTATTTGACCTTTCCTATCATGTGAGGGGTCCCTCCACTTTTCCCACCCTGGCAGGACTTAGTTAAATCCTGCCTGCCAAGGTACCTAAGAAACCAGTTTCTCTGCTTGAACAGGTTTAAAAAAAAAGAAGTGTTTGTTCAGAAAGTCTTGGACCAATGCCCTGGTTCCTGCAAAAGTGGCAAGAGTTTAGCAAGACAGAAGGGGAAATCTTTCTGCAAGAACTTTGCCAGAAGAGAGCTTTTTCCATTTGTCTGTTGGAATAAATATTTATTCATTTAACAGAGTACTTCGGAGTGGAGTGACCCTCCTTGTCTAGACATAATGAATGGCCATAAAAATGAATTCAGAACTGTTTGAATGTAGGGAACATCTGTGCCCAGCTGCAGTTTGCAGATTAAGCAAAAAAGCATTCTTTATTGGGTTGGATGTAGCAAAATTAAAATCATGATTGTTTCCTCACATGTTATCCACAAGTTATAAGTGGTCTGCTTGTGGCAGTGGTATGTTTTTTTTTTGGGGGGGGGAGGGATTTGGGAGGCGTTTGGGGTGGGCTTTTTTTTGGTTTTGTAATACAGCATCTGTGTGCTTCCTTGCGATTGCATGTGCTTAGCAATGTTTCCACTTCGCTAAAAGTCTATGCATTATTCACTCATTAATGTATTATTTATTTACTACTCTAGAGGCAGAGTGCTAGGAGCTTTACATTGACAGTGAACCAAGTGACAGCTAAGGCAACCCTATAACTATTTCTAGCCTGCCAACAGTTGCTCCACAGATAAAGCATGGGCTGAACCCCCATGGATTTCCACTAGACTAATTCTGCTCTTCTTATTTCCACCACTTTTCCACTGGCATGGCTCCAGCCTTTTGAAAAGCTCCTCATTATTCACATTAGTGTAAAAAAAATGAAGAACGTGTCTAAAAGAGTGACAAATTCAGGCTCCAGGAGGTTTGGCGAGGAGAGCTAATTCCAGCATCCAGGACCATTCACAGGGAACACAGTGTCAGCAGCCTCCTCTTATTTAAATCAAAATGGCTTCAGTTTGAATTATGCTTCTGCAAGCAGCTATGTTGTTTTTTTAAGGAAAAAGGGTATTCCTCAGATAACAAAACTGATCCGAGGGATAGAGCACCTCTCCTGTGAGGGCAGGCTGAGAGAGTTGGGGTTGTTCAGCCTGGAGAAGGGAAGGCTGCGGGGAGACCTGATTGCGGCCTTCAAGGGGGCTTATAAGAAAGACAAACTTTTTAGCAGGGCCATGTTGCATTAGGAGAAAGGGTAATGGTTTTAAATTAAAGCAGGGTAGATTTAGACTGGATATAAGGAAGAAATTTTTTATGATGAGGATGGTGAAACACTGGAATGGGTTGCCCAGAGAGGTGGTAGATGTCCCATCCCTGGAAACATTCCAGGTCAGGCTGGATGGGGCTCTGAGCAACCTGATCAAGTTGAAGATGTCCCTGCTCATTGCAGGGGGTTTGGACTAGATGACTTTTAAAGGTCCCTTCCAACCCAAACTTTTCTATGATTCTGTAACCGGATCCCAAATCAGCTGTGGCTGCAGCATTAAAATCAGTATGTGAGATTCCAGGTAAAAATGAACCAGAAGCCTGTGGTAGGTTGGGGAGTGCTGGGACCCTGGTGCTGGTTCATTGAGTTACGGCAGCATGGCTCGCAGAGAGGTCAGGCGCTGCTTTCTGCTCTAGACTTGCCCCACTAAAATGCGTGGCAGAGGTGAGCCAGTCCCCGGCTCAGGACACTTTGCTTGCCCATCTCACGAAGCATGTGGTACCCAGGCAGCAGCTCTACCTACAAGTGAAGGATCTCAGCTTCCTCGGCCATGATAGCTGAAACTCAGAGAGAGCTTTATATTAATAAGGTATTTCCTGATCCTTTCCATTAGCTATTTTTCCTACTCCACCTGTAGGTCAGATTGACAATTGCACTGTTGGACTTTTTTATTTTCTATAACCTGACTACTGGCAGTGAAATATGCACCCCTGACATGGCCAGCATTAATGTTTCCACATAGGAAGGGTCTTGTGTCATAGTGAACAAATATTTTTCCTTTGTTTCAACATTCATGTAACAATAACAATGCAAAGTAATGTATTTAATTACAGGTGACTTCTTAAACAGATGTGTGCCCTTATCCAGCTTTTTTTCTTTCAGATTTATGATCAGCCAATAGTCCTGATATGCTTTTGCCAGGCAAAGGCCAGAATTCTTCCCTGGGAATTGGGCTCTGTATGCCCACATATTCTGGTCTTTAAAAATTACGTATTTTATATGTATTTTAACTCACAAAACACGTTGTGACAGCCCCATCAAAAGATCTGTTAGAGTTCTCACTAGCAGTGTAACACTGATATTGCTGTAACTAAAGAGTACAGCCATATCTTACTCTTTCTTGGTCCTACTCCAGCATCTTTACTAATAGCTAGCGACTTCTTTTTTTTTTCTGAACAGATTCACCATTTTATTCGAAATTAAAAAGCTCTGATTTTAGCTAAAGACTGAAAGGACAAAGTCAAACTCCTCCTGCATACTAAGACTTGGGTTGCTGAATAATTGTTCTCAAGGAGCCTGATCTTATTTTTCATGTAATTTTGCTGGACAGTAACAAAACAGTAATTTCCCTAACTCTTCATGGACAGAGTGGGGGGAAGGGAGGGATATATTCATGGACAGCAGATCACGAAGGGCCCAGACCTGCTGGATGCAAAATAAACCTGGGAAAAATGATCCAAACTGCTGTATAGTCCTACATACCAGGAGGATTGCCTTTCAGATAGTCTAGCTCTACCATCAATACTGCGATGCTGTTTGTAGGCAGAATCTGGAATTTGCAAGCGAGTCCTTGGGGGGAACGTGTGCAAGGACAGCCCCTCAAGGCTAAATGGTGTAGCAAATATGAGAGTCCACTAATGGCTTCACTTCCAGGATGCTGGAGAAGGTGGATTACTCCTAGTTTTATCTGACTTCTCATTCCTAGTCTCTGTAAAGTCCAGTCTGACTGCAAAGCAAAGGATGTTTTAATTTAAGGTCAGGAAGCCCCTGAAGTTCCCGGGGTTAAGCAGTTTGCAGTCTGTATGGGCACGCAACACAATTAATATGTTATGATACAACCTGTCGTAAAATGCACAATTCAGAGCTATTCTAACCACTGACAAAACCATTGTTGTTCTACATTAATCCAACTCTGTGTATTATCATGAAACTTTTTTAATTAAACTGCCATTTGCCTGTGGGAGAATTGAGATTAGATCTGTAGCCAAGACTGTATCTGATCAGAATTCAGCAAAGCTATCTGGATATTCAACCAACATTTTAAGTGGTTACAGCAGGCATTTCACACTTCATTCTTGTAGCTAAGGATTCTTAAGTACCTATTTTTTTTCAGGATTGGACAGTGTATTTGAGGAATACTTTGATATCAATTGATATAAATTTCTCATTCTGTGGCTAGAAGTGCCACAGTTTGGCTTTTCTGAAGCGTAACAGAAGTTACTCAAGGATTGATAAGGCTGACACTGGCTTGTCTTCTCATTTTCAAAGCTGGAAATGTTGCCCGGGTTGATGAGCATAGGCATTTCCAGGTGTAGCTTGTTCAGGCATTACCACCGATGGCAGCAGCTGCAGCTTCTGCCTCTAGCTCCAAACATGGGGACAGCATTTGGCTTTCTGAGCAGAAGTCATACAGCCCTTTGAAGATGGCATTGAACCCTTGTGCAGTCAGTAGTGGTACAGATATCACAGCTGCCAGACCTTTGTGTTTGCATAATCCAGCAAATGATGTGGTCAGGCCCTTACTTCAAGCTCTATCCTTCTCTCCCAGGAAGTCTCTCTGTAATATGGCTTTAGGTGTCTTCCCAAGCTATTTTGCACATGCGACTTTAGTCTGCTATAGTAATACAGAATCATTACTGCAGTCCCAGTTGGACCAGCCAGTTTTTTACTGTGAAAGTTTCCATATGGTGCCACCAGAAAACATACAGAATGGCATGATTTTCAGTTCAGTTTAATATTTTAGGGAAGTTTATGAGGAACTTTAAGCCAATGTTTATTTTTATCTGTTGTCAATGTACAGTGCTATAAAAAAGTTCCAGAGATGACTAAATGGGATGGGGAGTGGTTCAGGTTAGATACTGGTCTCACATCAGCCTAATATATTACTTTTATGTACCTTTATGATTGCAATGGACTGGATAATAATCACAGACTAGTTGGCAACCTAGTGGAAAGCAAAGCATATGGAGGGTGCACATGATCTATTTAACATTTGGTCTCACGTATACACAGTGCTAAATACCACAAAAAGCCTCCTCCTCTTACATTTGCATTGACAGTCTCTGTGTACCAGTCTTAACTCACACAATATATAGACAAACACACTGCTCTGAATTAAGTGTCACTTTTTTGCTAGCATAACTGCATCAGCCAGGAGTATATACATGTATGCTTGCAAAATTCTTTGGAAAAATGCAGTCCTACAAGCTGAAGTGTCCCTTTTTTCAAGAATATGTACTCCAACACAAGATTCTCTCCTACTGAAGGTTTTCTAGAGATTAGGTGAAGTTTCTGAAAGGTAGCTATGAAGAATATGTGCAAATTTTCTCCCATGCTCCCTTTTGGATTGTTACCTTTTCTGCTGCACAAGAGGTTGATTTCTTCCCAGAATCAGCCTAGGGAAAGCTTCACTGGAGGACAAGAGAAGTGCAGTTATACTATCAATCTCCTTCAGATGCAGATAGATGACAGTGTACATCTAAGGACACTTAAAATATGGATTAGTACTTCTGTTGGTTGTACTTAATAAACAGAGAAAGTTTTTTCTGTACTGCAACACAAAAAAACTCCTGTTGCCAAAGGAGAGCCACAAAATAATACATCTCCTTGGTTTTTGGGTTTTGCAGACAGTCTCTTGCATGAGCTGAAAAATGCTTCAACTCACATGCTTAACTTTTCGCTGTTGGTGACACAGCTGAAGAGGCTCATGTGTTTTGTTCAGTCCATCATCTCTTTGGAATAACCTATGTTTGGAGATGTATTTCTGATCCAGCCACGGAGATGGCAGAATATAAATAACTGAGCAGTTTTTTGTTATTTTAAAGCTGCCACATTTGATCTGTTGAAGCTTTTCAGAGGCCCTTAGTGCACAAACACAATGAAGAACTAATGTTGTTGCAGTGCTGCTTCGTTTTTTTGGATTTGAGGGGGGTTTTTTTGGTGAATACCAAGTTCTTATGGAACCATAGTTGATGTGTAAATTCCCATTGGCCTTTTGGATGCATACGTTGCAGCAGTATGCTTTTCACAGACTTAGATTAGACCCTTTGGGTGATAACATATCCCCGCAGTGCAGTTGTGTAGTGAAAGGCCAGATGTCTATTTTGTGCAATTATGTACCATAAAAAATATGAATCCCAGATGGTTAACTAAAGAACTTTTTCTCTTGCAACCATAGCAACTTCTACTCTGTCTTTTTTATGGTAATTTACATTTCTTTCGCTTTATTCACTTGTTCCATGTTTTCTTTTAATGCATGTTCAACCTCCATTACAGGCACTAAAGATGAGATACATGGAGAGCCTTTATAAAAGAACTAATTAAGGTAAAACAACCATTTTCAGTGTTTTATGGGTAGCGAAAATGATGTTCTGGCTAACATCACACCTGATATGTATTCATTGCAGAGAACAAATCTTTATTTGAATATAGTGGAGCAAAATATCCCCATTTATTAATCTGATGTACACTAAATAACTTTGCATTTGTTACATAGATGATAAATATTTGGCAGATAAATTTATAAACACTTCCACATTTAATAGATTTATACTGTACACAGTCATCCTACACAGAGCATGCCCTTTCACAAGTATACAGACAGCTTTCCTCAAGGGACTTAAAACACTTGGTCAAACATTTTGGAAGTTGGCAATCTGACACAGAGGAGCATACTGGAAAGATGAGTTCACAATAGTACCAGCTGGACTTGAAATGAAAAATTCAGAACCCCAAAAGAGAGAATTTGTCAAGGCACATACATGCAAACACATATATACAATAGTGATGACTGTAACCTGCTTTACAGGAGATCACACGCTGCAGTAAAGAAAACAAACAAAGAAAGAAACAGAAAGGTCAGGACCATTGCCAAGATCTTGCTGCAGATTAGCAGATCTGGAAGTAAACATGTATAAATGGGAATCTGACTTCAAAGTAGCTCATTACCATATATACAATATGTACATGCTTCCTCGCATTAAGAAATGGAGACTGTCAGAAATGGTTATGATTTTCTTGACAACGTATGCACACTGACACACCTGCGCTTTTGTACAGTTTGAAAAATTATACTCCCAGTTGACTCGGAACAGTTGGCAATTCGAGTGGAAGTTTAGTAGGAGAAACCGGGAACAGAAAATATCTCACAAAAAACTAGGAAAGAATACATGTTTTCTGTCTGTTGCTCAGCATTAGGAAATGCTAACAAGTATTTAAGAAAATCAGTAACCTGACAATGCCAATAAGTTACAGTGAAGGCAAAGAGCTCTACTTTCAGTACCTCATCCTCGATGCCTGACTTCTGCACATATGTCATTACACTGCAAAGGAAACTTGCCCACTTAAAAAAAAAAATCTAATTATGTATACTACATCGTCACATATATTTGAGGCCAAGTATCAGCTACAATTTAGTTGTCATGATGTTATGCAGCTGAGAGTAATACAGCAAATTTTTTGAAAGTTTTAATTGGGATTTTTAATACAATAATCTATAAAAAATGGTTAAAATAATCTGCCAGGTGATTAATTTGGCTTGAAGCATGGGATGCTATTAAAAATCTTTTTACTGTTTGGGAAATGTTACATTCATAGGAAGAAGCCAGGCTAAAATTATTCATTTAAAAAAGAAGAGCTAAATGAACACATTTCTCTTACACCAGCAATTCCAGCATGAGAGTATACACAATCATGTATTCAATATTTTTGAAAGAGGAAGCTAAGACTCCAATCCTGCAAATTACTTCAGTGATTTAAATGGGGGTCAGTTTAGACACACAATACTAGTTTCACGTAACACTTTGTAGGATATAAACCACTAGGAAGACAATAAATAAAGTCACTAGCAGCCTGGTGCATTTTTTGTTTTAACTCTTTATAAATAAGCTACCTTTCCTACAGCACTAATTTCATGCCTGTTCTCATTTTTGTTGCAAATGGCAGCAAAACCTTTCGTTTCACTAGTGAAGCACTAATCAGAAAGGATCTGAGGCAAGAAGAAACAGGAAAGAGCTGTAAGGTTTGTGCAAAAATGATGATGGGACTCTGTGTTTTGTAAGATTGCTTTCCAAACTTTAATACTCTCTTTTTCCTTCTAAACTATTGGTTTTAATCTATGTTTACAAATTTCCAAATAGAAGGTAGTATTATCTACTGCTACATTGAATCTGAATGGCAATTTTCTACTTTAAACTGTAAATATAAAATTTAAGTTAAACTTTAAACATGATCACAGTTAGAAATTCTATGCTACAGTCTCACTCAGTGAGTATGTTTTCCTTTTGGAAAGACCCACTACTTTCCAAAAGTACTATTAAATGAGCATTGCTACCCTTTCGTAGTCTCCTCCCAAAGGTTTGGTATAGACTGGTATTCAGTTTATCAACTCATAGAACACACGGGGAAAAAAAGAATTACAGGCTGCTCGAGTTTGTTTGTTCATTTGTTTTAATCCTAGTATAAAATTGTCTTTCCTAAAGCAAATATATGTTATTAAGTCCTATGGAAGGAATATGCCCTTTCTTCTGCTGATTTCTTAGTTCTGTAGCATGTGTGTGCGTCCTCCACCAGGGGAAGCACGCCGGAAAGACTGGATGTCCTGCAAAGAGGGAAGGTGAAATGTAGTGGATGCCAGAGCTTCTGAAAGAGCTCTCTCCACCCTCACTGCTCTGTGTGCCTGTGCTGCTATTTTCACACAGGATTTACTCAAATTGTAGCCTCAATTACTTTATACAGAACTAACTACTGTAGAAGGTCTTTGTAGATGTTAATCACTAATTGAAAGACACTCTGGCAACGGCTCTGTTTCAGGCTGGTCAAAGATTGCTGATAAGAACAGCAGCAAACTGTCATTCATCAACATTACTAGCATGAGAGCAGCTATGGTATGCAGAAACAATGAAAAACATACAACACGGGAAGGCACAGACATTTTCTCATATGTTACCCAGAAGTTAACATGTTGAGATCCACATGGAACATTTTGAAGGACTTCTAGTTGAGTAAGACAAGATTCATAGCTGGAACATGACCAATGCCTTTGCACGATGTGCTGTTTTGCTTTTTGGCATGGTGCAGCAGCAAGGGAAGGCTACAGCTAAGTCCGAGCTCAGTTTTCAGATCTCTTCAGGACTTCCTTTCCAATGATTGAAAGCTAATGGCCAGCTAAGATGAATCTTGGCATCCAAGCAATTTTGTGCATGAATGAGTAAGAAGTTCTGCACAAGGGACAAAATGGGATGTTAGGTGTGTTCAAAGCATAATGCATAATGCAGAAAGTAACACTTAGTGTCATTGAGAATGAGATGAGAAGATGGTTTGTAAGACTTACATCCACCTGTGTTACAGGGAGGTGTGTGAGTATATATCTGTGTATACTCACCCACACGTGTCTGTATATGTATTCACCTCTAACTGTGTAGTACTTCTTTTTTACAATATAAAGTATTTATATAGCTGCAGGCTAGGGTTTAAGGAAAACAGCTGACAAAAATAAAAGTAATTGAACCCTAGACCTTGAAGTCTTACTCTTTATGGTTTGCATTTAATTTCATTGTTTTTTCCTGACCCTCTTCTTTTGAAGGAGCAGCTTTTATCTGGGTAAGACAGACCTACATGAGATTCACAAATGACTTTTATCACATAGCCAGTGGGGGACAGGCATATATTTACAAGGCAGATATTAAGAAGATAGAAGACATGTATTACAGGTTAGAAAACATGCAGTATTATCAGAAAGAAATGCTCGATGACAACTCCAGCTCGAGACATCAGATGAAACTGGAACAACACATAAGACATTGGACTCTTGCAGAGTACTGTTCTTGCAATGAGTTCTGAGTGTTGTCCACTAGCAGCAAGTAGCTTCAACTTGCTTGGTCAGGACTACTGGTGAAAACTGACTGGCCGGTGGTAGGTGTCCAAAATTAGAAAGTAGGAGTCTGAGCGAAAGACCAGATCTTTAGGATCCAAGAGAAATGAGCTTAGGTGGCTAGCTGTGGAGAGAGTGATGAAAACCAGCCTGCCAGCAATTTCTCTCTCTCACTTGCAGACTGATGTGTCTGGCTACAGCTCAGAAGTGTTGATGGCCAGAGTAGGGGCAAGATCTCTACAAATCTTCTTGGTTATGTGGTGCTAGAAAATATATATTCATGAATACCCTGCATGGAAAGGACAATACTTTTGTGTCAGGTCATCCTCATCCAAATACTTTTTGTTAAGCAATCTCCAGTCTTTGGTTATTGGACTGTGTACTGCTCACAAGTGAGTAATATGTTCTAGACCTTTGTCAAGCAGGGAAGATTGTTCAACCCAGAAAGCAATTACACCTGCTTTTCCCCCCATTTTTTTCCAAAGTACATTGTTCCTAGTAAATGTAGCTTGTGCATATGTTGTGGGAGGAGACTGCACATAATTACTGCTTTATTCGTTTTCAGTTAGGCAGGGCGTACTCCAAGGGCTAGAAAGTATGGCCACATATAACAGGCCAGCATCTTTGGAGATAATTCAACCTACTATCAGATAAGAAAAGTAAAGTAATCAGGCCCATTTTGTCTTTTTCCTGTTTCTGACATGCTAAGTCACTGCATCAAAGAAAAGTCCTGAATGTGGATGAAGTCCTATATAATAATCTTACACATCTAGAGTAGGACTAAATATTGAAGGATCCTTTCTTTGCAAGAAGAAGTAGGGTATTCACCACTGCAGCAGAAATAAAGAATGCAGTTAATGATACTGGATCCAAAGGTATTTTGCATCACTTGGTTGAATTTATCCAAGTTAGAAGAAAGCAATTGAGGTGGATTTCAGCATATGCATACTGGTTGTAGACTGGGTGAGGGTAAGTGGAGGTAATGGAGATCTGTAAGTAGCATTATAAATTGGTGCTTCTTATTTAATTCAGGTTCTGAACTGAGTTCCAGATTTTCTGGCCAATATGTCTCTGCTAATTCCACATCACTGCCTGATCCCTGTCTTGCCTCCAAACTGCATGCAAAAGTCTGCCTTTTCATGGTTTCCTGAATTAGTAGCACTGGAAAGTACAAATTCAGACAAATACCTAATATTTTACAGTGAGTTTAATGAACAAGGCAGCAGGAAATGCAGAGGAAAAGCCGTCTCTCAGACATGTTTTCTTCTGGAATATGATTACCAAACATGCATTTTCCTTCAAGACTCCAGAGGAAGTGGAACATTTCTGTTTTCACTTCTTGTGTCTTTGACCCCCTGAGTGCAAGGATTCATTTTTTAACATTGTGATTGAAATTTCAATTGCATTTCCAGGTTAGTAAACAGGAAGCATGGCTTGTAGGTTGTATTAGCATGATATCATCTTATTTAGGTAAAGAGTAAAGACTGGATGTAAATATCTTTCTCTGACTAAAGAAGATGATTTTAAAACTCACAATGTGGGAGACAGCTAAAGCCCAGCACAAAGAAGCTGTCCATATGAGGGGCTCAGAACTATATTACATTGATAAGAATTGGAATCTATAGTTGCGCCTTGAGAGCAGTTACATGAAGATAAGGCTCCATAATGGTAGAAAAAGAAAACAAGAACAGAGAATAACATTTCCTCCAAATGGAGCTGAGCCAGGTGCATAGACAAGAAGATTCCCCCACATCTGCACCCACAGCATAAGGAACCCAACAAGGACCCTTCTGAGAGGAGACCCCTTCTTATATTAGATCAGCCTTCTGGGTATGTAGAGAAATGTGGAGTCTGGCTGCCTTAAAAGGGTGTTCATGGAGTTTTCTTTCCATCTTGGTTTGAAAAAGGATGGCCAAATTGCAAAGGATATGTGGCAAATCTTCTTACTGAATGTCACTCCAAAGTGAGAAGAAAGTGAGAGCAGGACCAGTGAGTTTTGACTTTCTTTAAGATTGGCTCTCTGGTAAGAAAAGCAGTTTGGGATGGAATGAATGGAATGGCATGAAGAGAAAGAGAGCAGAGCTTGAGTTTGCCCCACTTTTCTAAGATGATGAACGAAGAGTAGACTACTGGAGCCATAAGGAAGGGGGCCTATCCCTTTTTCACCTGTGTCAAAGTTTTGTACTATACACCTCTGGAAGGGCACTGGTTAAAATCAAGCACAGAGGAAGAAGGCTTCTCAATATATCATTCATTAGTAAGCCCCTTCAGCACTCCAGAAACCATGAACACCTAGTCCTGGTTCCCTTGCTAGGAGTCCATACTCAGCAATCAAAGCAATCCATACCAAATACTGTAGTGCATGCTTCCAACCAACAAGGTGCTAATGTGAATATAGCCAAACTGGTTAAAATGTACAAACACAATGAACAAGATGCTTTCAAGAAACAAGAGTCTGCTAAGTCAAGATCTACTATCAGACAACCCAAAGAGTAAAACTAATTAAAACAAAATTTCTTTGCCAAAAATGAAAACATGGTCTCTTGCAGACAATATTCATATTTTAAAGTAGTTGACCATCACTATTCTAAATGCTGTCAATCTTCTGTGTCTTCAGTGGCCAACGTCCTTTTTGTCATTGCTGTCGCTGGGGTGAGCCTTTCAGCTTTACAGGAGAAGATCACTAGACCTTATATCCTACTTCAATTTATACTGAAAGGAGTTTCCAATTTGTGGCCAGTCAGCTCAGTGACCAAAACAGAAAAATAAGCAGATGTGATTATATGTGTTTTATGGCTCTCATATACAAATGTTATCAAGTTCGGTTCTTTGTCATATATCAGGAATTCAAACAGGCTGCTAAGTGATTCTTTGTGTGAGATATAAGTGATCAGACACAGAAAGGAAGTGCAATTCCCACTGCCCAGTATTTATCACCTGAGATTGCTTTTGAAACTGAAAAAAAAAAAAAAAAAGACAGATTCACTACAGAGCAGTCAAGTCACTTTTGCTTATAATGTAAGTAACACTTATGTCTAGATCCCCATAGATTAAGTATTTCTGTTCCAGCTTATGGATTGTATGGATCTAAGCAAGTATTTACAGCCTGAAATTGCATTCACTTCTTTTGTCTTTATGAGATAAATCTTTACTGCACTCAAGCCCAAACAATTGATTGTTCAAACAGCTTTGATGCTGGCTTGTACACTAGTCCAAATCTGTTGAGCCAATTGGCTCACCAGGTAGGTAGATTCTAGTTTTAGGTTTTGGTTAGTATGTTGGAAATGTTAGTGGGTTTTTTTCTTTGTTTGACTCTTCTGATTATTTTTTATCCCCTTTCCTGCCCCCTGTTCTTTTTTTCTTTTTCTACCTCTGAACTCCCACTCTAATCCTGGACCATACAAGGTCCATGTAGTTGAGAATTTTGTTCATGTTTACTGATTCCTGTTGTTGCTATATTCCACTTCATCCAGACTTAATCACATACATAGACATAGTCAGGATTTAGGGTAAGAACCAGCATTGAAATCAGCATCATTTTACACGCAATGAGATTTTAGTGTGTTAGCCTTGAACTTCAGCCCCCAAAAGTGGAACCTTTTTCTGTGGCTCATTTCCTTCACACTGGTCAGGTGGCATGAAGTGTTGGATCAGAAAGTTCTTCAGAATTACATATACAGATGGACAGAATATACTACTTTTAAGTGGACAGTGCATAGCAAGACAATGTAATATTTTACCATTGCTGTTGGTGTTTACTCCAAACATGTACAGAGGCTTCAGATTTCAAAATAAGTTGTGCAGTAAATACCAGGAGGTGGACACATGCTACTAATGAATGGCACAGAGAAACAAGTCTCAAATATAATTCTCATTGGAGAAAACAGCTTTGAAAAAAACTTTAGGACTATGACTAGTGGACAAAAGCCACAGATGCAAAACTAAGGCCAGCACTTTTTTCTTAACCTTGAACTTGGTGAAAAATAATTCTTTCTCCTTTCTTTTTAACATAGTTTAGAAATTTAAAAGACATGTTTAAGTCAGATTTAAATATAAAATATTTAATCTCAAATATCTTGACTGTTTATATTGCAAAATAAATGCACTTCCTAAACGTTTTTCTTACTATAGCATATTTAATTATCAACATCAAAAAAATGCCCACTAGTTTTCCATACTCATGCTTTTTTTAATTTAACCACTTTTCTCATTTGTTAATAGCAGAAAACCACATCTTGGGCTAATATTTTGGTGCTACAATATGTAGCACAAACATTTGTTAATAAATGAAAAAATGTAACTTCTAGAATCAGTAAATTAAGCAGTGAACTTTAAATATAATGAATAATCTTCTTATGTGGACTTTTACTGTCTCTCTCAGTACAACTAAGATGATGACTGACACAGAATGCAGTGATAGATATCACTACACAAGCTAAGTTCACATACATGAGCAAAAGAAAAATTAACAAAAAGAAATCTATTCTACTACACAATGACCTTATCTGAAAGCATAATTTCTTTGGCAATGATTCATCCACCTAATAAATGTTGTCAGACATAATTAGAAAAAATACTGATAGATTTTCCCTTATGTTTTATACCAGATTTCTTCTTTGAAACTTGAAACTGCAGATAGTTCATCAGCTGATACAAGTTGTCCTAGCTTCACTGAAAGCAATGCTGGTTTCTGTCACCACAGGATCTGCCCCTTTTGTCTGCTAATTTTATAGATGTATTTCTGTTTAATTTTTAATGTTAACATTTTAAAGAGATCCCTTAGTCTTTTGCAGAGCAGTAGGACTGGTGAGGAACTCTTTGCTGTAGTCCAGAACAGTCCACAGCATATGGCTTAGAAAGAATATATTTACTACTGTCTACACTCCATCCTTGTGCTTGGTCTAACACAGACATTACCACTCCCTGCAGTCTTGCCCTGGCTCCTTTCTTAGTGGCCTTTCAGAGAGAAGTTGGAAATTGTTAAATGTGAAATATCTTTAGAACTATTAAAAATCCACTGAGAAAATGTTTATAAAAGAAGTGTATAAACTGTGAAAATAATGAAGGTGGGTTTTATTATTGCTTTTCTTCATTTTTGATATTATTTAAAGAAAAAAATTGAGATGTTATAATTGCATTATACTCTATATCGAAGTTATGACCTGACTAAATTTACTAGGTGGCATTCTACAGCCGCGTGGCTTTATAACCAATCTGTGACAAAGAAAAATATATTAGAAACATAAATATCAAACAAACTTCTCTGAATGCATCTTACTTTTCTTATAGTTCACTGGCCTGATTCTTCCTTTATTCATACTTACAATATAAATATTTGCATTGATTTACTCCTTCATTAAAACAAAGCCATTGTTTTAAAACAGCAAAAATATTCCAAATGCCACATGGGAGAAGAAAACAAGTGTTTTCGGGAGGATCAGCAGCAAAGAGTGAAAGTGCTTATTTTGTTACTCTCTTTGCTGCTCACCCATATTGGCTTTTCTTCTCCCTGCAGTAGCTGTTGCCTTCTCCTTGGCAAATATTGGATATATTTGGTAATCTTTAGATTGAATCTACCTAAAAAGGTTTCCTAGGAAAGTGGCATTGCCACAAGTTTTTACCATCTAAGCATGGCTGCAGAAGGTCAGTATTCTCAGTACTGATACGGTCTGCAGAGTTTCCCAATTAATGCCACATGCATTAATATATGTAATATTAACTTTTTCTGCACCAATACTGCTAAGTAATTGACTTGCATGTCTGTATTCACAATTCCATGGCCAAATTTAGCATGCATTTTTAAATAATATGGCTGCTTGCATTTTAAATATCTAAATTTCAGTGTGGTTTTTGCTTTCCTGGCCCTGTCACTGAAAGTGTTTTTGGAGGTAGCTTTGCAGTTTGAAGTTAAGTGGTTTTGAATAGCAATGTATGCAAGCAAACAAAAGTGACATCTAAAACTTTCATACAGAGGTTTCTAAATCTCTGCCGCTCCAAAGTATCTTTTGAGTTTGATTTCTGACATCTGAGCAATCTAGTAAGCGTTGAGAATCTGAAGCCTTTGCACCATCAGTCAGGAGAGTTGACAATTGTACAAAGAAGGAAATAAACAGTAAATGGCTTTTTCCAGTTACATCAACACCTGGGTTCTTGTGTCAGGAAGCCGAAGTCCTACCAGACCTCCGCATACTAGAACAGTAGAAGCAAGGAGGATAGGGATTGCTTTGGTGATACCAACAAGGGAACCAAATATTAGGTTTCCAAGTACAGCTGCTGCTTTGCATAGTGCATTCAAAAAGCCAAAGCCTGTTGCCCTAGAAGAGAAAACAGAATAAAGTTAAAAAATGTGTGAAAGAGTAAAGCCTTTGAGACAAATCCTCAGTGGGAATAAATGAGTACAGCCTTAATATCTTAAACAGAATGTATGCCAACAAGGATTCTGTGCTTGTCTTTATAATGGGAAATCAAAGCTCAGCTGCTACAGCATTTTACTGAGGCAAATTCATTCTGCTGCCTCAGGGACCAAAATGTGAAATGAATAACTGAATAGGTAACTTTACACCTCTACAGTAGAACAAAGGACTTGCAAAAGGAAATTCAGTAACACTTAAAATGCTGGATTGGGTGACAGGAGGTGGGAAATCTTTTGAGAGCTACTTGATGATTTGGGGAAAAAGTCACCAGAATAAAAGGATGATCATCTTGGGGTACCGAATAGCTATGGATTTCTTACAGGTGGTATACACGTTCAACCAGTGCTTTTTCAAAAGGCTAATGACAACTCCAATAATAATTGGAAATTTGTCTTTTAGAGCTAAAGAGAGTATGGCATAAAAAAACCCTGCTTGGTGCAGAAGAGATATCGGAGAAACTTTGGAAGAAAGGGAAAGGAAATAGATTGCCAACAGAAAATATGACCGGGCAACTCAGAGGGCCTTTTGCATTGCAGTGGTGTGATTTTAGTAGTCTGGATTAAGTATTTTAGACATTTGGTAACCCATACATAGATGTATTATGCAAACTGCCATCATTTTAATAAATTATGTTTTAACATGACTGTATGATTCATAGTTGCAGGAATAACCTAGTCCTATCAAAAATGTCCTACAGAAATATCTGTGTGATAGTAGAATCCCTAACATTTCTCAAATTCATTAGAAGTGAAAGAGATGATTATGTGGAGCTCACACTGTCCTCACTGAGATAAAATAATAAGAATCAGGAGCATAGAAACTTCTTTTCAGAACAAAACATTTCCCTTTTGTTAATATGAAATACTGCCATTAGAAGGAAAAAGCCCCCAGTCTAAAGAGCAGGGGTTAACAGAAATGCTAACGGTCTGAGAGCCCTAGTTATTATACTGAGGTGCATGTGAAGAAAAGGAAGAAGTCCTGTTCTCAGATGTAGCCCAAAAGCCTGAATTCCCAGGAATTAAGTTTGAGAAACTTCTATTGGAGTTCCTAAAGAACAGCCCAGAGAATCAACTTGAAGTAAGCAGACTTGATCCCAGCTGAGAGCAAGGATATAAATTCTCAATGTTCTTCACAGAACTACTTTTTGATTTTGATAACAGCAAACCACGGTATCAAGGGAGAAGAGATCCTCTCCCTCAAGCAATCAATGGACATGGCCACAGCCCAGAGTCTCACTAGTTCATCTTGCCTTCTGTTCTGCAAATCTGGCTGCTGAATCTCAGTAGTGTTGATCAGTCAGGCCCTTCTTTGCCCTACATCCAATTCTTATACTGGCAGAGATGTAAAAGCTAATGTCTAGTATAGTTGACCAGGACATAGTGGGTTTCAGCACTGTCCATGCCCTGACTATCTGACATGTTGTGCTTCAGAATTATACCAGTCCTGGTATATTTGAGGACCTGCACAAAAAGAATGATGAAAGTAGTTCTAGATCCTTCTGGTATATTTCTAGATTGGTGTGGTTTCCTCTAAGAAGCAGAATTCCAGTTAACCCAGAGAGTCAACTCCAGAATCTGAACAAGATTCTGAAATGTGCTAATTTCAAGTAATGGTATTTTGACTGCCAAAATTTGAAATCAGTTAAAAGGATGTTTGAAGAACAGAACAGAACATTATGGAAGTAAAATGAGAAGAGTTGATACTGTTCCAGTGCCAACTGTGTGTATTATATGCCTTTTCTGACTCCAGGACAAGACACAGATTAGTCTCTTTTGCTGGGTGATTATAATCATAATAAATTTATTATTAGTTTGGCTACACATCTCTTGCAATTGACAGCAGTGTTTTGGTCTCTTTAAAATACCTGAGATTTAACAAAGTAATTATTATTTTGCCTGAAGTGATCGTAATTCCTCTTTGTGCAAAACATGGCACCCATCCAGATATTGCATGACAACAAGTATCAGCCATATCTAAGGAAGGAGAGAGAGGTCATTCTGATGGCCAAGCAGAAACTACCCAGAAACACTGTGAAAACACAAGCAGAAGAGACTTGGATATGCCTCCTGAATGTTCAAAGCCGTTATGTGCTTTTTTCCCCCCCTACCTTTGATTAAACCTGCAGTGCTTTTACATACTACTTACTGCTGAGAAAAGCTAAACATGCATGTCCCGGAGGTAACCATCTCCAAAGTGACATGCTCTTCTGGTCAACAGTGCAGACCAGTGGGGGCTGCCTGTGAGCACAATGCGGAGAGCAGATGAGGAAACTTTGGAAGTGTTGCTTGTGAAACTTTCTGACAGAAAAATTTGCAGCAGCTCCTTGAAAATGCCTTCTTCTTCGGAGAAATGAGAAAGTTTAAAAATTACCCATTTTAAGGAAGACTTTTGGAGGAATCAGTCCAAAGGACAAGTGGGAGGTGCACTGAAAGAAGTAGCAAAGAGCCACCCTACTGGAATAATCTTTCAAAGCCTGTGAGAAGATGATCAAATCTCTATCACAGAAATATCTATGCTACAAAGACAAAGTGACATGCTCTTCTGGTCAACAGTGCAGACCAGTGGGGGCTGCCTGTGAGCACAATGCGGAGAGCAGATGAGGAAACTTTGGAAGTGTTGCTTGTGAAACTTTCTGACAGAAAAATTTGCAGCAGCTCCTTGAAAATGCCTTCTTCTTCGGAGAAATGAGAAAGTTTAAAAATTACCCATTTTAAGGAAGACTTTTGGAGGAATCAGTCCAAAGGACAAGTGGGAGGTGCACTGAAAGAAGTAGCAAAGAGCCACCCTACTGGAATAATCTTTCAAAGCCTGTGAGAAGATGATCAAATCTCTATCACAGAAATATCTATGCTACAAAGACAGACAAAGCAGAGCATCATAAGAATATCTGGAGGGAGCTGACCAGAAAGGGGAGAAGCTCCTGAGCAGGGGAAGGAGCTCTAGACTGATGCATCTTTCCAGGGTGAATGAGAGTGCAGATAGGAAGGAGGAGCATGAAGAGGAATCACTGTGGTAAAATAGACGTTATTGCAAATGGGTAGGAAGAGGTTAAAGACAGCACAGCCAGCCTGGAAAACAGAGTTTATGTGATAGGACAGTAAGAGTCTGCAGCTATTTTGAACAAGTCAGGGGAAGAAGGTGAGAAAAAGAGTCAGGACTGTTCTAATTTCAGCCTCATTTATGCACAGAAAGTATTCCTAAAGTTATGGTCGTGACTGGTTGTGGTCAGTGTCTGCACATGTAAACATAATTTCTCCAGCTGCCAGTACTGGTGTAAAATCAAACTTGCCTCCAAATAACAGTAACAGGAAAAAAACCATGTTCACATACAGAAAACAGACACTTAGTCGTCAACAACCTCAGTATGTCCAGAGAGATACCAGAACTCCCCAAGGAATACATAGATCTAGCTAAAGCAAATTTGGATAGATACAGGCAGGAAATCTTTGGAAAGACAATAGCACAAAACATATGGGGATGCTTTCCTTACATTCAGTGTTGTTTTATACTGCCTTATAAAGGTAAGCTGTTTCACAGATGTTATTTGCTTATATTAACTAGATATAACAGGGGTCTGAACATAATTTTCTGAGCAATTTGGACCATTTCTTCTGATGTGCTGGGCTCTACAAATAACACCTTCAGGGCTGCCACAGTGATCTAGATGTATTATACCCAAGATTGCCTTATTAAGGTTTAAATTAATTTTGTAATACAATATCTCTCATATCTGAGCAAAGTTAAGGTAATTTGTTGGCACTGAAAAAACAGTTCTGCTTTGTAAAATGAACTTACTCAATTTTTCCAATTGCAAGGAGTCATTATTTGACTAATCCCATTACTGTTATCAAATTAGAAACAAAGAAGAGTAAGACAAAGTAAGCCCATTTTTATAGCTTTGGCTGTCCTGATGATACTAAATGAACAGCTCAGCAGAATTTCAATCTTTTGATGTTTAAGCAGTTTTCAGGCATGTCCTTTTGCCTAAAATGTGCACATCATTGGCAGGAACAGTAAGATTCTTACAGGCTTAAGTAAAATGCTGTTGTTACCTGTACCTGGAAAGCACTGTTACTGTTCAGCCTTCTGCCTTCATATCCTTCAATTTTAATACCGTCTTTGAAATTTATTGTGTACTAACAGTCAGAACTAAATCATTGAGTGAACTGTTGAGCTCCAGGGATAGCAAATTCAGACTTGCTGATTTTAAAACATCTTTCTTAGAACAGTGTTTGTGATTCAAATCAGCTAAAATCTGTATTAATTCATGTCTTTATAGTTAATCCTACTGAATCCCAGGGAGTAAGCATGGCAGGCAATAAATATGCTGCAATTCACATACCTATATGAGCATAGTGTTCTCTTGCAGCACTAGTAGAGTCTTTGCTACAGTGTTTCAGGAAAGTGCTAGAGTGTATGGGAAGTCTGCAAATGATCAAAGATATGTGATGTTTCACCTCAGCATCAAGAATGAATCAAGTGAAAAATTCCGAGGGCATAAGGCCATTACTATATACACCAATTTCCACTGTGTTGACCAGTTACTAGGCAAAGCACTGGTACAAAAATGCCTTTTTGACTCCATGAGCAATCTTTATTACTGGTCAATGGAGTTCAGCAGCAAGAATCCCTTGTCCAGCTAGAGAATGACGATGAATCCTTCAGACACATCAGTAAGATAATGCTGGTGAATCAATTTGGGATTGCCTTAAGAAAAAAAAAAAAAGGTTACAGATTTTAGTATTAGTAGGAGAAAAATGCGAAAGTCCTATAAAAGTGTCAGGTCTGAGAGAAAGCTGGAAGTTAGAGAAAAGGGATTTTCCCCAATGTATCTTACTTCTCTTGCCGGGAAATCTGCAACAACGAAAAACACTTAGCTTCCTTTCACCCCACATAAAAATGGCAATAGTCCAAACAGTTAAAAATAGAGGGATTATCCAAGCCTTTAGATTAAAAGAGCTTGTTTCCTCGTTGCCACATATGCTCCTTCTTAGACCAGGTGCTTATATTCCTACACAAAATACTTCAGGGCCACTTTTCCATTGCTGATAGTCAGAGCACCTAAGAACTTCATTGTCCTGCAGTGGAGTGCTACTAAATGCATAGCACAGATTTTTGCTAACCTTCTTGCCAGAGCTAGTGCTAAGCAGCACTTCACAACTAACTTTGAATATCACTTTTATGGGTGTTGATAACATGCAAAGGCTACGAAAACAGAGCTTCTGAATACAGTATGGACAGCTTTCTAATGTCCAGACCTTTTAGGATCTTTTAAAAAATGAGTATGAAGGTGGATATCATAGCCTGGTCCATTACAGCACTCAGTGTTCAAGTAAAACTGTGGAATTTGCCTTCTGCCTTGGACTGCTGCCTAAGGCATTGCATAGGTTCAGCATGTCATGCCTTAAAAAAATTAACATGAAATTTCAGCAAAATGCTGTTGAACCACATCCACAGGATGGCAGTAGAAAATAGCTGTCAGGAAGTCTACTGTAAATCAGTGACTGCTGTTATGACTCAAAAGAACAGAAAACAACTTCTGACAGCCACAAGAATAAAAAGTTGGACTTAAGATATCCTGTGAACAATGTTTACTACTCTGGGGATAGATTCTCAGGGCCCAAGAAGAGAAAAATCTAAATATAATGAGCTGAATATAGGTGGGTGACTTCTTAATTATGACCAAACAGTTATGAACTTATTAAATAAGTTATTATTACTAAAAAAAGAAAAACAGGATGACTTCATTTTATAGCACACCTTGAATTCTAAATATTCCTGGCCAAGATTCAAACCCAGATGTCTGGCAGATGTAGTAAAATTGATGAATGTTGGTTATCTGATGCAACCTTGTTTTATTCTGTGGGAGATGACCTATTTCTATTCTGCTTTCTGTTTAGGTTTGGCTTATTTGTTGTGTCCGCTCCTTGACAAGAGTCTTGGCTTATAAAGCTGGTGCTTCCCAAGTTAGTTCACAAGAAGATATTTATCATTTGTGTGAAAGTAATGATTGCATTTTAAAGGCATAAAAATCTCCTAAACATTACTTCTTCAGAGACTTTTAACTCTCTTCCATTCCTATTTATATTACAGAGCTAGGAAACTGTGCAATGTTATTGCAAGCCCCTTGGGCACACACATTACAACACAAGCCATAATTACCTCATCACACAGTATTTTTTTTTCCACATCACTCTGCCAATGCACAGAACAAAGAAAGCTTGAGAGGTAAAACATAAATGAAGTGAAGAAAACTTGGTTTCCCTCATCTGCTGCAGAAGTTGGAAGGCACACTGTGTAGAAGGCTGGGGACTGCAAGATTAGAAAGCAGTCTCGAGGTTAAGGTAGTTGAGTGCTGTCAGGAGAAAGGATAGAATCCATGCCCCTTGCCGCAGTTTTCATATATGATGCAAGCAAGTCACTTAAAGCTAACTAAAAGGTCATTAGGTATGCATTTCATATTTTCTGGGTGCTTGGCTTAGCACCTTCAGGTTTGTGTTGCTGAAGTGCTGAACACTTACAGCTGCAGTGGAAGTTACCCTTTCACCCCATTCCCTCTTCTAAAATACTTAGTGACTGGGATTGTTGGTACCACACATGTCAAATAGGGCACCTAAAGTCAGTTTTAACAATACCTTTTTCCTCTGTGCCTCAATTTCTACATCACCCCTTTCAAAGCACTGTTTGTAAAATATGGAAAGTTTATGAAAGAGTAGGAAAGCACTCCAGAGCACCCAAAAATGTTCACAAGGCATTTAGTATCTCTCCTTCAGAGCAGAGCTTTCATGGTTACAGAACAGTTTGGCCCTGAGGAAGGTCATGACCAGCCAAAGACTTTTCAGAACCTGCTGACTGCTGAGCAGTCCACAATAGCACAGGCCATTAAGAAGATAAGGTGAAAGACAAGAGAAAAGAGGAGTTAAAAGATGAGTTAATACAAGCTCTTTACATTGTGGATCTGGATTAATCATCTTACTTATTGGAAGTTGGGTTTATAGCTAGTCACCATGAGTGTGCTTTTGTGCTGGTTTTGTCTGGGGTAGAGTCAATTTTCTTCACAGTAGCTAGTATGGAGCTGTGTTTTGGATTTATGCTGCAAACAGTGTTGATAACACAGGGATGTTTTCATTACTGCTGAGCAGGGCTTACACAAAGTCAAGGCCTTTTCTGCCTCTAACCCCACCCCACCAGCGAGGAGACTGGGGGGGCACAAGAAGTTGGAGGGGGGACATAGCTGGGACAGCTGACCCCAACTGACCCAAGGGCTATTCCACACCATATGACATCATGCTCAGCATAGAAAGCTGGGGGAAGGAGGAGGAAGGAGGGAAAGTTTGGAGTGATGGCATTTGTCTTCCCAAGTCACCATTACGCGTGATGGAGCCCTGCTTGCCTGGGGATGGCTGAGCACCTGCCTGCTCATGGGAAGCAGGGAATGAATTCCTTGCTTTGCTTGGCTTGCATGCTCAGCTTTTGCTTTCCCTATCAAACTGTCTTTATCTCAACCCATGAGTTTTCTCACTTTCACTCTTCTGATTCTCTCCCCCATCCCACTGGGGGGGATTGAGTGAGCAGCTGGGTGGGGCTGAGTTGCTGGCTGGGGTTAAACCATGACACCTTTTCATCTGGAAGACAGAAACCTACCTATGACTACCAGTAGTAATGTATCTTCACCTTTTAGCACATCTTCGTCATCCACCTGAGCACCATTTGAAATCTATACAGTCTCTAACATCTCGTATTTTAGCAGTTGTGTAAATCAACGGATGGCATAAAATTTGAAAGTAGTTATCAAGAATTTAGGACACAAGATTTAATTACCTCAAATCCAGGCATTAGTAAATTAAAATGTAAATAGGTAGATGAGTTTGAATGTATATGGAATCCAAATCTGTTAAAATTTTGAAGCAACCTTAACTTTGCGCTACAGGCAGCTGATGAAGAGGAAACTGAAATCTGTGCTGCATATCATATACACTGCACATTTCCAAATTGCTCACCACGCCCCTACATGGCAAAAAGCCAGTATGATCCCTAAATAACCTGGAGTACGATTTATGAAACACCTTTTGTACTACCCTGCATGACACTGGCAAAGCCCCAGTGGTTTGGCAACTGGCTGGTCTCCAAGAGGAGTTGTGCAGGAGGGAAAGGAGGGGCTGCCCAGCCTGGTCTCTTGTGTATGGTAGCATGAACTGGCCTCTTTTCACACACTTTTCTTGCAGCCCAGCCTCCGGCTGCATTTGCTGCTGGTTTGTGGACATTTCACTGGTTGGGAGTAGGAAAAAAGTACATATTGGAATAGTAAAATAGTGACAGTGAGCAATGTTTTGTGCCTAGATTGCCTCTTGAGGGGAAACTGGAAGCCAACTTCAGGACCAGATTCACTCTGGGTGTGGCTTTGAAGTGAAAGAGGACGTCGTCTTAAGCACGAAGGGCCTTGTAAGCAAAAACACATCAGGCAGCTTTGTGTACCATATATGCCTGGAAAAGCTGTTCAGCCCTACAGCTACTTGCAGAACCTTGATATTCCCAGCAAACTGTGACAAGTCATGCCAGGTTATGGAGATCAGAGGAGTATTAGAAGGAAAGACAGGACTGTCAGAGGTAGGCAATGGTGGTATTAAATTGTGGCTGGTCTGCATAAAAAAATGCCAGGGAGAAGAGTGTGAGAAAAAAGTTATTTGAGTCCCTTGCAGGTATTAATTTTCAAATAGTTCTATGAAACATGAAGAACCTTTGCCCCCAGTTTAAAAAAAAACCCAACAAACGTCTCTAGGAAGTGACTTCTAGAATTGCCCATTTCCTTACCCAGTTGGCAATAACTGGCAGTGGTGGTTCCATCACTTTTGGAACTTTGGGGGTGGTACATATCATCAATGTCTTTCCTAGCACAGGTAGACTTGGCCTATCAGACTTTTTATATCAATAATATAAAGTGATAGATTTTCTATCTGAGTTGGTGCAAAAAACCCCAACAACCCAGTTGCAAGAAAATTTCTGAGGTGGAATTCCAGGCAGCTATTACTGCATGCATAAGCTTTTTAAGAAAGAAAAATGGGGAAGAATTTGCTAAAATCCCAAAGCTAGCAGAAACTATTAAAAACGAGTATTAGCTACAAATACAGATGCTCTAGAATAGAAATCAGTTACATTCCTTTTATCATTCTTTGTAACAATGATTATTTTTGCTTCCATTAACATTGTGGATACATTCCTAGCAGAACGAGGACATCAAGTCCTGATAAGGTCGGAATGCTATTAAAAGGGAAATGCTTAGCTAGTATAAGGAACTTAGTTGCTAGAGTAGAGAAGCAGTAACCACAAGCAGGATAAGATGATGACAATGAAATAACCAATGAGTGAGCTGGAGGCTTATATGCTTGTTGGATAGACAGTAGTATGTATGAATTAGAAAAGTATACGTGATTGTGTGTACGGGGCTTGGAAGAATATAAAAGCTGTATGCAAAAGTATAATAAATGGCTTCTGGAGATTATACTGGTCGGTGTCAGGAGTCTGGTCTTCCGCATAACATGAATTGCTTTTCCAATTATTTTTCTTTACTTCATTTTAAGAAAATAACTGTGGCTGCTACATTTAGGAATACTAAAAAGATAGCTATTTCTAAAGGATATTTATTAGAATTATATCATAGAGTTTGTATGATGGAATAATTTTTGCCAGAAAAGCAATTTCCTGAGATGTAATAAAACCAGTAGTGCTTAATATTAAAACTTAGTGCTTTGGATTCGTAAGTAGCCTAGTACAATTACTTGATACAACCAAAATGCACACCAATTTCTTGTGTGAAGAAGCACACATTTTTAAAATGCCAGTGAAGAAAACCAGAGAAGTCAGTCTATAGTCTTCCTCTCCTGATGGGCAATACTAAAAACAGTTGCACCTCTGGCCAAACACTTAGACCTGCCAGAAGGGTATCATGCATTTATAAACTGGAAATATTTTTTATCGTATTTGAAACTTCTAGTGAATGACATAGTGAATAGCACTGTGACAGGAGAAAGGACACACTGTTCTTTGGCAGGAATCCGGGTAATCTTCCATAAAAACTGTTTAAGCAGAGGAGAGGGGACAAATATCCCAGTCTATTCAAGAAAATGTGGCTTTTACATTTTTAAACTCGACATACAGCGGTGTATGACTCGACTGTTCTTCCTTCAGTCCATTAAGTGACTTATGTCAGTGTTAAAAAGTACCCTGTATCTGAAAAACCCACCATGTCATCTAGCAGCAATGCTTGCAGGACATGAAGATTGTCCTGAGCTTTCCTGCAAGAGCCATGAAGAGTCAAGGAGCAGTGCCCAAGACATTTTTATATCTGCTTAATGCTGAGTATGTACACTCCTAGTGACCCTGCATACAAATTCATAGCAGATCGATTAACAGTTCAGCATGGTACAAGCCCACAATCTCTTCCAGAAGATGCTGTTCAGCTCCAGACAGTGATTTTTATTATCATCCCCCACCATTTCACAGCCAACAGACAAATGCAGCTATCTTGCTATTTCGGACAAAAAACTGCCTTCATAGCCAATGGCACTAGGGGAAACCCAGAAATACTCCATTACTGTTTTCAGAAATACTACTAATTGCCGTGTTTTAAATGAGGGAAGCAGTTAGACCTTTCTTTTTTTTTTTTTTTTTTTTTTTTATATGAAACTACATTTGTGGTATTTTCCTGTTTAGGTGATATTTGATGCAAAATACATAACAGATAGCTCTTCCCCCCCCGGATATTCATAAGACAAACTATTCGTTCAGCCCACTCAAAACATCACTACCACTGTAAAGCTCATATCTAACCATTTCTATTTACCATTTCTGCTGGTACATAGAGATAGTGTCAGTGAGGTTAGGGGAGCTGTATCTGCACATACCTTCTGTCTGTAGGATACAGCTCCACAGTAATGACATCTAGGGAGTTCCATGCTGAGATGGTGAGGCCATTGTAGAGGCACAGCATACCTATCATCATGGATTCACTGGTCCCAAACCACAGGAAAAAACAGCTGATGCCAGAGAGAACCATGGAGCCACCTAGGTATGAGACAGGTGAAATGAACACGAAGCAGAGCTGTATTTAAAGAATGATCTTCGTTTGTTTTGTCTAATGTTTCTATTCACACAGTGTAGCTAAATAATTGAGCCATATATCTGAGTGAAAAACTAAAAAGACCTCCTCTGCTGGTAAGACCAGTGAGGCAGACAAAGGCTGTAACTGGCTCAGAGAAAAAAAAAACAAAACTCCTCAAATATCAGGATATGTCATAAAGTATTGAGCTGGAACCCTCTCTGAAGTCCCAAAGCAAGATGTTTGGGGAAAACTACCCCCATTCTTCCTTGTTTGTCATCTTCTGCAATCACATGAAACTCATTCATATATAGTAACAATAAAAACACTGAGTGGGAATTGAGTTTATATCGAGATATTGTCCTAGGAAATTAACACAATAAACTACCACATAGTTAAGTGAATTGAAACCAGATTTGTCATTGCAGATAATCCACAGGAGATATTTTTTGACTGTGTTACTTTGCAAAATAGGTAACGGGTGAAGGACTGCTGACTCTTCCAAGGAGCTGCTCCACTAGCTGAGGGTCACCTCTGCACATCTTGCTTTCCTTTCAGCTGGAGCAAAGACAAGCCAATGGTCAGCACTCTCCAAAATCTCATCCCAAATGCCTAAATAACAGTCTTGTAATATCAGGGTGGAAAACCAATGACTGATTATGTGGCCTAGCAGAACGGATTACAGAACCCTTTGTTCCTAGAGTTTCTAAATTGGGGTCTTTTTAAAATGGCACTTACGATGCCACATAAATGAAGTATCTGCATAAGAAATATTTTGCATCTCTGTGAACCAAATTCATTAGAAAGATAGCATGTTACTTTACCAGGAGAGCTTTAGGTTTTGCTGTTGTTCCCTATTTTAAAGCGAAGCCCCTACCTAGCATCGTTAACCGTCCAATTCTATCCATCAGGAGAGCGGACACAATATTGCCTGGTAACACTGCCAAAGTTCCCAGGAAATTAACAAAGTATATCCAGTAGGCACTGTAGTCGTCATCGAAAGAAATCTGGCATCCTGTCCTCACATGGAAAAATGTGCAATTTATCAATTCGCTGTCAACAAATTTATATTGCTCGAGATCTGTGGAAAGAAGAAAAGAAAGATTTCAGCTAACAGCCGACTCCATGTGCAGCTTTTGATTAAAAACATTTCAAGTTTAGGCAACTCTAATGACAACTTGGAGATTTCATCGCTTCATATCATGGGATTAGTTATTACTGTTAATTTTGATACCTTTTTATCTTAATAGAAAAATATGCAAAGCTCATGAAAAAGAGGAACTAAGGCCTAGAATTAGGCAAGTTACATTAATGTATTTCAGCTCTGCTTGGACTGTATTTGGTTAAGGCCTTTGAGCACCAGCTTGTCTTGCATAAAAAACACTGGATGTCTGCAAACTTCTGTCACTCGGTCTTGCTCTGTATCAGACCTTCCATTTCCACACCAGGCAATGGATGAGACTGCCAATGGTGCTCAGTTTGGTTTGACTTCCTTTAAAGCTAAATGTTCCTACAGTATTTGGATTAAACTAGTTTTCATTTCTGAGAAGGCCTCGTGATCTTCAGCTCGAACATGGGTGAGTTACTACATAAAACCATTCAGGCCATTCTTCTTCCAATACCATTTCAGAGATCTCTCCCTATGCTTCCACTTTCTTTCTGTTCCTCCTGTCAGCCTTATAACCCTGAAGCAAGAATACCTTCCTCCCATGCAAAGAAAGCTGGACAGTTTTTTCTCTGAAACCTAACTCTATTACTATTACAGTTGCTGGAGTTACAGGAAAGTGGTAAGAAGTGCCCCATCTTTCCAACAAGCTTAGTTGGCCATGTTCTGCTTTCAGTTATGTTTTATTAAACTGAAAAAAGAGTCCTCTGTTTAAACGTATGAAAATACACATTCCTATTTTTGTTAAAATACTTAGGAGAGTGGAAACAATTATAGATTAGGTAGTTTGAATCCTGAACTCAGATTTCCATGCTACAGCAAGCACAATGAACTAAGTATTTTACCAGTCCAATTTAGACTAAATAAAAATACACTAGTTAAAGCTACCCATAAGGCAGTATTTTTTTCTCATCTCCAGACTGAATCTCTTTAGATATCATTAAATTCAAAGAAGTGTTTATTATCTGAGTCAATATTAGGCCTGTGGTATCTCTAGTGCAGGTGTGATCCTTTCACTTTTCTGTTATGACATTATGGAGGCCTGTTGTTTTTCATAGCTTTTTATTCCCTACAAGAGGACTTCTTTTATGCCTTAGAAGAATACCAGAAATTATAAACATAAGATGAGAACACGCAGCTGAACAATGGATGTTCAGGGTTTTTTCTCGTAATACCTGTGTTGTAGAAGGTGGTATTCATGAAAGTACAGTTCCTGAAGTATGTGTTCAGTGAAGTAATGTCTTCAAACACACAGTTCTTAAAAAGTGAATCTTCAAAGGTTACTGATTTAAACTTCATCATAATAAACCTGCCCAATATAAATAATTTCTGTCAGTCTACCTTCATAAGTTAGAAAGAGCAAGAGGTCAAGCTGATGCAGCTATACAGGTCTAAAAAATCTCAGCCCCAGAAACAGTGATTCCTTAAAGGCATTCTGGAGATGATTAGCTGATTCTAGACTGCTATTGTTCAGAAGAAGCATTAGTAAGACAAATAGCTCCACATAGATACTGGCCACAACTGGTAATATAATTTCTTTGATTATATTTCTGTTATCAGTTGTCCTTAACCATCAACCAAACCCAATGTCATGACATTCATGGAATAGCCTTGTAAAATCACTACTCCTTATAATTTGACACTACAGTCAGAAACTGAGAGATCATGCTCCAGAAGCTCAGTCTCTTGGGACAAACAAGCACCTGCTGGTACCAACAAGCTGGAAAGAAAGAACATTTTAAAGAACCTTTATTTCTCCAGATGGACACGCTGGGCACCATGTCAGGCTCAAATGCAAGACATGCTGGTCCAAGTGTTAAAAAATGGTTTCACAAAGTGGTTTAGCATCAACACAACAATTACATTGCCAGTTATACAGCTAGATATCTGACTGGAAGTACGTGTTTGTTAATCCTGTGTCTGTGGGTACAATTGCAATTCCTGTGTGTGTAAAATCAGCTATAAACAAATTGACAGTAGCTCATCTTGTTTCTGAACACCCTTCTTCCTACTGACTCTCATTTAACTCTTAGGCCTTTGATCATGACTGTGAATCAAGTAATTCATAAAAAAAGTCAATGATGAAGTGTATTACTAGCAGTAGCTTTCCACCTCAATGTTACTGGACTAAAATAATACTGTAAGCCTTTTTTAGTATAATTCTACCAAATACCATCATTATGCTAACAAAAAGAAGATGGCAGTAGCAATACATCATTATTTTTGTGATGTCTTTTATTTCACATGATGATGTGGAAAAAGCTACAACTAGAAAAGGACAGTTTTGCTGGCAAATTTCACCCAAAGCGGCAACAGTTTGAAAAGCAGTGCTTTAATTGTTATATGGTAGTAAGAACTGTTAAAATGCCAAAGCCTTCTGAACACAGACCCGGCTCTGCTCTAATTAAACCTGGTGTGATTAGCTAAGCATTTTTCTTGTTACAAGACTAATAGTAGGAATAGGAACACACAAAATATGCTACCTACAAAATAGTAGGAATTAAACTCTCTCTTCAATAAAGTTGTTGGAATCAAACCTTTCTTACACAATGAGAAAGGAGAGCAAAACATAATTGTGTTTATCACAGTAGAAGACTTACTAGCTAATGAATTCTATTTACGTATTGGTCAGAAGAATAGTGTTTTCAGCCCATTAGTTTTATTTACTATATCATTTATCATTTGTGACAGACTCTGATTAAAATCAGGCTGGTGTTCAGTGTCATCTCATTATCATTTCTCATATAGCACTTTCCATTTAAAAATGCAGCCTAATTCCAGACGAGAACAAAGAAAGTTTAGCAATTAGATTAGTCAGTTGGAACAGAAATGACAGACTATGTGCCCTACATTCTTTTGATGCACTTTTTACCTTTGGACAGGAAACACGTTGTGACTATATTAAAATTGGTGTTGTGGTGATCTGAAATAAAACCCAACAGAAATGTAATGAAGTAGACAGTCAAGTATTGATGGATCTTCTAGTTAAGAAAGAACATGAAGGAAACACTAAGTTTGCGGGTGAGTGGAGGATTGAAATGTTTGTAGAGGAAGAGTATCAAATGAGTTCATACTTCTGTGGAAAATATTTTCTGAATCTCAGATAACTGCCAGAGGACTATTAAATTTCCACATTTGAAAGAGTAGATTACTGGTTTAGAGTAGATTAATGTTAGATTTAGTGTTTTACAAGAATTTTCAGCTCAAATTGATAAAACCTGGGTTGACAGAGTGCTGTCAGTTACTGACAGTAAATGGTTCTCTGCTTTTAAGATAACATCTGCTTCCTGGAAAGGATTGGAACTGGGAAGCAATGACTAGTTTATAAATAAGGTAACTCCTATTTTTTGTCTGCAATGCACCAAACTTTAACTGTGTCAAAACTCAAGTTCTTATAAAAATAATTTAATTCCCCCCCCCCCATATTACCAAAATAATTGATTTTATTCACTTAGATACAGATTTTCATATGGAATTAATAATTACTTAGCACCATGATGTCCGGGAGACCATTCACATGATTGTTCTGTATATTTCTTAAGAGAAACCAGATACCTAAAACAGCTGTGTTTAATTTTCCCCTGAGTTATCTAGTTACCTGTAAAGTCCAGATAGAGCCTTAGTATGTATGGATTCATCTAAACAACACAATGTGTTGTTTCCCGTTTCAGAGCTTTTCATACTTTTTATTGATTTACAGTAATGTTTAGCTTTTATTTTTCTGTGGTAAGTTCCTAACCTCTCAATGTTCAATGTTTTCACAGAAGCGTCTTTCATCGACACAAGAAAAGAACTGGCAACAGAGATGAAAGTACGTCCTTCCCCAGCCCCCTACAATATGTCGCATGTGTTGGGTCTGAGAACCTTTGAGTCCTACTGTGAAAGGAAGTACTGTTAACTTAGGCTTTTCGGTCTGTTTTTCAGGGTGACAAGGAAGCTGGGTTTGCATGGGGGATCCTCACACAGGAACCACCAGGGCATGTACAGGTCCACTTCTCCCCATCCTCCATGAGTCATAAGAAATCAAGAAGAGAAATAAATTCCCATTTAAAAGTAACAAAACCATCTAGCATTAGCTATTGGAGAAAAACATTAGATTATTAAGACATGCTTTAAAACATGCATTTGTTTATTCCAGCCAAGTCAGGATATTAGGAAATCTCTAAACCTGTCATTGATGTATTCTCCATTGCTGTGAATCTGATTTTCCAATGTGAAGTTGAAGACGAAATGTGAAACCTCCTCATTGCGGAAATGTTTCACTCGGGACGCGTACTCATCTGACTGCAGATGTTTAATGACATCAGGAAACCAGACAGATAAACCATAGTAGCTGTGAAAAACAGAGAAAGCTTAGTCACCAATCTCACTTGTTCAGAAATCTGTCCAAGATGAGGATGAGCAGCTCCCTCGCCCATTTATGTGATGGAGCAGTTGCTCCATCATAATAAAATCCTCCATAAAATAAAAATATTGAAAGATGCTGACCCCAGAAGATGCCAGTTTTCTGAAGCAGATATCCTTGGTGAGTCAGGCTTGCAAGCAAGAACAGACTAACTGATAAATACAACATTTTGTGGAAAGACACTGAATAAAACCTTTCTGAATAAAAGGGATAAACAGTGTCAGAGATTTGCATGCAGGTGATTCTCTGTCTGTCAAGTCTGTCAAAAATGGTTTAAGATCTCAACCACTCTTACCCAAAAGACAGGGTGAACCACACAGCTGTAAGTTTGATCGTATTATCCTTCACTGGGTAGTTGAAGCATCTCATAAACGTCAACCAAATCTGTAAATCATTAGGAAATACATTTATTTTAAATCATATTTTGAACAATTTTGTTAAATGATAGAAGTTTTTTGGTTTTGATTTGCTTCCTTCTTCAGGGTATCAGAGAGAGCAGATCAGCTCTTTGATAATGGTCATAGCTGCACTTCTCATACAAGTATGTTAATCTCCAGCTGTAGCTAGGTTGTGTGTGTCCTGTGACTTTCCAGCTTCTTTTCATAGAATCATAGAATAGTTTGGTTTGGAAGGGACCTTTAAAGATCATCTAGTACAATCCCCTTGTGATGGGCAGGGACATCTTCCACTAGATCAGGTTGCTCAAGGTCCCATTCAATCTGACCTTGAACACCTCCAGGGCTGGGGCATCCAGAACCTCTCTGGGCAACCTGTTCCAGTGTCTTACCATATTCACTGTAAAAAATTTCTTCTTAATGTCCAATCTAAGTCTATCCTCCTTCAGGTTAAAACTATTATCCTTTCTCTTGTCACTACAGGCCTCAGAAAGAATTCTCTCTCCATCTTTCTTATAAGCCCCTTTATATACAGAAAGGCCAGAATCAGGTCTCTCTGGAGCCTTTTCTTCTCCAGGCTGAATAACCCCAATTCCCTCAGCGTTTCTTCATAGGAGAGGTGTTCCAGTCCTCTTTCTGTGTTCCTCCTCTGGCCCCGTTCCAACAGGTCCATGTCCTTGTGCTGAGGGCCCCAGAGCTGGATTCAGGACTGCAGGTGGGGTCTCACCAGAGCAGAGCAGAGGGGCAGAATCACCTCCCTCCACCTGCTGGCTACCTGCTTTTGATGCAGGATATGACTGGCTTTCTGGGCTGCTAGCAAATGTTGCCAGCTCATACCAAATTTTATATCCACTGTTGTGGACTGTGTCTGTCAATTCCTCCCTGCTCTGACCACTTCAAACTTTGCTAATCTCTAGGCAGCTTCATTTCCCTATCTCAAATAAATCTGAGATCCTGTCAGAAATGTTTCCTTCTCAATTTCCAGTATTACACTGCTTTAAGTTTAGGCAAACTATATTCCATAATTCAACAGGGACACACTCAGAGTCTGATCCACCTACCACAGATATAAATTAGAACTTTAACTATATGAGGAAAAGCTGAGACTACCCCCAGGCCAGAGATGCTACAGCAGAGCTGACTGAAAATGGTGTTTTCCTCTCTCTAATCTCAAGATGATCTCCTCCTTTTGAAGAGAAGAGGCAGTCTGCCCTAGGAGGTTTCAGCACACGTCATGCAACAAGGGGCCAGTCCATGAGATTACAATGATGTGAGACAACCAAGCTGGTTTAGCAACAAGACAAAATCATAACATTTCAATATTCATCTACTCCTTTTTTTGACAAGTAACTATGAAAGTAGACACTTTCTGGGTTTTTTTTTCATAGGAAAATGCCATTTTTCCAAACAAAGCAATTTTGTGAGAAACCTTGGTTTACAACACTTCATCATAGCTCTGGAGAGCTTTAAGATGCCAGATCTTTAACAGTTACAAAAAGCTAGTTTTGACTTTTCTTGGGTTGTTTTTTTGTTTGTTTGTTTGTTTGTTTTTTAAATTAATGAGACTTTTTGCATTGCAAGGATCAGAAGTAATGTATCATTTTGGTCTGGGAAAAAAAAGGATACAGAACACAGGCCCAGTGAGCTTATATTAAACTTACTGAAACAACTTTAAAATAGTTTTCTGGTAAAATATCTGACATGCCTAAAAATAGGTGGAGATACAAGGCCTTATGAAGTTTGTATTGACATTCATTTACACAATTTATTCACAACTTTACAATTTATATGTAATGTGGCTGCCACAAGTTCCTGCTGCTAATTTTTTTTTAGTCCCTGCTGATAATTTTTCATC
Source organism: Egretta garzetta (assembly GCF_000687185.1). Lineage (NCBI taxonomy): Eukaryota > Metazoa > Chordata > Aves > Pelecaniformes > Ardeidae > Egretta > Egretta garzetta. The sequence goes on along the minus strand of NW_009259489.1, from coordinate 1,116,044 downwards.
TCATCATGTGTCACCTCTTTCCATAGGTGTATATTGATATACTTTCCCACTACATCTTATATTGTGGTGCTTGGCAATATGGCTATGTAACTATTGGCCATCACTCGCGTGAAGAACAGTGCAGCATTTTCCTCCTCAGAAGCTGGGACCACCCTCCATGATTCACCTGCGCCTCTTCTGGGTCAGGACACCAGAACCTTGCACTGGTTCCTGAATCTCCCACTTGTATGGAAAACGTAGCATTGCAGCTGTCACCAGCATGACCTCAATCAATCCATCCTATTTCTGAAGGCTAATTAAAAAGAAGAAAGGTAATTACAGAACAAACAGAGATGTTGTTACTTACACCATATAGCTCTGTGCGAATTCTAACAAAACACCTCCTGTACCAAGTTCCTGTATCACTCTCTATTTCTATGAGCTCATCTATCTGCTTTGGAGTTTTGATTCTGTTAACCTAGAAAGAAAAAAAGAAAAGCAAATGTTTGCATTTTCTTGAATCATTAACTACCTGTTGAGGAGTATTGGAAGGTTTTAATAAATACCATAAACTAAAAATGAGCAGGTATTAAACCTGTGTCTACACTAGAAATGCTTTAGAAATATAAAGCAATAGTGGCACACCAGAATGTCAAAACTAATTACGGATGCAACTGTATCGGAAAAGCTCTAGTTTCAAAGCATGCAGGAAATCCATTTCCTCTGACTTAAACAAGCTGTCAGGTTCTGCTAGAGCGTTGCTGCACATAACCCTAATGCTGCAAAGGATAAAACATTATTTAAACCCTCAGTTAACCATGTCCAGATTTTGCTATCATGTTGTTTCTGACTTGCTGTCACAAAATTGTTGAAAGTCTATTGATTAAAGATACAGTAATGAACATAGAAGTATTTAACATGTCAAGAATTAATAGTTGAATAACATTTTTCTTTTGTTCTTATTTCCTGTAGTGTTAGATGGGCAACTCTCTTTGTCTTTTGGATGTTGACTGTCCTTTTTAATGAAGAGAGAAAAAGTTAGGTGAAATGATCTGGAACTGCTCGTGTTATTGCTGTTACGAACAATCATCTACTTCATCTAAAGTGAAATGAGATAAACAGACATCAGGAAAAAATACAGAATTACCAGTGACAGAGAATGTGATGTTTCCTACAATGCTAATTTTCACCTGCACTCTCCTGCTTAGCAGAACGTGTTATATGGTCTTTCCAGACACAGGACCTGACAAACTTATACCATTGTATGGTTTTGGTTTTGGCTTCCCCTCTTGTCACAGGTTCATAGCAGTATCACAAAAGGCAGTGTGTTCATCCACAGTTTATTTAAAAAGAAGATAAATAGACAATGGAAAGAAAATAAATAAAATGGGGAAAGGGACTGACACATAAGGAGCGAGAGAGCAACAGAATGTTCAATGTTTGGCTGCAGTTTCTGGAGGTGGCAACACCTTGTGTTTCTTCTAAAGAGAATGACACCACCACCCACAGGTGTATCATAGTCGATTACAGAACATCAGGGAATAGCAGTATTGATGGTAAACCTCTAGTTTTCAGCCCACTGCTTTTACAGATGTACACTGTTTAAGATGCACCAGCAGCCTCATCCCGTGAACAAAACCAAACAAAAGCCCACTAAGCAGTTTTAGCTATAACCACCCTCATTTCTCAAATACTGCAGCTCACTGTCTTGCCAAACCATGACTATATCAAAAGCCCGTACCCTTCTCGTCATGCCTCTTTCAATAGCAATAATCCTGCCTGCATCATTCCATTGATTTTAAACTTTTCTTAAACTGCTTTTATGAAACATGTTATACAAAAGACCAAGTTGAGTCCTTCAAGATTATTTAAGACCTTGTACATACAGATATCCTCACATGCCACACCTCCGGGCAGAAAGGGCATGCGTTTTGAATCACGCTATATAAACCAGTACCACTCTTGCAGGCTCTGGGGCAGCCTTTTCTCTGTCCTGGCCACCTGGCTCATTTGGAGCTGTGGAGGTTGGGGAAACATGTATATATCCTAGGACCACTGTATGTGACTGGGGACAAAAAGCCCCTGGCCTTGATGGTTCTTTAACATAAGAAAAGTCCTATTGAATCAACACAATGGCCCATCTGGACCATGCAAATTCAGCTGCCAGTATATGAAGAATGAAAGCAAAACAATAAAGAATACCTATTTTAATGAGAATGAAACTTCTGTTTAAAAGAAATGGCTAGAATTATGCAATATTTTAAATATTACAAAATCAAGACATGGTGCAAAGGGAAATGTTTGCAGAAAAAAAGATTAATTAATACATGGAAATGAAAGTGTGGAGAGAATTTTGGTTTTAAGGATACAAAGATTTTTTTTTTACTTAAACTTTTAAACCAACAGATCTAATGAATACATATTTGAAGGGCCCAGAAAGGTAATTAAGCATGTACATAAATGTTTTACTTGGGTAGTGCCATAATAGAAGATACTATCAACTTACTACCATCTCTGTTAATGTCACTGCTCTCATGAGAGATCAAAAGTATTAAGAGCCACCACCTCCACAACCAGTAACTAGAATACATCATTTTGGAGTTTCTAACTCTAAACCCAACTGTTCATCAGTTGATGCCTTCTCTGTTCTAAAGGTTTGAAGATAAAATCCTCAATAATATGAATAACATGAATACACATGACTTATGAAAAAAGCCTCTAGGAAAAGATGATATCAATATAATCAGGAAAACATATAAAAGAAAAGCACACTAAAACTATAGCAGGACTGGGGAAAAGTTACATCAGCTGTAGAGTTAGAAAACATACTACCAAGTTGTATCTGATATAGCTAGTGACATGAAGTGGAGGAAAAGAATAATGCGTAAGTTATAGAATGGTACTGGATGAAGCAACAGGGTTTAGGAGATCTATGTGGATAAATTATTGAGTCAAAACATCACAATATCCAGGACCAACTAGTATTTTAAAAAAAAGAGACTAAAAGAATGTCCCAAACACATTATGCATAAGTTTTTTACTTTCTGGGTTTTATAAGATGAAGTGCTGATATTGTTCAGTGAGGAGACAATGATGCATTTTCTAATTGTAAAATTGCAAGCTAAAAATGGGGACTTCTATACATGTGTAACATTGACATAGGGTATGGTATTTCTAATCCTTCAACTCCTCAATATCTGGAGTTGAATTTTCCAATTGTCCATTGCAGAAACTGGCAAAAATCCCAAGAAAGTGGTGGGTTTTTCCTTATTCATGCCTGATCCTTCCTCCCACCTTTTGTCCCAGCACCTTTCCGTCTTCTTCCTCCTGTCTCCTTCCTAAAGCAACACTGCAGGGGGATAGGGTCTGTGCTATGGCTTACTGTGCAATCAGTCAATGAATATCAACACTGCCAGAAGAAAAAGAGTGACTGGGGACAGGCATACTCTACCTGAAAGCAGCTCAGATCCACAAGAGCCAATTGTGAAATTACACCCTAGCTGTATGGCGTTAGGCAAATCCCTTTGCTCATAAATGAAGTCAGAAAATAAAACATTAGGTTAGATGGGATTAGGGGTAGGTCACCAGTGTATCAATAAATGTGGATGTAATGTGATAGATGTGCTGAACAGCCTCCTTTTAGGCTAAATATAGGAGTTCTTGAGCTTCTTTGTGGAAAAAATGAAATGGGCGCAATGGAAACCATATCCAAGGCAATAAATTGTGAGCCTCAATGGAATAAAGTTATATGGTCAGATGGTCATTCCCTGAGACTCCCTGCAAATGCAGAACCTTTAAGAGGATTTCTTAATTGAGTTATATGTGCATTAAATTAAGAATATAGCCTCTGGAAGAGGGAAAACATGCCACACATGGCTCTGAGAGGGAGTAGAGTGCCAGCACTCCCACGACACAGCGCAAGCTGGAAAGGCAGACTGGATTTCAAGGCAAGAAAATGCCTTCTGCTGTTTTGTCCTACTGCATCCAGGAAGACAAAATTGTTTTATACACCCTTCATAAATAAAGAAGATGACATAAAAAAGTCCCACACTGGAATTACCAATTTCTCCTCCAGATAGAAACAACACATCAATACTTTGAATATAGCCGTATCATTAGACCTGCCAGTCAACAGGATGCAGCTGAGCTTCCAAGATATTTTATGAAAATTAAATGTCTGAAATTACTATTTCACAGAAGTGAAGATTAATTTTAAGAAATCATTTTAGTGGATAAAAATGAAAAAAAAAATTTCAAAACTTTAAAGACAGAACAGCCAACTCATTTGGGCTTCTGTGCACCTATTCTTATTACTAAGGGTGAAGTAAATTAAATAAATAAAACGCATATGAAGTCTACTAAGTATTTTGGTACACGAGAAAAAATTATCACACTGTGGGTTCATATGCTCAAAAATATGCCGGCCAAAGGCTGATACCTTAACATCTGCTGCATATATAACAGTTTCAGTAGGAATTTTGTTCTTATGTTTAGGTATTTAGAGTGCAAATGATTGGTTTTGTAATGCAGAGTATTAATACTGATTGCTTAAGCCCTCCAGACCTTTCCAGTCAGCAAGCTTGCTGATGTGCTAAACGATTAGCTTTAAAAGCAGTACTCACTGTGAAGACTTTCTCAGGCTGACCACGAGCTCGCATGTTTGTGTCATGGATTTGCTTCAGTATCATCCAAGCTTCATCATGTTTTCCAACCTAAACATTTAATCAAAACATTTAAACAAAATGTACATACAGATTAAGATATTCAGTACAGTCACTGAACAAACTTAATGCCTGTTATACAGAGGTCATGAAGTAAACACAAAAATAATTTTGTGGAATCTAAAAACCACTTGGAAAATTGTACCTCCAGCAAGAACCGCGGGCTCTCTGGCATAAAGGTGAGGGCTACCACAGAAGAGACACAGGGCAGCGCACAGACGATCACAAATACTCGCCAGCTGTGGAACTGGTAGGCAGAGCCCATGCTGAAACTCCATCCTATGAAAGCAGAAATTCACAAAATGTAGAGAAATAAGCAGTATTGTACCTGCGAGCCTGCAGCTTCTTGGAGATGCAAAATGATAGCTGTGTTTAAATGAAGCCTGACTGATCTCTTCTATTTCCACCAATATTGATGATTTCACAGACAATATTACACTATGCATTTCAGCCTCTTGCATGTGACTAGTCATTCTGGAAAATGGCTACATTAGGCAGGGTGGGAGACTTCCTTATGCATGGATGGAGAAGTCTCTTTCAAGTCTCTTAGCAAAATCTGCATGAAGGTAATTACACGAACCAAACAGGGACACCACCACCATACATGAGAGTACATATATAAAAAAATAGCTTTCTATGAATACTGGAAAAAGAGACAATTAAAAATATGATTATGTATTTCATGGAATCTTACAGCCTTCCTTATTATTATTAACTTTTTCTACAAAGAGTTAATTTAAATACTCTTAATAAGCATGTCCTAATGTAATACAGTGCAACACATGAAGCATACACAGTGCCTAACTTCTGTTTCCGTCTTGTTCCAGAGCACTACACCACTCCTTTTAACTCCCATTAAAAGTAAACTGACACCCAAAACTAGATGCATGGGGAAAAATACTCAATATTTAAACTGCTGTCATCTGAGATGAGCAACATTAACACTGAAGTAGAGAGAGAATTTATAATTCTATAGAATGATGAAGAAAAAGAGCAATAGGAAAACAACTCTCCTCCTCTGAAAAAGTCATCTTGAAACACACCTAAGTGTTGACTAATAACATGCTGTAGAAGCCATTACTAAAAATATACTGAGAATACAAAAGGAAATATTGGAAAACCACAGGGCTGGTAATTCAGCTTTTTAACAACATATCTGACTGTTTGATATATTATGACTGGACTATTGAAATGCTAGAATTGTAAGAAACCAAAGAATTTCTCTTAAGAAAGAGAAAAATTTGGGTAACTACCTGGCCTTTTAGTCTGTCTTCAATACAGCAGAAATTTTCAAGTAAAATTTTCAAGGATAACTTATTAAAAGATGAGTGGAAGATAAGAATAATGACAAAGGACAGAAGAGGTTACTGGAAGAAGATGGAATCCTGGCTAATGAAAGAGCTGACGCCAGATTAATCTGATATATTTCTTTGCTAAACGATTTTTCTAGACAAAAGACATGGTTAATTAAATCTGCCTGGATGTCGGTCAACAACTGGTACAACATGGTACCAAATGGCTTATTAAATAGTTCTTCAAAGGAGGTATTTAGCTATTAAATATATAGTGTATTTTGGAATTTAAAGATCTCATGCTGTGCATCATAAATACATTCTTGGAAAAAAATCCCTTCTCATATTAAAGTTCTTGCATGTTACCATATGAAAAATACAGTCAACCCATGATTTATTTTTGCCCTTTATCAACAGCTTGGTGAAATATTTTGATCTGCAGACTTGGGAACCTGTTTTTCCTAGTGTCCTACAAACTTTCTGTGTTTCTGAAACGATACCAGCTTGCTTTACAGCCTCATTCAGCCCCACCGTCTCTATCCCAGCAAGACAGAGGTAAAATCAATGACAGCGTTAGCAACGATCTTGGAATGCCAAGTTACTTTTTTTTAAGTAAGGCTCCAGATAAACATACCTTTCCCCCTCCAAATTTCCCTCCAACAAAAAGAGGCTGTCTAAAATTTAATGTTAAATTTTATTCCAAAATAAAGCTTGAAATGAGAATTTAAGATTCAAAAATACTAACAGAAAAGCATCTAAGAGTGTATTAAACTTTACTTTTTACTGATTTTTGGAAAATGTCAACTTGTAATCTTACAGTATATCAAATCTTAAATAATATGGGCATATTTTGCATCTAAATTGGGAGGTGAAGGAAATAAAGAAGGGAAAGCTTACAGTGAGTTAATGAGGCAATTAGAAACCATACCTGCGTTTTGGGTATTGTGCGTAAATGTTATTGTAATCATTGGAATCATATTCTTCATTATATATTCTAAACTATTGTACAAGATCACCTGATACAGAAGTTGCAGAATTATTTCCTTTTGGTTAAGTTAATTTTCAGTCACAGCAGCAAGCTGATCTGACTCGCTGGGCAGCTGGGCAACTGCTAGTGGCGGGGGGAAGGCAGCACAGTCAAGGCTCTCGCTCTCGTTGTCATCAGAAACCGTCCCAGAAATACACAGAGCCACCGGTATATTCAAACAACCCGCCTTTCACTGCTCTGGTTTATATTTTATGAGGTTGAGCTGCATAAAGGGCACTTCTGTAGTAAATTAAATCAATCTGGCTTTATACCTGTTATAAAACAGCAGCAGAGTCCTGAGCTCTGCAGCCAGTCCTGGAAAATGCTGGTGGTAGTTTATTTTAAGGTGTCATTTACTAATGTAGGTGAACCATACTACACTTAATTAAAACCTAATGACAGCACTGTTCATCCCACTGTCATCCTGACAATCTGCAAAATGCCTTTTTTACTACTCAAAATATCTGAGGGGCATGTCAAGTGAAATGTTTGTTATGGATTTTATTGCTCTTACTCCGTCTTTTTCTCTATGTATTTGTAGTAGCTGCTGCAATTTATCTTGTGATTTAACATATCTGCTGAATTAATGATAATAGTGAATGTCAAGATTATAAGAAGAAATTGGCAGAAAAAAAGTCAGCTGCAACACTGCTTTCTTGAGGTCGCTCTCCTGTCTATTCCAGCACCAGCACTAGATCAGCAAAATAAACATATATTTTAAATGCAGAGCAAGTTTAGATTTATTCTTATGTTTAACACATCCCATTTTCCTAGGTCATGAGCTAATTTGGAAAATGGAGCCATTAGAGTAGCTCTGAATTTAGCTCACAAAGTGGCTTTCATTCCTATTTTACATAAGTCTTGAAACCAAATGGAAGCATGTTCTTGGCTGAAACTCAGTTTGCTTCTCCCTTCTCTGATTTATGACACAACAGCAAAGAGAGAGCAGCTCTACACAGTTGCATTCAGAGCATTGCACAATAACCTAGAGCTAAACTTCGCCCTTGCTCCCTGTTACGCTGTATTTGAGAGGCATTAATCTTGAAAACAGTGGCAATCCCATTGTTTTATGAAATGCTAAAATGCTTGGCTCAAATGTGTCTTCAGTAGAGCAATGTAAAACCCGCAACAACTGAATCTGAAGCCGCTGCAGCAACCTTTGTGCTGAATACCACCCTCTCACTTTACTGACTGCTGGAAAAGGCCAAGTGCATCACAGACATGGCAATTACTGATCACAGTGGCAATTACTGATCACAGTGGCAATTACTGATCACAGAAACACAGTGGCACACAGCAGAGCAAAACCAAAATGTACAAGATGCTAATCTATATCTCATCACCAATTTATATGTTGAATTCAATGTCAGCAAAATCTTCCCACCCAACACAGCATTTTGTCTGCTCCATAATATTAATAAATTAAAAAGATACTATAACCAAGTTCTTTCTCCAAAGGAGAGAGAAGATCATTTCTGTCATAGAGGTTCTGAATAAATATAGAGGTAAACCTGTCCATATTATGCTGATTTTATAAATGTATATTACCTGATAAACAGTGGGTATCTTCAAGTCCAAGGATCATCTTTTACAGTGGTTAGGTTACTAGACAGCAGAGTAATGGGATGATTTGCTTAACTTTTGAAAATGAGGGCTGAAAGGGAACATGATAACTCTCTACAAATCCATAAGGGTTACTAAAGTGCAATGTGGGCGATGAAAAATAAGGGTGCCTTACAGGCTCTGTATAAATACTGTCTGGTAAGGGGAAGGTTTCTAAATACCAGAGGAATAAAGTTGTGAAACACCTTTCTAAGAGATTAATATGGGCAAAGAAACTCTACCCAAATATAGAGATTTATGGAATGGTTAGCTGAAGACTGACCATTCTTGATAACAATTTTTGTTAGTCATTCTGCAGGAATCAGAGGAACTAGATTCATGGCAGTGGTGGACCAAAGGAGGGAGCAGATGCAAGGATATCCCTAAAATTAGGGGTAGAGGAGAAAGATAGCCAAGGAACTTATAGGAATTCATGGAGTCGACAGATTCTTCTGCAGAATACTTTCTATGATTTTATAAGTTTTCTTATTTCTGTTATAACACACAGCCTTTGGTCAGAACTCAGCTTTCTAGCCTCAATTTTTAATGTTTGAAAAATTTCCAGTAAATAAGATGTGTGATTGCGCTAATTTGCCACATGGTGGCACTGTTACCGCACTTAATAAAAATAACAAATTTTTTAAAATCTCTGCAGACTGTTTTGTTGAGCATTTCCCAAATCTAAGCTAAGCCAAAATTATAAGGAGGACTGGGAATATTTTGCAGCTGGCAGCACTGAAATGCATTATTATTGCACTTATAGTTAGTCTGTCCTGGCATTACTAAGCTTAACTGTGAGTGACATCTAGGATTTGAGCCCACATATTTTAGTAGTACTGATTAGAATAATGGTAAAACGTCACTGAAACTGAAAACAAAAATAGTTCAGGTAAGTTACATAGCTGAGGAAGCTCAGTTAGACATTTTTACAAGACTGAGTGAAATACATGAAATGCAGACCCATCACCCCATAAGGGGAGAGGTAAAGGATAACATCAAATCTGTACAAAAACCTCTACATGGTTTCTTGAAATACCTACCCTCATTCCTAAGAGAACTAGGGTTGTTCTCCAATACCTGCTTGGCCCTGGAGAGGTGCTCAGCTGTTGTGGGATGATCACACAGAGCTTTGTGAGCCTTTTCTAGACTGACCTCCTGATTTAATCTATTTGTTGCACCCATAGATACGATGCTGCATGAAAATAAAGGCTAAAAGCAAAGCATCCCACTTACAGGGAAGGAACAAAAGATGTCCCTGCTGAGGAGTGGAAACAACCCTGCAGTCGTTTACTTCTGTTTGTTTAACACAGGCCACTTAAAACTTTCCGTTCTCAAAATAGGGAGAAATAATAGAAATGCATTTTGCTAAGATGTCATGCTGATATAAATGTCTCCACGTGGCCACCACCATGCAAGATCCAATTTTGGACCTTAGCAATTCTGAATACAAATGCAATGCAACTATCCTGTAAAGATGGAAACCTACCAAATCTCAATGCACTTCAACACAGAACTGTTGTCTCGACTTCGGTCACCATTAAGAGTTTCGTCTCCATCCTGAGCCATTGTGCCAGACTGGAGACACCTATTACCAAGAATCACACCTGAATAACTTCTACATTCTGAATGCAAATATGGTTATACTCCTTGGGAAGTGGGTATATCCTCACTCATTACAGATAATGAGCATAGATTCTGAAAATTTTCCAGGATGAATCTGTAATTTCCTGCTTAGATCTTAAATCAGCATTCCTAAAACATTCTACTTGTGTGTCTTCAAAATAGCTTTCTTCCTCTCTACCTCATACTTTATAAAATACAAATCAATGCAAAAATCTCTCTTAAAACTTATGTTAATTTTATATTTCTGAAATTTAAAATGAGAAATACCATGTTGCAATTAAAATTATTGAGTAAGTAAATATGCATTTTCCAGGCTAGAATGTTCTGCACTTCCCTTATGTTCACTCTTTTTCAGAGAAAACTGCCCAAGATTACTAGAAATTAATATAGATGGATATTGGTCAGATTTTGTCCAGGATTCAGATGCAAAACTTGGAAAGAGCTGTGATTTGTAATCAAAAGCTCAAATGTTTAATTTCCCCATAAATGGCTGCTTTTGTCACATTCCTACACCTAAATTGGATTTGGAAAATTTTGTCCTTTCACTTAAAGATCTAATCCAGATCTACATCTACTTATAGGTAGAGATATAAGGAGTCATATGGCACCCTCCGCAGTCCTGTGGAAATCAATGCTTGCTATAAGTGCTTGGATGTATGCTTGGTTTATGTATACATTTGCAATCTTCTCAGTGCCTTTGTGATACTATGGAGTCAGAAAAAAATCAAAAGTAGTGCTGGGATGCAATAGGTCAGTGGTTTGCAACCTTCCTGAATTTAATCATTGCTAGATATTTTTCAAATGGATGTGTAGAGTCCTACATAGCTAGCTAAGGCCTATGGACGCAAGATTTATCTGTCTTAATTATTTTTATGGACATATAACCTAGAAGCATTTTATGACATCCTCGCTATTGAAAACCACAGCAGTAGCTGGCAGCATCTGGAAAGAAAACTGAATCAAAGAATGGTCTAGGAATTTTCTTACCTTAACAACCAGATAAAAAGTGAGCATAAAATTTGAAATGTATTTTTCCAATACAAGCAATTCAGTAATTATATGGAGTTTACATTATAGTCTAAAGCAGAATGGAGACTCAAGAACTGGAAACATGATGTTCTAACTACTCACGTATTAAAAAAAACAACAACCCAGAATAGGACACCAAGGGTTAATATTTAGCTGATACCATCAAAAATCTCATTACAAGCCCTGTGGCACAAAATTGATCTGACTCGCTGACTGAGTCAGTGGCCCCAGAGATTTATGTACTCATGCAATTCTGCAAAGGCCTTGCTTAAGTCTGGCTCTGTGCAGCTGTTCAGTGAAGGCACTTCACGACCTGCAGAACAAAGAGGTAAAATCTGCTGACCACAACCCTGACAACATCATAACTTAGAGGCTCGTCAGTCTAAGAAGAAAAGGCCATGTCATGCTTTCCAGATATGACAGATCAGGTAAATGACAAAAAAAAGTAAGGGGCAGCACATGTTAAAAGATGCTGCTGTCAGAGCTTGAAAATACCATGGTCAATGTTGACCTCACTTTTGCTTTCTTGTTAAAATTTCTACCTCTGGTCTCCTACATGTACCTAGTTGTTTCCACTGCTTCATTTTACTACACCTAATTAAGAACTGAAAAATGGTTTGTGTACAAAGTTCGAAATATCTGTTTGGACAGTGCTAAAGAGTACAATAGGAGTAAATCATCAACAGTAGACAAAATCAGCTTTTATAAGTAGACAATGTAAAATTGCCAAATGCCCTATGCAGTAGTCATTATGAACCAAGTCTGAAACAAAACACTTGTCTGCAGCAAAATCTGATTATATTGTTGTCCTACCAGTATGCAAAACACATATACAATGATCTCTACGTACTTCTGTGTGGTGCCCTCCACAGCCTACCCATAGCTCTGAGCTCACAAATTGCATTATATTTGGCGTGACAAGTTGTTATAGACACTACTAACAGCAGCTGTTAAATGTGGAAGCTAATTGAAAATGTAAGTGTTCCTGTCCTGGTCCAGGACTTCCAGTGATTTATGAGCATCTGGACTAAGGATATTTAAATGATAGGCTCACAGTGAAGAAGAAAAGAGAAGCAATTAATCAAAAAAGACAATCAGGAACACTGCAGTTTATGAAAAGAAAATGGGGCCTATTTATCTAGCCTAACTTTTAGAAACAAAGCAATCACTGAAATGCTGAAACAGTTTCTGAAGAATACAGAGAGGACGTGTCTTTTAATGTTGATGTGCATTTTACTTTTCGCATGCTCCTGCAGTGTAACAACAGAACATCTATGTAATTCAAGAAAATCTTTCAAAATTTAACTTTATTATATTTTATTTGTTTGGAAGTTGTTGCAAGAAAAATCGTCTTTTAATGAGCATTTCAGTGCTGTGATTTAAGTCTCATTTCCTTTTTTGCTATTTAATTTACCTCTTATTATCTTATTTTTCTATTTTAAACAAAAAGGACCAATATCCTATCACAAAGAGGGAGACAGATAGACTAAACAGGCAGTTTATATGATCTAATAATTAGACCAGACGTGCATTCTAAGAATTATCTTCTAATGTAACAGCAGTCAATTAAACAAACCTGGTCGGTTGAATACGTGGAGCTTTTCCGTACATATTGTACATATGCATCAGAAGTCCTGAATTTGAACTTTGGTCAAACACTTCCAACACAAATATTACTTACACTCACAAGTCAAATACTAATGATCTTCAGTTATAATCTGTCATAGCAATCCAAGTGGTGGCAGGGGTGGGGCGGGAAGTGGATTTTGCCTACAGAGAGGCAGTCACAGTGTTTGAAATGTAATTATCAAAGGGAACAAGGAAAATACAACATATTAAATAAACAAAGGATTATATTATATTTTTCTTTTTATAAAGCTTCATGACTGCCTTACAGGGTCTAAATTATCCAGATATGATGAGGGAATCAGATACTTCTATTAGATTGAAGTGAATAAGTTTCCTGTGAGAAAATAAAACAATCTAAAAGCCTTACCTTGATCTCTTTAGCTGTGATTGCTCGCTTTTATATTATATGGCAATGCTGCCTTCAGGTAACAACTAGGAGAGGGGCCAAAACTTTCAATGCCCCAAACCAAATAGCCCATGTACTAGGAAGGAAACAAGATAATACGGACTCAAACAGCAAGAGAGAAGCAGAATGGTAGAAAGCAGCATCTCTTCCCCTCAGCCAGCATCAAAGCTGAGGAGATCAGCAGCTGAAACCTCAACCCAGAGCCCTCACTACCAAATCTTGCTGCTTCTCTTCACTCATTCTGTACTGTTTTCTGCTGGCATCTTTGGAAAGTGTAAAAATGCACCATGTTGGGAATATTAAGCACACAAATTCTATAGGGGAGGTAGATCAGTTTTTTCCCAATATTTCTACAGGTCCCTCCCCTGTAAATATAAGCAGAAATAATACAGTCAGATGCCCTATTCAGATACTCAGATACACATGGATAATTAAATATACTTTGATGGAATTGGAATTGCTTTCACAGAAGTAGGCATGATTTTTAAAAGTAACATTGAATATTTTCTTTGAGGAAGAGTATAAACAAACTTCCTGAAAAAGAAATCCAATGCCATTCTGCAACTGATTATGTTAATTTTATTTTAAAGGCAACTGCACTGCAAATTGAAAAATGCTATTCCAGTTGTATATCCAACTCACAGACAGAGTATATTATTGAAGTGAAAAGAAAATTACTAAAAGGACAATCACTACTCCTTCAGAGCATACGGTTTTATAAGCCAGACAAACAATATGCAAGTATGGTTGGCAAATTTGTACTGTCGTACTGTGTTCAAGAGAAAATGAATGCATTTATAGTTCCGAAAAATCATAGAATAAGACCAGTGACCTCTTCTCTTGCCTGCCTGTACAAATCACCTGAATTTTTCATCTGTTACAGACCAATCATGAAACCAAGAGCTTTTTTGTCTTTTTAAAATTAAGAACTTGAACAAAGAAGAAATCTCATCAGATTAGCATCTTGTTTATTTCTGAAAATGAAAAGCAAGGTTTATGCCTGACTCTGCATATATTTCTGATGGCCACTGGCTAGACTTCTAAGGCAACTTCATTAATTTTTTCTTAATTTATAGTCAAGGCCAATTCATTGTGTGAAACTGAGTTTTCATTAAAGCTAAGGCTGAGGAGTTGACATTGGTTTATTGCTGTAAGAATTATTGACTATTACTGTGGTTTCTGTGGAAAAGGATGTTTATGGCATTAGACAGTGATGTTTATGGCAACAGTCTGTTCACCTGTCTGATGGTTCCTCATGAGCGTCAATGAAAGCCATTGACCTACTTCAGTCAAATCTGATGGGAAGAAGTAGTCTCAAAGATAATCACATTCCCCAAAGTGTTGTGAAAGACACTGCCCAGACAGAGGGGAGAGACCCATCAGAGGATGGAATAAAAAGCAAGACAAGTCAGTGGTCCCTCAGGGATGCTGCAGCCATCCTGGGGGCTGAGACTGTGCCATGGCCATGCTATCCATCAGATCTGGCACCGGTCCAACCCAAGCCAAAACATGCTGCCTCCTCCCTGACAGCAGCTGGACTGGAGCAGGGCTGTAGCACAGTGGGGAGCATAGTGAGGGTGTGGGAAGCTGACTGTTTCCTATCGCACAGTGCTGGGTACAAGAAAGGGCAACCGGAGAGACAACAGCAGAAAGGGATCTGGAAAAAGCAAGGAGAAACCACCACTGTGGTGGTGCCTTGTAAGGGAAAGATGGCAAGACCAGAGAGAATGGGGTTAGCCAGGATCACAGGGACATTGACGGAACCCCCTATGAAACAGGACCTCATAACTTCTCTGCTCACAACACAACTTGCTAGTTTTTTCCTGAACCTTTCAATAAACAAATTTTCTCTTTCACAGTTAACCTAAAGAGCCCAAGAGAAGGTTATATTTGAAGCTCACTAATGAGCATCTTTAGTGCTCATTAAGTAGATGTGTTAAAAGCTACTTAAGCTTCTAACACTTGCAAATATAAACATTTAAATGACCATATCAAACCCTGCATTAGGACACAGAAAATCGAAAACTGATAAACAAAGTGATTTGTTTTGTTTTCCTAGCTGGACTGGCATAAGCAGCTATTCTAAATTCTGCTGTGTTTTGTCATTCTTGTTGTTCCTAAAGACGAAGATTTTTTTTAAGGTATACACATCCAGTATAATCTGATTTAATAGGATTATTTCAAATGAAGAGCAATTCATAAGTAGGTGTTGATAACTCAAGTTAACATTAAAACTGCCTCGTACCCACTTTAATTAACACGGATTTAAAACATATAGATATAGCTTCAGCCTGGAGAACACCAGATTAATGGAAGGGCATTAAGTATGGGTGGAAGCACAGCACATTGGGGATCCTTTTGCCTCTTACTGGAATGCAAAACTGGTCAACAGATGCTGCATTATGTAGTAGATGCCTTTATGTCTGATCTGTTCGATTTGTTCAGCATGATACAGTCTCATAGCAAATGTAGATTCAACCATAACAAAGCTGCAACTTCTTTTAAATCTCAAAGAGTATTTTTCATTGGTAAGGTACCACAGATTCAAGGATTCTGAATGCAGAATCAGAAAGGCAATTGTATGGAGGAGGCAAAATTGAAGAGCTGCTCTTGGTTTTAAAACTTGGATCAAATGTTTCCTCCAGGTTAAAAAAAAAAAAAAAAAAAAAAAAATTGATTTAAAGTTCTGCAGATTTATTAGTGTATTCCTGGGCTTTTTAAAACTGAGAAAAGACATATACAGCTCTTCCACAGGCCATCTTCTTTGCTATCTCTCTTTGTTCTGGATGACTAATAAAATTCAGAGATCTTCTGCAGAGAATGGGAGCTACTGTGTAATAGAAAATGGAGCCTTGGCCTCAGCTTTTTCCAAATGAGCTGCTGCTATGGCTTGGATTTGTTCTGTACCACCATGAAAAGGCAGACAAGTAGGGGGAAAGGTTTGAGAAGAATAAGAAAAGTAATGTTTTTTAAATTGAGAGTCCAGTATTTTCAAGATTAGGGAAGGACAGACATTTTAATTCCTCTTCCTACCACTGCAGGGTTATTCAGCAGAGAAACCCTCTGTCTTCCTTTTGGAGCTATCAGCTAGAGTAGTTTGATAGACAAGCACTTCCCTACATGTACTGTGAATGTCCAATGATGCTCCTTTTTCTTTTATTTTTGTGTGGCTTTTTGTTTGGTTGGTTGGTTTGTTTTGTTTTTCTAATTTCTGAAGCTCACTCCTCCTTTTGTCTTTGTTTTTCTTTATTTGCTCTTTTCTGGCCTACTCCAGCACTCTCTAGAGCAATGGTGTCTGTTTAATAGTTCCCTGAGAACAGGGGTGGGTGAGACCTTGAGGGGGCATCCGGTCCACCCACATGTTCCAAATCAGAATTAACGACGACACCTACTATATCCCTGAAATACATTAATCTAGAATTTTCTTACAGATTTACAGTAATTGAAATTTCACTACTTCCATAGCAGTTTTATTCAGATGCTTAGCTAACATACCATTAGAAAGTCTCATTATACATACTATCTCCCCTCAACAGAAATTTCAGCTCATTACTTTTTGTCTTATCATCAGTGAGCAGTTTTTTCCTTTTCCCTTTGCAGCTTCTCATGCTTTTCTCCTATTTGCCTTCTGCAAGATTAAAGAAGACATCACTGATGCACCTTTTGCATGCCTAAATCATTGATGGCATCCTATTTCAGCATGTTCCAGATTTGAATAAGGAAACCAAACAGCCATCATATGACTGTTTTTCCTATTTCCAACTCACATTAATCAGGTGTTGATGTACAAGGAACTGCAGTAATTAATCTCTGTAGATATGACTACTCAGTAGTTTCTCTGCCTGTTTGTTTCAGGCACAGTCACTGCAGCGATGCAGCAATATGAAATCAGTCAAGTGTGGGTCTTTTTATTATAAATCATGTAAGCGCACCCAGGTCTTTTGATTGCATGGGTGCGCTGCATCAGAGATAGTCAAATTCCCCTCTGGGGACTACAACAAAGGAAGGGAAGAAGAAGGAACTTGATGATCCTCTCCCTAAGATGAAACCATGACTTATAATACATTTATAAGCTGCTGAGCACCGTGATGCTGAGAAGATGCTGGAAGCAGCTGATGAAATAGCCATGAATGAAATCAAGCAGTACCTCTGATGCTCAGACCCACCTCTAACATCCATTTCAGAATTTAGAAGTGCTACCGTAAATATCTGAAATGCAGCAATATCTGTAAAAGTAACAGCCACTTAGAGCATCACCATCAACTTTGACACTTTGAAGCTTATAGATTTGAGCAGACAAATTTTGTCTAAAGCTCCTTATTAATCTGTGCAATCTCAACAAAGTAATTAATAGTGGTTTTTTCTACAGACAAGTAATAATGAGGTTAAGACCTTAACTTTTGAAAGCAGTCAAGAATTTTCTATACCCATCCAGGTACAATCCTGACCTAGACCTTGAGATACCCAAGTTTATGGGCTACTGTTGAAACAAATGTAGCCTATACAAGCTGCTAGCAAAAAATATGGCTTTTAGTACTTCATCTTAGTAACAAATCCATTCATTAACCTTTTAATTTCTACAAAAATAAATGCTGACAAACAGAAAAAGCTCCACTTTTTACTTATATTGTCTAAAACATATGCCATGTAACATTTATGTACTGGGCAACAATTGCTTCACAGCATTCATCCTGGAATAATCATTACCATAGAAGAGTGTCACCTTTTGACTCCACTTTGCTAATGCAATAAACTCTTGTCTCCTCGTAATGAGAGGAGACCAGCAGGCTAGACTGAGATCTTCATATGTCTACACCTGCAGCTCCCACCACTCAGAAGGATCCAGTTCAGCTCATCAGAAGTGCTGGAAGATGAATGGCTCCTAATATCCTTCTGCTTTTATTGCTAATCAAGTACTCATCATGCCCTATAATTCCAGTGATAATACATAGCATTGGAATAGTATCTTTTTATCCCAGTACTGCTGCTGCCATGTGCCACCGAGAAACCCTTTAGCCCAACAAAAAGAAAAGGTAGAATAAGGGAGTTAAAGGTTTTTCTGACTTCATTGGGACTGAACAGTTTTAGTCCATCATGTTTTCAGTTTAGCTTGTGTGCTGGTTTTGTCTGGGACAGAGTAAACTTTATTCAGAGCAGCTAGTATGGGGCTGTGTTTTGGATTTGTGCTGGAAACAGTGTTGATAACACAGGAATGTTTTGGTTACTGTTGAGCAGGGCTTACACAGAGTCAAGACCTTTTCTGCCTCTCACCCCACCAGTGAGGAGGCTGGTGTGTACAAGAAGCTGGGGGACACACATGCACACAGCTGGGACAGCTCCACTCTAATCACAATTACACTTGATTAGAAAGAAAAGACATTTATGGAGCCCTGTGCCTCTGAAAAGATTTACCTACTTATAGGGAGTAGAATTAAGAATGGGCAATGGGTCTTTTTCCTTACCTTTCCTATTCCACTCTGTGGAATAATTGCTGGAGGTGACTTAGAAATTAAACTTACATTCACATTTTAACGAAGGGTACAGCATTGACAAAGCTTCCAGGGTGGAGTGTGGCTGACAGGAAAGAAATCTATTCCATGGAAGTTTCCTAGGCTTGCAAACTTAGATGTTGGCTACACTGGGGGAACTTGGTGTGCTGACTCTAAGAGGAACTGTATGGAGTGTGGAGTGGAGTGGACACACCGCAGTCAGGCTCTATACAATACGGGAACTTGAAGGTACAATGGACCCAATAAGCTGTATACTTGCTACCCTGGGCCAACGGTCTGTCATGTCTTTGACAAAATGCTGTCGTTTTGGTGAACTTTGCCCATTATAATATCACTATAATACCAAGACACACCTCCATCCCAAAAGCCAGCCACCTCCAAGGTGTAAGCACTCCTCACTGTGATTGCGCTTTAACATTTTTCTAGTCTATACCTTTAAAAGCAAAGTGAGAAAATTTTACTCTAATCGTAACAAAGGTACATAGGACTAGAGTCACTCAAGCTCCACCTGAAAGGTAAAAAATTATATAAAATAACTTAAGGGAGAGAGGATGTTAGGGAAGATACCATCATGTACAAGAAGATACCATCCTCGTGTCTGGGATCCATCGATGGACTGAGCCTCTCTTCCCCCCATCGGGACACCTTTGGGTAAGATTTGAACACTTGGTTATACCAAGTGCCTCCCCGGAAAACTTAGAAAATCTCTATGGAGTGGCTTTATTTATTTATTTATTTATTTATATCTTTTAATGCGTTTACTCATACTCTTGGTATTTGCACGTGCTTTGCAGACAGTGAATTTACCACCGGCAATCCAAAAGAACCTGTGTTTCTGTTCCTTCAATAAACTGCACTATTAATTAATCTAGCAGTGATAGTTCTCATTGAACGCGACCAAACTCTTTAAGTGTGGCCGTGGTAGTTCACAGAACGCAACTGCACTGAAGGTGTATCGCGTTACTTGTGCATCCGCAATCATGATACTTCAGTACACTGAACACGACCGGACTTACAATGACGAATTGGGCATCACTCCAAATTACTTTAACCTTTAACAAGACATTCTCCTCCAAATTTGTGTTCCTGAATGGTGCTAAATACCTCTCCTATGAACATGAGTAACTGGTCCTCAGTTAAGTGGAAAAAAGACTCTACTGATGAAAAGTGAATAGTTTAGATGAAGATCTGGTCTGAATAGAATGTTTAGACTAAAGACTTAAATCTGCTTTTTGCATTGAGTGTGTTAGAAAGTAACATGTTTCCTATTTCCTTGATTCTGTATTTTTATTTCTGTAGTCTTTCAGTGAATAATCTAGCCTAATTTAGTTGGAATTTGATATGGATACATATGGAAGTAATATCTCTGCCTCTGATCATACCGTGGAGATTTGTTCACTGGAGCCATTTGACATCGTCATCTCCTCTCTCCTCTTGTAAATACCAGAGGTGGGGGGGGGCTAGAGTGTGGGGAAAGCTTCAGATTTCAAGTGCAGTTTACACTGTAGCAGCCTGGACACCTGCACCATCCTGGTCATACTCGCCATCACTCCCAGTTCTCTGCCTTGCAATCTGATTTCTTTTTGGCCACATATTCCCTTTCTTGTTCAGGAATAGGATTTACAAATCAATGAAGTCAATATTTGTTTGTCAGTAAGCAAAATACTCCAGGGAATGTTTCGAATTCCAAAAGGGTTTTCTGTAGTTTATGAAGCCAGAAAGGGCTTATGTACATCATAGATGCAAAACATAAAACTACAAAGAATACCCAAACTGATAGGTTAAATATGCTGAAATCCTTATCCAGCTTCCCCTGATTTTTAGTTTGGCACAAGAAAAATTGAGACTGATTTTTAAAATAATACATGTGCATAGCAGGCAACATTTTTTTTTTTTGTAGAACTGATAATTTTATAACTTTCTTCTGGTTGTTCTTTATTTATGGGGTAAAATGGCTAGAACAACATGCATAATTCTTTTTTGTTCCTATACTCAGACTAACATGTTAACTTGGTGTAACACAATGGTAATATAACACTATCTGGATTTTAAACTGAAATGTAATTCCTCACCTCTTCATTATTTGAAACATGAACCTTTTAAAGACTATTGTAATAAACATTTGATGCATTTGACATCTTTTAACTAATCTACATTGAAGTTTGATGATAAATTTAAAGTTGCACTTGCAAAATTATTTATAAAACAGTAATTATCCTTCCTTTCCAGCCTGTCCTAAGTAGCAATTTCTTTGTACCAGCCTAATCTGGGACTTCGTTAATTGGCAGCAATTAGAAGATTTCTCTGCTGATGTTTGTTCTAATAGCTCTCTTTCAGAGACCCTGAACAAGTCTACATCCATTTTCGGTTTTTAAACAAAAGCCAACAGCTATAGACT
Organism: Egretta garzetta; assembly: GCF_000687185.1. NCBI lineage: Eukaryota > Metazoa > Chordata > Aves > Pelecaniformes > Ardeidae > Egretta > Egretta garzetta. Next base: position 1,094,828 of record NW_009259489.1, on the reverse strand, counting down.
TCAAGAAGCCCTGACATAGCGGTGCTTGCCTTCCACATTATATTAGCCTTTCAGTATGTGGTCACTGCAGCACTACGTCACACTGCTCTTAACAGCATGCTGATGCCAAGGGAACTATTGACTTCCTTTTATTTCATGTTTCAGAGTGTTACTCAGGTTTCAGACACTCCTGTGCTGCTTGAACAGAAACAGAGATAAACTGTTACATATAGAGAATGTAATCTTTGTTTTCTTACAGAAAGATAGAGCTAAATGTTCAGCTGTTAAACTTGTCTAACTTCACTGGCTGCCTTGGGCTAGATAATGTATACTGGCTGTGTATCTAGGACTTTTTAAAGTGGCTTATATAAGAGGCAGTACAAATGAAAGGAATAAATTTGTAAAAGAGGGAGAAAAAAAGTCTACAAAATGATTCTACTCTGTTGGCCTGGTATTTTTCTATTCATTTGAGAATAATTCCACTACGCTCAATGGCAGTTTATTGCTTTTCGACAGATGCAACCTCATTCACTGCTGTTGAGTAACTTCTGAGTTCAGCTGGGAAAAATCAACTCTGTTTACCTCTCATGTGAGAAGCAGAGAGCTCAGAAATCCCTACACACTACATAAATGTGCTTTAGAAGTGGGTGGGCTGCTTTGTTTCTAATTATGTTTTGCTTCCTGGTCAGTGGAGACATGAATGATGAGAAGGACTGGAAGTGATTTGGATAACAATCTGTATCTTTCCTTAATTCTGGCAAAATAATTCCTTGGAAACCATGTAGAAATTATAAAAGAGAAGACACAGCTACAAGAGTCTCCTCATGAATGCAGGTGATACAAACGGTGCAGAGGTCTGCCCTGGTATTCGCCTGGCCCGGAGTGTTTCCAGGAGGATACAGCAATGGGTGACCATGCTCTCCTGACTGCCAGGGCAGGGTTTGCCCTGGGAGCCCCTGGCAATGCCTGAGACCTTGGCACAGCATCACAACAACAAAGCAGTCTGCTCCTGGTCCTGAGCTGGGGTGATTCCATGTTTGTACTAGGAACTAAGACACAGGCTTTCACAACACAACAGAAAAGTATAATTTAAAGTGAAAACAATTTTAAGACCTCACCAAAACTCATAAATACACTCTGTTTAATTTTGTCAAAATGATGTGTAAACCCACTTCTTTTCCTGTGAGGAAGGATTGTTTCAGCTGTCTATAGCTTGCTTCTTAGGTCTCCTTTCGGCTATTACAACTTTCCTTAATATATTGCAAGGAGAGTGATTTACATTTGAAGAATTCTGACTTTTAAAATTGGTTTTTACATTCTTTTAAATGATTTCATAAATATTTTTGCATAAGGGCACAAAAGAAAAATCAGTGCAGCATGGTTTTTAGTTGCTGATATTCTTCCACTGCTAAAGAAAGAAGAAAATGATTCCCTCTAGTGCCACTGCTTTGGTATAAGGAAGTGTAATATATTATTATTAATTGAGATATACTGCCATGTGACAATTTAAAAGCACCTCAGTAAAGGTTGTTGAGTTATTTATAAAATCTACAATGAAATTAGACAACCTATGTAAATCAGTCTGTCATAATGTTTGCATTTTCCACTGAAAGATAAAGAAAATTAAATTCCATAGGAAAGCAAAAAGTACTTGGCATCCAGAGCAATTTGCTAATTGGAAAAAAAATAAGTTACACATTGTGCCTTGTCAGCAAAAATTCCCCTCTTTGATTCCAGCAATTCAAAGCCAAAAGGCAACGATGAAGACGTAGATAAAGGTTGTATGTACTGGACTCTAAATTTGATTAATCTGCATGATTATAATTCATTTCTGGGCATTACTGCTTGCTAAATGTTCCAATCACTTTGGGCAAACCTTATGAAGTTGTCCTCTCTTTCACAATCCAACTGCAATAAACCTCACTGCTTGGCTAAAGAAAGCTGCTTTGGGTGCCAGCTAACTCACAATGCTGCTTTACTTGTCTTGAGTGCCAGGGAGAAGTGCTTGCAGATGCTGATTTTCAAGAACCCCTGAGCAGCCTCAGCAACCCTGGAGACCCGTGAGCACTTAATTCTTCTAAAAGACAAGCCCAAGAGACTAAGAATTGAATCTGTACCTCCACATAATGTTTAACCAGTAATGAGCTCTTTCACAAAGTGCTTATATTGCATGTGTGCGTAACTTCAGCCATTACAAGCTTTCGGTCTTATTCACCCCTACAGCATTTAAGTGCACTCTGTCCAATTACTCTATTTCTACACCATTAAAAAGATCTACTAAGAATGAAACATTCAGCATGGCTTTCTATTCAGAACTAGTGCTGCAAACATTAAGATAGTCCTTACTCTTCTTTCTCAAGAATGTATAATTGACATTTTATCTCTGTATCAAACAAACAAACACAGTGAGCATAAATTTGACATCCAGCTATTTAAAATGTTTTTTCTGTGATGGAAGTCTCCACATCACTTATTTTCTCCAGATTCAACAATAACACAAATTATATTTTCATGTGTCCAGGTTTTCAGTAATTTAAAGAATCTGACTAAACGTGGGTATTGGCTAATTTTTGTGCCTTTTAATATACTGTTTGTTATTTAGGGTACAACCTATTTTCATTATTTCCACTAAAAGGATCCAACTTTTTTCTTAACATCATCGTCAGTATTTTGAGAACAGACATGAAGTCACCTTTTTAAACTACACTTCAAGAGTTTTGCTTCCATACTAGAAGAGCTACAAATCACAAGGAGATGTTTTTCTTACCATAATGAGGAATTATTGCCCAAGCCATTGCAGAAGCGTAGATGCCACCAATCATCCAAAACATACAGAGCCAACTCAGGTGTTCACCTCGTTTCTCCCGAGCAAGCACTTCCGAAAAATAGGAGAAAACTGTTGGCACAGCTCCACCAATCCTAAAAGGAGATACAGATGACAGATTAAGTGAGAGAGTAACAGTTAGCTGAAGTTTGAACAAGCCCATAGCTGCAGCCATTGAAAATCCAAACTACAGGCAGCTTTTCTAGCAAGAGTGGTTTTTCTCAAATTGCACCATGTATTAGGGAACTCTTGAGGAAACTCACTAGTTTGGACACAATTTTTGTCAAATATTCCCCTGAAAACTCTGTGTACAATTTGTTGCATTGAGTGATTGAAGGGGATTGTCAATGTGCCAGCCACTGGAAGAGAAACTATCACAAAACAGACTTTCACTAACACAAAAATCCTGAAATCATGGCAGTCTACTGAGAAGTGTCAAAATACATTGCTTTTAACTGAAGATACTAGTAATTATCCCAGAGAATAATAGATATTTCTCAAAATCTTGCCTCTGATGCTCTAGGTAATCACGCAGTGTCTAAATGCCAACTATGTCACTAATACATTTTATTTCATGCATATTTAAAAATATGTTTTATTCAGTTTCACTACATGATTTGCTAAGCCCATGCTGGTTTTTTTTACTTAAGTTTTTTTATGAAAAGCCTATGCACTCATATAATATCCAGTTTTTCACATGGTAAAAATAAACACTGTCTGAAGGTTAATTGGACAGAAAGAAGAGTTCAACTTGGTTTTACAAAAATTAGAGTAACTTAATTTATGTATCATTTTCAGTACAAGCTTCCAGATCATCTTTTTCTGTCTTTATCTCTTTACTACCAATGCAAACTGTCAAATGTTCTACAACAGGATAAGTCTTTGTGGATTTTGTTTTTCCTGCTAGAGAAAATACATGTGAAGCCTGAAGAGGTATTCTTACACACCGGATTACCTACTCTAAAGCAGTATCTTGCATGGTTTGAATTTTTAACTGTATTTTAAAGATAAATGCATATTTATGCTGTCATCTGGGAGTTCACAAACTGTGAGCAAAAAGAAGGAAGCTTGAAACAGATTAAAACATATATTAAAAAGGAAAACATGAATACAGAAATGGTATTTCACTCCTAAGAAAAGTCAGTGCTATAGCAATACAGTTTATTTTAATACATCTTCAGGTACAGTGATGAAGTACTGGACTGAGCTGTTACACCTGCTTTGGGGTCTGCTGTTTTGTCACATCCTTCTAGACAGCTTTTCATGAAGTACTTCTGGTCAACTCTTAGCTTTACAATGAATGTTTCCCATAGTTGAGCCTGCTAGTTCTTATACTCTCTTCCAGTTCTGCAAAGGTTTTTCTCCATGAATTCTTGTTAGATATACAGCTAACAAGGGCTGTATCTCATTTCTTCTTATGGGTGAAAACACTAAAAGTCTTCATTAGTAAACTGCCCTGCCACAGGCAACGGGAGACACTGTCCTTGGAGGTTCTCCCAGAAGCCCAGGGTGAGAAACAGTGGAAGGGCCATGGCCAAGTGTGGAATCACAGCTCATTCTCCTGTAATGGGGAAGCCCTGCTGCCTCAGTGGTGCTATGGGCTCAGGGCTCTTCAATTCCCAAAGTATAAGCAGATTACAGCTATGATTTCTTACACTCCAGGGCTCAGGCACAACTTTGAATTGCACTCCCCCAGTACTGCCCAAATGCAGTACTCATGGATCTAATTAGAGTTCTTCTTCTGTTGTTGAAAATTCACTAGCAGAACCAGAAACAAGGTCTTCCTCTTTCCTGTCTAAGCTGGAAAGTGCTGATGAAGAGTTATAGGCTCCCATTTTCAAGAAGACCTAAATTAATAGATTGCTTATGGCATGTAGGACAGTATCATTCATGCAATAAAGCCCTACCTAAAGAGTATAATTTTTGGTAAGTGCTTTTTTCTGATTGCTTCTGCACATTAAGAAAAGTAAAGAGAGTGGTAAGTAAATATATATTTGGTAATTATCCCATTCTATTATCCTATCTGTTCTTCTAAATTTACAGTTTTCTTCATTTCATGTCTTCTCACGAAGTACAGAATCTACTATTTATTTTATAATGCAGTTACTGTGGTAATAAATATAGCCTGAAACCATCTGTGTTATATAGCACAATTAATAGTAAATCACGTTTAACACTGTAATAGTTTTCCTATTGCAAAGTGATTGAAAATATTCTCTGTAAAGGGTTCATTTCAGGCAAATAGAGGCCTTACACTTATGAAATTCAAGCCTCAACATATAATCTTCTTGAAATCTCCCTTAAATTTCCTAGGCTGGAATTCTGATGGAGTGGGTCTTGTAGAGAGTTTCCAATGGGTGAATTAAGTCATGCATCCATAGGTCATAAAAATGTTTGTGGGATGATGGTTTAGTAAATGTTTGGATGCTTCAAGTGGAAACAATGTACCCTATCCTAATGTCATAAAATGTACAGAGATCCTGACCAAAGGCAACAAAAAAGGCATCTCCTACCTGTCAGCATGAACCAACTATACTGTGGAGGATGGAAGGTTGATGCTGCTTTAACATTTAAAACTGATCCAGGTGGATTGACTCATATGTTATATCCTAAAGGTCCTCCAAGGCTGCAGAAAAAGCACTGTTTGTACTGACCAATTTAGTAGAGCAACTTTTCTAATGAATAGACTTTTTAGACATGTAAGAGGAATTTTGGAGCCAGCAGTCCAAAATGTTTATTTAGGATAGACAAAGAATCAGAAAAAAAAATTAATCAGCTTTTAAAAACTCCCAGGTTTTCTGCTTCGTCTGGTGTGATTAAGTTGCCATTTCCACTGAGTACACCAACAGGCTAAGAAAAGCTTAAAAGTTCAGATACTATGTTCATATTGATTAAACAGTGAAAATAACTTGTCTGTTGCCTAAAGGAGAAATAAAGGATGTATTTTCATCATACAGACAACAGCTGCTATTTAGAGTTGTAAGTCTCTGTCCTGGTTTTGGCTGGGATAGAGTTAGTTTTCTTCCTAGTAGCTGGCATAGTGCTGTGTTTTGGATTTAGTACTAGAATAATGCTGCTAACACACTGATGGTTTAGTTGTTGCCAGGCAAGGCTTACATCAGTCAAGGAATTTTCAGCTTCCCACGCTCTGCCAGGTGCACAAGAAGCTGGGAGCGGGCACACCCGGGACAGCTGACCCCAACTGGCCAAAGGGCTATTCCAGACCATATGACGTCATGGTCAGTATAGAAACTGGGGGGAGTTCATAGAATCATAGAATGTTTTGGGTTGGAAGGGACCCCGAGAGGTCATCTAGTCCAAATCCCCTGCAGTCAGCAGGGACACCGCTAACTAGATCAGGCTGCTCAGAGCCCCGTCCAACCTGGCCTTGAATGTTTCCAGGGATGGGGCCTCCACTACCTCTCCGGGCAACCTGTTCCAGCGTTTTACCCCCCTCATGGTACAGAATTTCTTCCTTATATCCAGTCTAAACCTACCCTGGTTTAGTTTAAAGCTCTTACCCCTTGTCCTGTCACAGTTGGCCCTACTAAAAAGATTTTCCCTGTCTTTCCTATAGGCCCCCTTTAGGTACTGAAAGGCCGCAATCAGGTCTCCCCGCAGCCTTCTCTTCTCCAGGCTGAACAAGCCCAACTCTCTCAGCCTGTCCTCATAGGAGAGGGGCTCCAGCCCTTGGATCATTTTAGCAGCCCTCCTCTGGACCCGCTGCAACACTTCCATGTCCTTCTTGTGCTGAGGACTCCAGAGCCGGACACAGTACTCACCAGAGCAGAGTAGAGTTGGCCAGGGGCCAGCAATTGCTGCTCAGGGATGGGGTGGGCATCGGTTGGTGGGTGGTGAGTGGTTGCATCACTTGTTTTTTCCTGACTTTTGTTCTTTCTGTTGTTCTTGTTTTCCTTTTCACTGTAATTTATTGTTATAATTCCCATCTTATCATAATAAGAATTATTATAATTTATTTTATTTCAATTATTAAATGAGCAGCTGCATGATACTTAGTTGCCAGCTGCGGCTAAACCATGACACCGTTTCATAGCAACTGTGTAGTAGTAAAGTGTGTGCGCTTCCTCGCACCTTAAATGTGTGAATGGAAAACTTACTTCTTAGCTGGTTAAATTCTTCCTTCTGGCCTCACGTAAGTGAGGAATGATACTGCTAGAAGCTTTTAGGATACATTTGATACATGAAACTACATTCTTCCCTTCACATGTCTGCACATGTGGATGAAAAACTTATGAAAACCTTGCTGACTTGAGAAGAATGTTTATTCTAAAAGATTGGAAGCATTTTAACTTTCTTAAATGCAAATGATTCAAGCAAACTGTTATTTATGTATTTCTTCAGCCATCATAGCCAAAGCAGTGGATGCAAACTTGTTACCCATAGATCACAGGGGGGAGTCCATGCATTACTTCCTAAAGGATCACAAGAGGTACCTACAAGGTGTAAATATATTGTTAGTATGTACAAATTAAGTATAAAGGGGTTTTGTACCTCCACTGGAAAATTGTGTAGAATCTGGACATATTTTAAAGATTAAAAAAACACTGGTCTAAACCTCTGGGTTGATGACCATGGGTGATAACTGCCTCCAGAATAACAGATTCTGCTATGAGGCACAGTCTAATACCAGCAAGAGGCAAAACTTTGTTGAGCTTGGCTCAAGACAATAAAATAAACTCTCTCACTCTACAAGGATCAGTCTCTGCACCTAAACCAACAGGATGCATTCCTTCAGCCTTGTCCTTTTTAATAAGATGTATGTAGGAATATGTGCAAGAACAACACTTAATAAACAGCAGGAGCCTTCTTCTACTGAAGGTATTACTCCATATGTGGAGAGAATTGCTTAAGTGTCAGTCAAAAGAATGACAAATGTCAGTCATGACCTTTTTCAGTTATTTTTCATCTTCTCTGATAAACCCCATCAGAAGTAGACAGAGAAAGAGCAGAATGCTCGATTGGAAGGAAATACTGACTAAACAGCATATTGTTACCCTTTTTGATACAAAAGATAAGCCAGTTTTGGAGCCTTACGGGTTACTTCTGCAAGGAGGAAAAATTAGTGACTGAATATGTTATTTGATGCCTCAAAATTCTTATTCTACTCTTACTTCTTACTCTTGGGGTTTTTTTCAGGACTATGTTCTTAATACCTTTCTAGCTACATTTTTAGGTTTTGGCTACTTCTTTCAGTCTGCTTTTGCTCACATACAGACACATACACGCGGGAGTCCTCCACTGTCTAGTACCTGTGCCTTGCAGCTGCATTTTAGCCTCTAGTGAAAGACATTTCCTACACAGTTCAGCTTCCACTCAGCATGCATGTGGCATGTGTTTTGGTTGGTAGCTCATATTTGGTCAGTTCTGTTACTTCAGAAAAAGAGTTGTACTGTTTCTTCTATTTATTCACAAAGAAGGGCAGCTCCTTATCCAGCATTTTGCTGCAATTTTTCTTGTGGATTTTAGATTCAAAAAGAACAACGGTTACCCATGGGGAAAGGGCAATACAGAAATAAGCAACTGATATAATCCCACTTTTCAGCAAAAGAAGTTTCAATTTCTGACCCCAGAAAATCATCCAAACTGAAGCTCTGTTTTTATAATGTTTTCTGTACACCCTCTGTTCATGTTTGTTCTGTGAAATTATGGGCAGGGGGAAACCAAAAGGAGATTTAAGTAGTGCACCCTAGGAGAGTAGGATTCAGTGAAACAAACAATAAGCTAAGGTACATTTGCATTTTCTTTGTCACAAAAAATGATAATAAATGTCTGCTAATCTACCTTCAGAGCTGTGATTTGTCACAACAGATTTTGGCAACTGCACAGTGTGACAGCTGGGATGAAAACACTTCGGCAAGGCATTCAGGAACCTCTGGCTTCAGACAGAAGCCTTTGTTTATTTGCAGATTCACTAGCCAACGGGGCTTGAAATGCAAAATCATACAAGGAATAGAGATAATTAGGAAAAAACCCCTTCCAGAATACTAACTGCACAAGGCAGAATGGTGTTCTTCTGAAATACCTTGTCCTCTTCTCTTTCAAACTTGGACACCATTCAGACTAAAAATAAAGACATGTCTGTGTGAGATGGCATTTGCGAGTGGTCACCTTGTTATTTGCAATTTGTTAAAAATTGATAGAGCTCAGAACACAGATTCAGTCTTACATTCCTGAGATTTGGAAACAGCCCACCACCCTTTGTCCTTCTGTCCAATTGCACCTACTCTTCCCTCTTCTTATTAACAGTTCTTTACCCCCACTACCACAATTTTCATTAAAAAACATCTGTTAGTTTTCCTTTCAGAACTGCCATTAGACTGGTGAAGTACCTAAGAGTGAGCAGCCAGATTGATCGGTTCTCCTTCAGAACTGTTGGATAAAGCCCTACAAAATTGCAGAAGGGTATAGGCTAAGATTTGCTGATCATTCTACCCATGTTTAAATACATGTAATGTTTAAATACATGTAAACCAAGCCTCTTTGAACTATGTATGCTAGAGAAGTTGTCTTTCAAGTACACACATGGGCTGTATGCTATTAATAGCAAGAGATTCTTTGTGATAAAGATTCACGTGATTATTTATTGAATTTACAGTACTGTCAGTTCTGATGGAAGATGAGCTGATGAGCAAGCAGTTCATTTCCCAAATTTACCCAATACTATTTTAAAAAATCAAGTCAAATTTGATCTCAGATTCAAACATATAGTTCCAAAGAATTTGCGTGCAGTACTTGCTCAGCTAGATATGTCAAAGAAATTGCTTTCAGATCTGCCGGTATTGGTAGTCGCAAAATCATTGTTTATGAACACTTGCTTTTGTGGATTTTCTTCTTCTTTTTCGTTGCTCTTTTCAATTTTTACGTTTTCTTTTGACTGTTTTCTGTCATGCAGGCTCTCTACCTTATTTACATATTTCCCTTGTCTAGTCTTTTCCTTTTGTAGAATCTTCCTTTCATCATAAGAATACTGTCCTCTTCTCCTAACAGTCTTTGGAAAGACCACTTCTCTCCCAGCTATCCCGGATTTACATGAGTCAACCTTTACCCACAGCTGAAGCTGAAAGGGCTAGATCAAAGCTATTTGTAAAGCTCAGACCTTGCCAACTGCTTGCTTGGCTTGACTGAGAAGCATGTCTACCCTTTTGGCATACGCTATTGGCTTTGAAGCCAGTCACCTGCAGAGCTATTCATTAGTTCACAGTGTAAAACCACTGATAGCCACGGGTGGGAGACAGCTGGGACCTGGAGAGGAGCTAGAGACAGTAGGATTACAACACTTTGAGGGTGAGAGGACACAACATTTTTCATGAGAAAGAAGTGGAGCGAGTGTGAAGAGGTAAAAGATAAATAGAACATGGTAATAAATACTGATGACACACAATTATAAAAGCAGCCTGTTGGTCTAGATCTGAAGTTACTGAAGGCAACTGCTTGTGTAGGCCAGCCATCTTGTGCTGTGTCCACATGGTCCATATTTCTGCTAGAACATTTTTACATTTGTTATGCATACAGGTTGCTTGCATGTCCTTCCTATCCTGGGCATTAAGAGAAGGGGAATAGACAACACTACACGTAATGTACGAAAGTGGTGGTAAAAGTCAGCATGCGTGGGTTTGCACAGGAAATCACATCAAAGCTGCTAGTTACAAAAATCTTCATCCACAGTTTTGGACTTTCACTAACTGTTGATTCCTCACAAGAGCATGAAGAATTTGAGAAAAGTCAAAAATTATGAGTTTAGTGCTACTACATTGACACTAGCACTCTTTGGTAGATCCCAGTAATGTGCAAGGAGTACTGCAGGTAGCTTTAGAGATATTTTCTGAGGAAAGGTTAAGAAAGCTGTCTGAAGGTGAGTCTCAGATTTAACGAAGTGTGGTCTAAAGTCTTCTGGAAAAGAAACACTATATGATAGTGTGTCTTGAGAGACACTGTTATTCACAAGGGGTAATGGGCAAGGAAAAGGCTTCTTAATAGCTTTTAGTTACATACTTAATGACATCTAAGCTGCACTTCCTAATATTTCTGTTAATTTGGAGAAGACATTTGGCCAAACTGGCAATTTTGGCAAACTAAAAGAAAACTCTGTAGTCTGGTCATAATGTCTGGTTCGTAAAATGAGACACATTTATTTAGCATTTTTTACTTTGCTCATGAAAAAGAATAAATTTTATCTGGGACCAAACATGTCAGCTTGTCTGAAGAATTTCTAAACCATAGTTTGTCTCAGGATATTTATTTCAGATAGCTTTTTACTGCATGAAAACTCTGATTACTTTTAGAAGTAACATTTGGGCTGGATAAGCATGATACAGTTTTCCAAAATTGTATCTTTGGTTATTTCAAAGCAACTGAAATGAAATTTACAGGGATAATATAACTATATAGTGCACTTTTAAGCACTTTATTCTAAAGTGAATTGTTGTACTTAGAAAAACTGCATCTGAAATTACCTAAAAGTATCAAAAATAGTCAACTAATAGCTTAGATTAAAGAAATACAATTTTTTTCTGTAGAGGTTAGATAAAATTCTCTAGGTGAGAATAATGCTTCACAGTGGCAGTGCTGAACAGGCGACAACTCCAGTTCCATTCAAGTTAGCAGCGATGTTATGAGTCATGTTCTGGTATTAGAGAAAAGTTCCTTTGACAATTTGAAAGACAGATCTAACAAGGTGCTTTTTGATGATAAATCTTTGCACATTCCCCCAGTGGCTAATGATGAATACAGCTCACAATTTCTTGTCTAGGTCTTTTTACTTTGTAGGAAGCCATGTCTAAAGCCTTCCTAGACCTTTATCAGGCTTTTGGATTCAATTTCCTTTTGAGTTTTGATTTTGGATTAATCAATGTAAGAATCACAGTTATGATACTATTTTCCATAAAAGGAAATGATTTTGCAGACTGTCCGACATTTCTTTATTCTTTTCACTAGCTTAAGTTCACCTTTCAGACTTTCATATCCCTCAATGCCCTTCACCCAACAACATCTTAATATTATTTATACTCCAAATATATATTACAAATCACCTTTTTGCATACAAAATTTTTAACAGTTTTAGGTTTTTCAGAAGCAAAAATAAAAAATTAGAAGGGATTTTTTTCCCTGAGCAGTTTGCTTCTATATACACATTTTGACCGCAAGAGAATCTAAGAAGAATTTATTTTATAGTATTTTTCATAAATAAAATCTTCTATCTGATACTGGTTTTATTTTTCATGCTTCTTAATCCGCTTTTATGTTATCTAGAAGATATCAGACAAGTTTAATCTCTATACACCTAAATGATTTTATATCTTTTGAATACTTCTTAATACTTTATTGACTTTTAATTATATGAAATTTTCCATATAACTCTCTGCTCCTTCAGAAAGCTTTTCACCAATCTGAGTAACAGTACTCTTTTCCCTTTAAAACGTAGCATTCAATTCTTTCCTTAAAATTAATCCTATTTCATATTTGGGCTCTTTGATTCACACAAAATTACTGGAACAAAGCCTCCTCCCTTGGTAATACAGATGACTTTCGGTAAGAAATGGGATCTGACATCTACTGTCCAAAGACAGGACTTCTAAAATGAGGAGAGGTTATAACGAGAAATTAAGTTGAATTTCTATTCCCACCTAACTGACACAACTTCTTTTTTGTTTGAGCAAGACGTGGGATGTAGTAAAGAATGGAATAAATGTTCAAGATTTAGTTCAAACCCTTTAAGCAAATTTCCTGTCATACAGCAAGAAGATACGGCTTCAAACTGGGCACAAATATCTGGGAGTTCTTCAGTGAGCTATACCAGAAAGATTTTGCCTTCTTGCACAGCAACCGATGCATCTGGAAACAGAGACCTGCAAGATGTATGCTCTTACAGTGGGTATATTTGTGCCCAGCTGTTTAAAAGTGAAAAGATTTTACTTTTCTGCCTCTGCAACTGGAACATTCTAGCCTCTCTCTTCTTTTTTGGTGCTTGGCATATGATGTGTCTCTTGCTGTTACAGCTGCTCTCAGAGCAAGATCCTATCCAAAATGGGATCAAAAAACAGAGGAAAGGTGGATGTGACACAAATACTATCTTTAATATTGCTCTTAAATGAAAAGTAAGCCTTCTCTGAGAGCAGGTGAGCAGATGAAAAAGAAGGTCTCCAAACATGCAAAGTCTGGTGGAAAAAATGCATCATCACAGGCAAATAGTAAGAAAAGAAAAAGGAAGAGCTTTCCCTCATCTTGACAGTATGAAGCACAGATACAGTTCTAGAAACTTCGTGGCTTTTATAATGCAACTCTGATACCAGCTGATGGAGGAGAAATCCAGTCTTTCAACAAAAGAGCAAACATGAGCCAGTCATGAATCTTTCTCTGCACTAGTTGGCATGAGCTCTGCAGCTCATGCCGTCTTGGGTTTTGTTCCTGTTGGTGGTGGTGGTTGGTTGTTGGTTTTGGAGGGGCTAAAATGTAGTACATGGTGTCAAATTATCTATCATCTATTCATGCAGCTCTCAAAGATGAGGTAGGAGGACTTTGGACACAGTGAGGACCCACATGGAGGTATAAGATACAGCTATGAAGGGCCTGCACCTTCAAAGACCATTAATCATAAGCTGGGTACATAATGGAACATACTTCCCAATCCAGGACATAGATCTATCATGAGTAAATCTACAGGCACTGTACATTACTGGAAAAGTTACTGCCACAGATGAGGAAGAGATCCTGCAGGCAAGTTCGGCATGAGGAATAACAAATACAAGTTTTATGTATGCCCCAAGAAGGACAGTCTTGATGAAAGACAATAATGTCACAAACCTTTGTGGCATAAGGGCCCGCTATTGCCCTCATGAATTGGGCAGGCTAAGCAGGGATACAATAAGCTTCTGAACTTTGACAGGATCAAAGTAGAGTGAAAGTGCCATGCAACATGGTCAGTGTTTCTCTATGGAGAAACAAAACATGGCACCTGGATAGATAGTGACCTATGATATGAAATACATGCAAAGCAGCTGGATGGAATTTTTTGGTTTGTTTTTCTAAGTTTTTATTTTAAGAATTAGAACAGTTGCCATTTCCTCTTGGTCTCTTTTAGAGTCATATCTGATGATCTGGTGACAGACTAAAGGGATTCCTCTAGGAAAAGGACTCCTCCCACCTCCTTCCTGTCTCCCCTTGCCTTTCCATTCCCCTTCCTAAATCAGTTTAATAGTACTTAGTGCTATGGCAATTTCCTTTTGGTATGGGTGTCTAACCCTACTCTGCTTCAGACTAGTTCAAAGTGTTTCTAAAACTGTAGACATCACACAACAGTGTTAGTGCACTAAAGCTACTTAAACTACAGCCAACAAACCATACAAGCAGTGGACTTCATGTGCACGGCTTTATGACACAGCATACCGTGCTCTACCCAGATCCTGCTTGTTCAGCATCCTAAAGACTGGTAGTGGCCTGAAATTGAATTGTAATTGGGATTTTTGATCTGAATCAAGCAATTACCAGAAGTGCTAAACTAACTGCTTTGCAGAACAGAGCTCTTGATTATCCAAGGGTGCAGTAAAGGTAGAAGCTTTCTCATAGTAATTTACATAGTATCTCAATCTCTGCTCATGTAAGTTTAAAATGCTAAACTTAATTGACCATTACCAATATCTTAAACTTTTCCAACAACTGAGAAGTTATTTAAATTAAAAGAAAAGCAAACATGGCCACAAACAACATTCTTCTAGAAAAAGCAGTGAGATCTGGCATGCTCCAGGGCCCCATTTTAAATTTGACAGTCTTGACTTCAGTAGAATTATAAACAATATTATGCACACAAAGACACTAGAAACTTTACAGATATTATGGAAATCTTACAGTACACACGTGAGGAGGGTATTGTTTTGCTGACTGAACAAGTAGTACATAAAGGAACTGAAGCATAAAGAAATTAAGCAAGTTGATCGAGTTCACAAGTCTGTTGCCAAGTAAGAACAGACCTTGATCTCACACTTTGCAGTCTGTGTCTTTCCCCTAAAATCATTATTCTTCCCCTTCAAGTTGTTATTTAGGAATGCAGTGACTACCTTGTTTAGTTCTCTTGCTGCTGACACAGACTATGTTTCTATATTAAAAAATGTACTTTTGCAAACAGGAAAGTTTTATTAATACACAGAATTGTGGAAATGAACAAAAGCAGAGGAGCTTACCCAAATCCAGAAAACAAGCGACAGAAGAGGAAGAAGCCATAGCCCTGGACAAATGATGAAAGGAAGGCAAAGAATCCGTTGACAGACATGCATATCAGGAGTGACTGTCTCCTTCCCACCTTGTCTGCCAAGCCTCCCCAGAAGAATGCTCCCACCATCATCCCAAGGTACACTATGCTACCTGCAATACACACAAAAAAAAGATATTGTTTTGTGAGCTACATAACTGACCACAATTGACCACACCAAAAATAGTTGATCTTCTATATTTACAAAACAAACAGTATAGAAATTAATTTCTCTTTTCTCAGTGAATAGAAATTATATGCATAGCTTTGCAAATGTATCTAGGGAGAACAGATTTCCTACCGTGTCTTTGTCACCTGTTACCAGACATACTGAAGCTTAATATAATTATTAAACAAGGTGCCTCTAGCTAAAACAATTCAAATACAGGCAAATAAGACTGAATGGGAGAAAGAATCCCACTATTTCCTTACTAATAAACCACATTCATGTCAAATACTGCAAAAATTGTAACTTCCTCTACAGAACCAAATTTTCTGAACATTTCTAGTATATAAGCAGTCCTCTAGGGGATTAATCACTGGGATAAAGATGTGCTAAGTGCAAAGGAAGCTGATTATGAAACATACACTTTCCATTTGAGATCTATAGAATCAAAGGTGTCAAGCGTGATTGTGGGATTTTTTTTCTCCCTTCTACTTCAGTGTACTGCTTTATTTAAACAGGCACTGTCCTGTATACAGAAAAGCAGTGGAATGTTTTGGGTTGGGGTTATTTTTTCAAAGAATTTTGGAACAGATACATTACAGTTTAGCTACATACATTAAAATGAGATAGGGAAAAATTATTTTGGAGTGACTTTTTTTAGCATTCATGACGTTTTCAACGTGAAGTACTTTCCACAGAAAGATAAGTTGATATATTTAACAATCTGACCATTCACATCTTAGCATATTGTACATTATTTCCTTTCCAGAGACAAACCTTCTGTGGGACATTTGGCAAAAATGCACAACACATTGAGCAGACTGTCAGAAGAAAAAGTAGCTCCCAAACTTTGGACAGAACCAACCAGATTTTTATTTTGTTTGATACGTGTAATATTCTTTTTCCACCTACTTTCTTATTAACTTTCCAGATTGGGTTTAATCTACCTAGCAGTTGCTACCATCTTATATGTCTACTACAGAGCAGGAATTAAATATAAAGTAGCTGGGAACAGCTAAAATACTAGCAATCCTTGTCCTGTGTCTCTTTTTGATCAGCCACAAGAATGGGCAAATTCCCCGGCAACTCTGTTGCACTTTAGTTGCTGTTGTGTAGAATCCTGGCCTCCAAAAGAATCACCTCTGTCCTGCAGAAGGTAGTTGGAAGGGAAAGAAAGCTGAAAGAAATACTTAAATGCCTGTCTTGGTTAACTGCACATTAATGTAAAGATCACTCATGGGTAATTCCATGCAGGGAATTACAGATGTTAACATCTGAAGTGCTGACATCTGCAGGGTCTCATGCACCCTAAAATGTCCCTGTTCCCCCTCATGTTTTGTTCAAGGAGTTTCCACTGCTGCTTCCTTGTAAGGCATTGTTTTAAAACATTTGATAGAACACACATTGTGTTAAATTTATATTAGCAAGATAATTATATATTGGTTAGGTGAGTATGCTGTTTTTATCAATGCTCTTTGCCATTGATTGTGACCAATACTAGCAAATCAGTCTTTTCTGCAGCTGCCTTTTCAGCCAACAGGATATTTCTAGACTTCTCCATGAGTCCCTCAGGACAGGATGATAGGTCCATTGCTGCTTATCACAGGAGCATTAGCTATTTCTTTACCTAAGCAAGACCAACAAGCTCCTTAGGAACAACGGTTAAATAATGTCTCAACTTTTGTCAACACACACTATCTAGCTGTTACTGGGATCTTAGTCTTTCATCAAAGGATATTGATGAGAATGTAGGCAAATCCAGAATTTGCAGAATTCCCAAGATATCTTTGTTCTCTTTCCTCTTAGCCCAGGAAGAACACAGACACTACAATATTCTTTTTGGTTTAGATGTGTTTAACAACAGACCATTATCAGACAACTCATCCATTCTGATCAGAAATTTTTATTCCAATAATTGAGATTTTCCTGAGAATGCACACACAGCTTGTACATTTTCTGGTCCTAAAGAGACAAAGCTGGGCGAGTGGCTTATCATATTCACTCAACTGCTTTAAGATCTCTCTTGTGGGCAAAGTTACTACACCACGCTGCAGGTAGACCAGTACTCACAAGCAGCTTGGAAAGCCCTTCCAGCAGAGCTGGTGCTTGCTTGTCACTATTAGTTGAAAGAACTTAGCAAAAATAGTTCAATAGCTGCTTTGCCAGCAGATTTTCAAAAAGGCAAATAAAATGGTGGATATTTACTTTTATTTACATTCTTTGATAGATAAACATTGTTGGGCTTTCCCAGTCAATATTCTAGTATTAGAAATACTAAAAGAAGGCAAATCAAATAGTTTTGGGGTTTTTTTATATGTAGATAACTTTGAAATATTTTATGCAAATAATCTTATTTTTACCAAGTAACTACTTTTCTTGTGATGCACAGTAATATCAAAACACTATGAATGATGAAAGAAAAAATTTTCCAAGTCTTGAGAGTTCAAAAACATTAACTTTTCTTTTTGATGACAAGTCCTTTGGGCATTGTGCTGCGCTTTGGCCTCTCTTATACCCATGTAATTCTCCTGAAGAGCATTCAAAAGATGTTGCCAAAAATAAAATTTTCTTCCTATCAATAAACTGCTATAAATAAGCTGCTCTCTGGGCTGCACCATTAGCTTACTCTTTCCCATTATATTAACTTCGAATTTTTTCCTAACTGTTTGGCAAACCCTCCACAATCCCTCTCCCCCACCAAAGATCTGTACCCCTTCCATCCTGAACCTATTGCAGCTACCGATGACACCTGTTTCAGTGCATTTTCCTGTCTTTCTTATTTTTCATATTTTCTGTGCTTCTTTATACAGAACACAATCCTGCCTGCAGCCCATAAAGGAAGTCCCCTTCCCCTCAACTTTCAAATCATTCCTTAAGACCTTTCGCCTCTGTAGCAATATTCACAATAAGACATAAAACTGACAAATGGCAAAGGACAACTCTAACCATGAACAGTTAAAATAGCTGAAACCACCAAACAAATGCAAGAAATGGATAACATAAAATTATCATTTTACCCTTCATCATCCCTTCCTTTCCAACCTTTGTGGCTCTTGTTTATTATGTCATGTCACTGGTCAGAACATAAATCTCATTGGGAAAACACTGTGATTTTCATAAGTCTTATATTACATTTTGCATAAATTTATATATGTAAAAATTAAATATCCCGTTTTGGTCAGACCTTGCTCCCTTTTCTCATTACCTTTAAGCACCGGTCATCAAAACAATAATTGTATGAGTGTACATATACAGATTTTAATCTAGTATGTCATCCTGAGGGTGGTACTCACTTTTTGAGCAGCTACTACTGATCACAAAAGTGGCTGCTTTGCTTTTTCCTTATGCCACAGCACACTTGTACCTCTAAACAAGTTAGCTTGTACAGCATAAGGCACAGATTGATTTGTCATCCAGCATGATCCTAGAAACACATTTTTTTAAATTAAATTTTATTTTAAAATACAAAGACTACTAATGATATCTGTAACATAAGTTTTTGATTTTGCACACAAAGTAACGTGAACGTCAAACTCTGTAATTTGGTGGGAAGGTACTAAGAAGAGGCAAGTGACAGCTAAAAAGAAACTCCCACAATGCTAAAATGAATATTCTCTTCTATTATTCTTTTACCAAGTTTTAACAACCTGTATTTTCTTTCCACAGCAGAAATTCTACATACTTCAACGATTTTCCCCATTGTACAAAAGGGCAAAAACCACAGTTGCTTCCTCTTCAGATGAGGGGACTTGACTCTGGGATTGGTTTACACCGTGCACCCACTTTGGCTACCAGTTGGCTAGATATTTTTTGAAAAGATGCGCACACAGCTTCTTTCAGGTTGCTAGCAACAGCTTAACCTTACAAGGCAGCTGACCAAGAACATCCTCAGTATCCAAAGGCTAGTTATGGGCAATTTAAGCACACATGCCTGATCAGTCAGTGAGGTTCAGTTAAACAGTATTTTACTCCTTGTGCTGCCATAACTTCATTACTTGCTACTGCCTGTTGCAATTCATAGCCTGGTATCTAAATGATAGCCAAACCCCTCTGAGAAACCAGTCTGTAAGTGTACATTTCACTGGGAGAAAATATAGCAATGGAAGTAAAGTCCAGGTTTCTTTGCAACAGAGAGACGAACTGATGGCCATCTTTTGCTTTAGCACACCTATTACAAAGTAGATGTAAAACTAGCCTGAAGTTGTTTTTTTTCCTGTTGTGTCAGTTAGGTCACTTGTCTGAGTGAGGAATGCATTTCATACAACTGGAAAAAGTACTCTCATTTTAAAGAATATTCTAAAAATGAGATTAAAATATTATTTATATTTTGGAAAAAAATATTATAAATGTGGTCCTAAGACAGCTCCAAGAGGAGAAAAACTCCTTTCATGACAATTATACCATACTTTGATCAGTGTTTTATTTATTTGTGCTAGGATCTTCCTGTATGCTACTGTTTAGAATATAACAATTCATAATGAAGAATTCCATTGCCTATAAGTAGCATAATGAGTAAGAATATCCAGATTTATCTTTGTTTTAACCCTGATAAACAGCATATTCAGAGTTTAAAGATGATAATCTTTCAGAACTATGCTTAATTATAAGCTGTTATTAGTTTCTTTGATCAGAAGACTGTGAAAGGAATCACAATCCATACAGTATCTAACTTCAGTCAAACATAATGTCTAATTAACTGTTTATAATTGGAGGTAATTCAAATTAACATTTTTCCATTAAGACAACAAATACAAGAAAACTGTAATAACTCCAGAACTGGCGGAAGAGCTCCATTTTCTAAAGCCACTGTCTTTGGATACCTAAAACCATCTGTGTAATCAGAATATTGGATCTTCCATTCTTATATGTTCTATTATGCCATTCACCTCCTCAGAGGTACTAACACTTCAACATTCTTACATAAAGAACTGCCACAAACTAATATTCCTCTGTAATAACTTTTTCTTCTTTTCTCTAAAAAGTGCTCAAAGCGTTGGAACAACAAGCTCTATATTTATGGAATGGCAAAGCTTTAAGGTGTAGATCTAAGTGGTTAAAGGAGTAAAACGTTAGTTGTGCAGGCATCTGAAAAAGCTCCTGCATACTGTTTTGTAACAAATGTGTGAGCCAGCCACCATACTAACTTGCAAGTTCAAGACTTCTCAAGCCATGGATTTCCTTTGTCTAAATGCTAGCTGTTTCCCACAGCAATCATTTTGTGTCTTAGCTTCAGATGTTAAATGATTTCTTTTACCTAATAATATGCAATGTATGCAAATCTGCAAATGCCACAGCATATCAGGCTTCTCTTCTATTACTGCTCCTCAGACTAATCTATTCCTCCTGCATTCCCTTTCAGACCGCTGCAGACAGGCTTCAATCTACAATTTCATACACTCTAGTGCAGATGCTTAATTACACATTCATTTTGAAGCTTTTTGCTCTTCTGCTTGATACATATATTTACAAACAGTCAAGTTTTACTTACCATTATATTATTAGAATTATTTTTAGCAATCATGGTAATAGAGTTTATCTGTTTAAACACATGAAAGACGTAAAGCTGTTTTAAAATGAATGCTGAAGCTCTTCAGTCTCAATATAAAAGTCTGCACAGTGTCTATCACACTGCAGTGATTCTTGGACCTTCAAGTGTGACTTGCAGTTGAGTAATCTGTATGCTTAGTTCACTAATAGTAATAATTCCAAAGTGACAAGCCTTTGCACGACAGACCATTTAGCTTTTGGGGGTTTTTTTTAGCTGCTGAGTGCACAAGACATTCTGGATATCCTTCACAGTCAGTAAAAAAGGACAACTTCATCTCCATAATAACTAAAGCAAGATATAAATTCACACTCATTGAGACAAAGGAAGATACTGAATCCCAGTGAGATCAGTGAAAAAAAAGACAACCTTATCTCCTCTTCTGAAACAGGCTGAGCAATACAGAAACATTAAAGTTTTCATGAAGGGAAGAAAAGAAAAAAAATCGGTTTCAATCTGAAACAAGTTTTAAGAAAAAGCTTATTAATTTCTAAAAGTCTGTTTCTCTAGTATTTACATAGGAAAATAACTCAAGGAAATGCTCTCATATAAAGGCTACCAAAAACATGTAGGTTATAATTCATAGCTCATGTCAATCAAATAATAATAATAATACAATAAACAGCCCCCCTGCTCCATCAACAGAAAGAAGAAAACAAGCATGTCCTTATACCACTTTCAAACATACCTACAAAATATCTGATGACATTCAATCCGACACCAATCCAGAAAGTTCACATAAATAGAAAGCAAGTGAATTATATCTGGTTTTCAGACAAAATGATCCTGTTCTCAGACAACACTGATGAACTGCAATATTTGATAGAGGAAAATGGAATTGAAAGCAAAGCTGAGCAAAAGCAAGATCATACTCAGTTGACCAGCATAGATAGGAAAATGAAAGAGCAAGTAACTCAACAGTTCTACGTGCAAACCTATTTAGGAGGTTTGTAATAGAATGAAAGACATAATTTGATGATTGATTTAATCAAAGGAAAACTGTCATGAGGTAGCCAAGTACTGTACTTCTGAAGAGAAGCCTCACAAATACAAACCAAAGATAGAGCCTAGAAAAAGTAAAAATATTAAAGAGAAATTAAAAAAAAAAAAACAAACAAACACCACATTCTTTTTTTCCCTTTCAAAAAGATCAAGACCAAATTTTCCAGAGAATTGAACTAAAAAAGGGCAGCAGATGTAGAAGCACACTATGGAATCTCCAAGATAGTTGAAAGACAACTGAAACTAAGTGAATGGAACTTATGGAATACTCAGAAAGCAGAAAGCATCTAATGTAAGACAAAATTTGACAATTCAAAATTTTAGGTCAACAAAATTTTAGACCAACAAATACCTACGATATATTTGTCTTGATTTAACATTAAGGCTGATGTGAAAATGGTCTCACAGCATGGCTACCTAAACTCATCACCCGGGGGTGCTCTTACAAAGGTCAAAATGAGCCAGGAAGTCAATTTTTTTCCTTGGGAGGAAAGGAAAAGTGAGAACAGTTCTGACCTCTCCATGAAATAAAAAAAAAACAAAACAATTTTTTTGCCAGGAAAACAACTTGCATATATTTCCAAATAATGAATCTACTCCAGTGTGTGTCCACCCTAAGGGAAATTCCAGAGATGAAAACCCAAAGCTGGAAACATTTGATCAAAGCTTTACCAGTGTTATAACAGAAATACCATTCATGTGAAAGTCAAAGGGTTCCATAACATTCATTTGCATAATTTTCATTCAGGTATTAGTTACTTTTTTGGTTTCCTCTGTCATGCTTGTATTGAGTGTATGTGCCTAATACGCCTTTTTTTTATTTGCTTCCTCGTATCTCGTATCTCAGGTACGAGATTTACAGCTTGAAGTATTTGTGGTGTAAGGCTCAGTTTAATTCCAACAGGAAAAAAATTGGCACTTTGCCTCCGTTTTTCTTCTCACTGGCCTGGTTTATATATTAAGTGCAGAACAAGTTGATTTAGCTCTGGGCATTTATATTACCTGTTGATTTTGAAAAACAAAATATTTTCTTGCTTTAAGAGTCTATATGCTATTAATGCTCCTTAAAGTTCTAGCGACATTCACTTTATAATATATTTAAAATTTACACAAGCAGGTGTGCTGATACATGTTCTTTTACTAAGGAGATAATACTGTGTCTTAACAGATGAGTTTCCTGCGTACTCAGATATTATTTTAGTTGAACACTGTAATAACAAAAGGAATAACTGCTCTTGCTTTTCCTCAGATCCAAATTAGATAAATTAATAAATGCATGGAAGAAGCTCAGTAACTGCAGAGATTGTGACAGGTAATAGAGTACTTGCTAGGATGGGGAATTTTCTTCACAGCTGTGTTTTCTGATAAGGCAGCAAAATAGAGAATATGGTAAACTGGTACCTTTGCAGTACATTGTCATCATCACTTCTGCCTTAAGAACATTATTGTGTTGATAACTAAAAGTCTTTTAAAAAGGTGCCATCTACTACCAGATGCTAGCATAATTTTTATTTATTCCATAACAGATTTCTCATGATAAAAAATTGATCGGTGTTATACCATTTTCTTCATTAGAATCATTTACAAACTGAATACTGGTAGTGATAATTGCAGCAAAGAGTAGCACACTGCTATTTCATACTGCTATTTCTTGGCTAGCTAAATCAACAATGCATTATAGAGAAAAAGACTAAAGCACTGCTGCCATGACACTCACAACAGAAATAATCAATCAGTGTTCAAATTTAGCAACATGAGACTGTAAGAACCAGCCAATATGTGGTATTTTTCTTCCCATAAAACAGTATTTTTACAAAATGGCTGTTACCAATATCCAGTACATAGAGTACAGACTTTATAGAAAACTCAGGTAATCCCAGGTGATGATGTGAAGCTGCTGACAGATTCCCTCGGTGTTATCACTGAACATACTATTTTCACACTATCTTCTCCTTTGATCCAACAGTTCCGTCTGGCATTACTGAGAAAAACCTAACAGACAAGCTTCAGATAAAACACACCTAGTTAAGCTGTCCTAATACCCTTAA
This sequence comes from Egretta garzetta, assembly GCF_000687185.1. Lineage (NCBI taxonomy): Eukaryota > Metazoa > Chordata > Aves > Pelecaniformes > Ardeidae > Egretta > Egretta garzetta. Next base: position 1,071,002 of record NW_009259489.1, on the reverse strand, counting down.
TTCCTGTTTTCTTCCACTGCAACTGCAGAGGTTCCTCTGGATTTTTCTACTCTCAGGTTTAGCTGCTAAATTCAATGCACTCTTTGCCCAGCTCTGAATTGACCCTGTCATGCTAGAAATTGCTGTGACTTTGCAATTTGAAATGCACTTCCATGGCAATCCTGAGAATCAGAATGATTATAAATGCTGCATATGATTGAACAGTGCATAGCACTGTGCAATGTGTTAGGATTAATTAGATTTCAAAGCAAAAAAATATATTTCACTAAAGCTTTAAATTGCCCATGCAGTCATCTACATTAATCATCTCATTTCATATCAAAACTTCATTTTGGCTACCTATTTTATTGCCTGAATGTTAATTTCTTATTTGCCTAGTCCTGCTTCTGACTCAAAACAAAGCAGAGTCCATGAAAACCATTAGCTTTTAATTAGTGCTGAATTAAAACAAAAAGCCCAAAGTATATACACCTACATTAATAACAGATCCATCCAACTCAACAAATCAAAGCACTTGATACTGAGAATTAACAAAACTATGCTGCTAGTGAAGGTATCTGTGCAATATTAAAGCTAACAGTTGATTATTTCTTTAGTGTTTAATCAGCTGTTAACTCTTCTTACTGTAGCAATGTTCCAGTACTGTGTAAACTTCTTTCCTTGTAAATGGGAGGAAATAACTTTTTTTACTTCGCTTCATCCATAGAGGGGCTGTTACCACCTTTGTTCCAATGACATGAAAGAGTGGGGAGAGACAAACGATGCTAAAAATGAAATGAAATAAAGAAACAAAACAAACTCAAAGACCTACCACTGGCTTCAGAAAAAAACCATTAGATTAGGCTTAACCTCATTAGGAAGAGGTTACCAAAATTAATAAGGGTCTGAAAATCACACATCTCCCAAAGTGTCTGACAAAAGACCTGGTCTACCTCACCTAGCACACAACAGCATACGAGTGCAAAAGGAAACTTCCATTGCTAATGGTCCCGCATCTCGTTTCTGACCCATTTAGAGTCAACAAAATAGATTAACTAATCCAGTGTCAGAATGAAGAATAACAGATCAGAATAATCCTCTGTATGGTGCCAATACACCTGCAGGTGCTGGTGATGCTAAACAGGCTTTTTAATTACGTATTTACAATACTGCCAGGAGGCACTGTTATAATATCTAAATGGAAAATTGTTTAGATGACTGTATCTATCAGTTCATGATCTCCGTTTAACAAGACCTGCTATTGGCAGCTTCAGAGACAACCTTGAAAATTGCCCTGAATTCTAGTGGATTAGAAAAATATTTGTGCTCTGTGAAAATGAGCAGGTCTGACAAACGCCAGACAAAAGCAATACACAGCACAATAGAGTCACACATCACATGGGTTATATTCATCCGTACTCCCTCAATTTTATGTGAGGCTCTCCTCTGCTAACCAGTATACAGCAAATAAATTCTGTCAAGCTAACATGACATTAAGAAATTTGCAAATGGGCCCCCTTGGCTTATCCTTGTAGACCTTTCTTAACATGATTAATGTAAAGCCAGTGTCACTTTACACCATTTTCTTAATTTTCCTACTTTACTTTACTCTCCCAATTTTCTACAATCCCCCAAAAAAGTCAGATAAAAACATCTGTCTGCCTGATAAAGGGGTTTCTGTGAGTCTTTGAAAACATTTTGTCCATTACATGTTTATTCTGAGAAAAGCACTGAGATTCTTTGGTGAAAAAAAAAAAAATTATGGACGGAACTTCCCTAAGCTGCCCACACTTCCAGTCACATAATAAATCCACGAGTAATTCCTCCTGGACTACTGCGGCCTGTTAGTTTGTTGTAGTATGTGAAACTGCAAAACTTTACATTTATATCATCCCCTCCTATCAAGCCTTCCCATTCTGTGTAGGTTCAACAAAGTGTTGAAAAATGGGTAAAAATAAATGAAAAAATAAACTGTATTATAAATGTCAGTAAATAACAGTGCCCTTGACAAACTGTTAACTATCACTATAGCTGCTGTTAAACTTTGTGCATGAATAGTTTAAAAAAATGTATATGTGTCATATTCATGTATCTATTCTAGCAGTAACTCAGTATCATTCCTTCCTGTAAGTATTTCTGTTTGTATGGTAGAGTGACTTTGATTCTGTATCAGCTATGAAAGTAGTGATATTCCATACACATTTGAAACAATACCAAACTGGTACTTCAAACAAGGGAACCTGGTGAATACAATAAGAACAGAAGTACCCATCTCAAGGAAACAATTACATCTGCTGTAAAATGCAGTCAGAGTAGATTAAAAAAACTGTGTTCCATACTTTTCAGCACTGACATTCCCTTAAACAAGGCAAAAATCTGGATTAAGTAGTTACTTCAAACCATATCTATCATAATATAGAATTTGCTTCAATTCTTTGAAATACTGATAGTGTAAGATAAAATGACAAGTCAAACTTTGAAAGGTTCTAAAATTCTTGATTGATTACATCCATGGATAAAATGCATAGGAAGAAATTTACTCAGCTGTGACAAAAAGCCATAAAGTTATGTTCGTTGCATGTTTTAATGAATAAGCTCATTAACACTTTCTCTGTGAAAATATTTCTTCTTGCCGAGGAGCTCATATGTCCTCTTTCGTTTCATAGCTCAACATTGGATGCAAGATGCAAAATTAGAGCTACAAATATGCAAATAATGAAGATCAGCATTTCTATAAATGAAAGCTTGCAGATCCTAACTTAACTGCATTGCAGAATTAACCGAATGGGCACTTGGAAGACAGCGCACCATCATACTTAAAATGTTAAATTTGGTTAAAAAACTCCATTTGACACGTTGATTTAAGAAGTGATGTATCATCAGCCAGAGATCCCATGGCAGTTGAGAGAGGGAGGAAAAAGTGGAGGTGACAGCCAAATTAAATGTGTGAAATCACCATGGCCCTCAGGCTTTTCCTTTGGGAGGCATTTCCTTCTTTTGGACACTTTTGTAAGATTATAAATTTGTGTGACATAAATGGTAAAATCACTGATCTGTCATGGAATAGGCAGAGCCAGAAAATAACTTGCAGCGCACAAAGAAGCAGGCTGGTGATTTTTAACTATTTCAAACACAATGAATCTCTGGACAGAGATTTGAACATAACTACAAGTGCATAATTATTTAGCTTTATGTTTGTGTGCAGATAAGTGGTACAGGCATAATTTCACAGGATGGCAATGCATGTTTGTAAGTGTTTAAATGTACAAGTGTCTCACTGGCCACTCATACAATACATTTTCCTAATTGCAGGCTGTATTTTTCATCATTTAAATAAAAACAAGTTTCCCAGTGTCCACTGCACTCATTGAATTCAGCTGAAGCAAGCATAGCTTAACCTTGAAGAAATATTATATTCTGGTAACAAATGTCTTGCTCAAAAAGTGACCTAGTACTTTAGTAGCTGTATGTATGCTGATTGATCTCTCACATTATTTGAGGGTATACAGGTGTAGTTAGGTCCATTTAACTAAAAAAAACATAATTAGTACATCTTACATTACTTACAGAACTCTCAAAAAATAAGTTGGTTAAAATAACATTTGGCTGTGCTGAAAATGCAGCTGTGAACTGCAACGCAGTCATTTCATCTTGGCTTGTATTGAGTGTGTTACTCACGTTAAAACTGTGTGACTGAAACTGGGTATTGAGCCAGGGAAATATTATATTTAAGCCCAGGCTAAATTGTGAAACTCTTAAAAGTAAAGAGTGAACATGTAGGTTAATGGTGTCCAATAGCTTGTATTCCTCAGTAAGGCTGCATGCAGGAACGCTGTGAAAGAGGAAAAATATTTGACATGGTGGTATTGTTATTCCTGTTAGCACTGGTTTGGGAACAATGTCATCCTCAGAAAAGGTGGGCAGCTGTGACCCACCTTAAATACTGGCTTATAACGCAAGTCTGCAATAGCGCAGAGGACTGAATACACTGCATTTTATTAATGGTTCAAAGCTGTGCTCCCAGTTCCTGTCTTGTGATAAGCCCATGATATGCTGTGTGATACAGGTTTAGTCCAGTTCATAAGAGACAAAAATTACATTGCATACTCTCTCCACTGTCCCTTTTTACCCTCAGAAAAGAAAAACAAACATAATCACCGTCCCACTGGCCCACATAATGTAGCTGCTTAGAATGGATAAGGATCTGTCTCTTAATTTTTCTCCCTCAAATAATTGTGTTTGGAAGGTAAGCAGAAAAAACACTGCAGTAGGAGTACTTTAATAATGTCACTGCAAGGAAACTGGACAAGGTGAACAACATGGATGATGGTATTTGTATTTCTGGCATCTCCTTCTGAAGAAATAGGACATTAATCCTACAGGCCAGTTTTCACCTTGCTCCAGAATATTTAGCACACATTTCAATGACTGCAGCTCTGCTTCTAAATCTTTCTATTGCTGCTAAAGATTTATTGCTACTATTAACTGTAAGTGCCATGGACTCTCACTATTATTTCAATGAGATTCCTTACACTCAAAGGTCTGTATGGTTTCACCAAGTATTCTTAACCTAGATGCATTTCTTGTGAATACAGTAATTCTCAGACCCATATATAAGTATCTAGCTTTTTGACATCTGTGCTTTCTTCAATAAAATTTACACCACAGCCAAGAGTCCACATTAAAACATTAGTACTGAATCTCTTCCTCTATCCCTGAAGTCTAAAATAATTAAAAAAAATCCCCAACTTCAAGATGTTTCCCATAACAAATATATAGACCTTCCCCTTGAAGATTCAACTCTATAGTTGAAACAGTAGCAGATAATAGTAAAATATAGATTAGCAGAGACTAGTTTTCATTCATTTTACATCACTTGTGGTCTATTATGTTATCATAAATCTTGTACCCTGCTAATAACTGGAATATAACCAGAGGACACACACTCACTTTCTCCTCCTGTATTATGCAGTAAATCTCACCTGTATCTAATGACCTATAATAATATTTAACTAAAAAAGAGAACAGCGCTATACATAGATGCCTACTTATAGCAGCAGGAAGGAGTTTTACTCACTGATATGTAAGGATGATTTTGTGACAATCTGTTAAAAATAAGACCTTTTAATAAGTAAAGAAGTGTCAAATATATGGTTAACTCTTCCTGTCTTCTGCATGACAGTATATGGAGGAACCATGCTGTCAAAACTAAGTGTCACTGGAATTGAGCAGATAAGAGAAAACCATAACGCCTGAAGTAGATCTTGTTTTGAAATAAGGTCTTAAATGTCTGAGTTTTAAGAAGAAATGCAAAACAGAAAATGAGCTGCTCAGTATTATACTTACCTAGTTTTCAGTCACTGAATTCTGGATTTGGCCCTGAAGGTCAAATTTCAGTTAAGCCACAAGAGTAACATAACCGAGCATAAATGAGGCTGGTTAAAAACAGTTTTAATGAATTCACAAACAGGATTAATCTTAATCGATCATTAAGATCAATATATTTAGTTTTGGCCTTTTTCCAAGCTTTAAAAGTACTTTTATTTACAAATGACAAAAAAAAAAAAAAGCTTGTGATGTTAACTTAACCATCAATTAGCAAAACCAAAACCTTTAGCTTCCATATTAAAATATTGTTCTCAAAAAATATTAGCAATCCCAGAAAAGCTCGTCCTCCCTGCCAAATCATGATGTCTTTAGGTATCTGTCCTACACAGAGAATTAATAGCTAGTTAATAGATGGGAAAACAAAGGAATATCACAAGTACTAAATTTCAAAGAAAACTCAACATAAAATTCTGCTTAAGATCAAGCTTGAACCTCCACAAGAGGAATCTCTCTAAAATGGAATTTTATTGCTTCAGCAGCAAGGTACATGAAGGAAACCTATCCAGGCATGAAAAAGGGAAACCACAGTCTGAGAATAATGATTTGATTCCAGATTTGTCCATATATTTATGTCTCTAAGGATGTGTGTAAAGTGTCTAGTGATGTAGTGAGGTGCCTAAGTACATTGGAGAATCCCTCTAGGCATGTAGATGCCTGAATATTTACAAAATGGTCCTGTCGGACTCAGGTCCTGCAGTCTTTTATACACTGATGTTTTGTCACATACTCCCAGATTTCTGCCAGATCTGGAAAAAATCCATACAGGCTCAGGAGGAGAACAAATAACTCAAGCTATATGATCTTGCCCAGACAAATTTAGACTCTGGTCTGTGTTTAAACAAGCAAGCCTGTGTACAACCCATGAGTTAAGAACACTTTTTTTTAATTTTAGTCAAGTGTAAGAGCTGCAATATCTCTTTATAGGAAGCTGGAAGTGTTGTACATTTACAGGCAGTTATTTTTTAATTTATGGAATCAGAAAAACTTGAGTTGAGAGGCACCTTCGGAGAGCTCCAGTCCAAATTCCTGCTAAAAGCCAGCTTACCTTCAGAGCCAGAGCATGTTGCTCCGGGCCTTCTTCAGTCAACTTTTGAAAAATCTCCAAAAGATCCCACAGCTTGTCTGTGCAATGTCTCCCAGTGGCTGACCATGTCACTGTGAACTTTCTTTGTTGTACCAGAATTTCCCTGGTTGCAACTTCCGACCTTCTGTGCTCTTCTGAGAAAGATTTGACTCCACCTTCTCTATAGCCCTCCTCAATTATGTCACCAAATAGTATAGACAGATCCCCTTTTAGACCTCTTTTCTCCAAGCTAAACAAACCCAGTTCCTTTTGCTTCTTTTTATATGCCATGTATTCCAGCCCTCTAACTGCTTTGCTGGTCCTTTACTGGATTTGCCCTAGTTTATTAATCTCTTCTTTCAGGTGGCTCCACAACAGGACAAAGAATTCCACATGTGGCCTCACTAGTGTTGAAAAAGGAAAGTAATCACTACCCTCCACTTACTGGTGACTCTTGCCAACACAGCCCAGAATGCAGTTAGCGTTCATTGGCAAAAGGCATTGCTGACCCATGTTCAACTTGTTTCCTACTAGGAACCCTAGATCCCTTTCTGTGGAGCTGTTTTCTACATAGCAAGTCAGTACCTAGCCTGTAACAGTGATCTGGGTCATTCTGTCGCAGGTGAAGGGCTTGTATTTGTCATTGGTAAGTTTCATAGAAGGCATTTGTGGTTGAATATAAAGTTGTTGCAAAAGATCGGTGCAAAACCAGAATAAAATGAAGTAGCAAATATCTGGCAAGCTAGTACTTTTTTACACTGAGGAGGGGTGGGGAATTCAATATTCATCATCTGGTATTCTTAGCAGAGTTTATAAATACTTTGCATCAACTACTGAGCACCTGGGGAGTGCTTTCTCACATGTAAGAGGACAGCCAGTCTGAATTAGAATTATGCTGGGTTTTGCTCACTAGGTTTTAAGACAGAGTAGATGTAGGAAGCATTGCATTAAACAAGCTAATATGCAAATTGGCAATCAATGCAGAAGTGGTAGGTGCATGCCCATTGTCCCAAACTGAAAAACAGGTAAAAAAGAAGAGTATAAGACCTTTGGAAGAAGGGGCATGCAACTCAGGAGGACTACAAAGAAGTTGTGAGGTTATGCAGGGAAAAAATTAGAAGGCACAAAGCCCAACTAGAATTTAATCTAGCTACTGCCATAAAAGACAATTAAAAATGTTTCTGTAAATATATTAGCAACAAAATGAGGGCTAAGGAGAATCTCCATCCTTTACTGGATGCAGGGGGAAACATAGCAACAAAAAGTGAGGAAAAGGCTGAGGTACTTAATGCCTACTTTGCTTCAATCTTCAATAGTAAGACCAATTGTTCTCCAAGGTACCCAGCCCCCTGAGCTGGAAGTCAGGGATGGGGAACAGAATGAAGCCCCCATAATCCAAGGGGAAAAGGTTAGTGATCTGCTACACCCCCTAGACACACACAAGTCTATGGTGCCAGATGGGAACCACACAAGGGTACTGAGGGAGCTGGTGGAAGTGCTCACCAAGCTACTTTCCATTGTTTATCAGCAGCCCTGGCTAACCAGGGTAGTCCCAGTTGACCAGAGGTTAGCAAATGTGATTCCCATCTACAAGAAGGGCTGGAAGGAGGATCTGAGGAACTGCAGGCCTGTTGGTTGACCTCAGTGCTGGAGAAGGTCATGGAGCAAATCCTCTTGAGTGTCATCACATGGCATGTACAGGACAACCAGGTGATCACACTCAGTCAGCAGGGGTTTATGAAAGGCAGGTCCTGCTTGACTAGCCTGATCTCCTGTGATCAGGTCACCCGCTTTGTGGATGAGGGAAAGGCTGTGGATGTTGTCCACTTAGACTTTAGTAAAGCCTTTGACACCACTTCCCACAGCATTCTCCTGGAGAAACTGGCTGCTTATGGCTTGGACAGGCATACACTTTGCTGGGTGAAAAACTGTCTGGATGGCCAGGCCCCAGGAGTGGTGGTGAATGGAGTTAAATCCCATTGGTGGATAACACATTGCTTTACACAATGGTAAGTAACACAGAGCAAAGTAATTAATGCTCAAGAGAGATCATTCAGTCTAAACTTCACACAGGACGATATATGGATTCTAAACAGACCGGGGAGACTATCAGGAAGCAATGAGGAACAATTGGCCTCTGGAAAAGATGGCAGTCAGAGCATATGCGTAGTTAACCAGTTGTCAAATTTTGTTGGCATGAATGCAAAAAAAGTTTTAAAGAGGATAATGACTTAATCTGGGGACCTTTATATGATTTTCTTTTTCTCTAGTGCTGAGGTGATAAAGTACAGAAAAGGGACGAAGGTATCTGTCTGAAAAATGTGCAAACTGAGGCCAGAAGACTGGCATTGTGGGCCAGTCAAGCAGAAGTCATCCCGTACCTACTGCTAGCAATGGCAACAGCAGTGCAGTTGTGAAGAGTCTTGCACGTGAAGGTGAGCACTTACAGGTCCCATGGCGAAACCAGTGAGGAGGTGGTTAGCAGTGACATGGCATCTGAACAGAGTTAGCTGGGAAAGGCTAGTTTTCGCTTATTTAGGGAAAGGAATGGTTCATTATTTCAGATGCAGAGGTGCTGAGGAAAGAAAAGGCCATAATTTAAATGTTATAGAAAAAAAAAAAATCTGTAAAACTTAAGAACAATCTGCATGTGAAGATATACCAACAAAGTTATGTAGAAAAGTACACTCAAATCAGAGCCCAGAGAATTAATCTAAAATCAGTCCAGTTCTGACCTGCACATAAAACCAAAGGAATAAGATGTAAGCAGGAAAAGAATTAAAACAATGTCTTCAGGCCTGAGCTGACAACTTGTCTCATGAAGGTATGGTCCTGTCTCATTGGTGCCAGAACCCAGGAGGTCAACATGGATCCACATATGTGCAGGAGTTCGCAAGCACAGTCAAGTTATAGAGCAGGGGAGGAGGCCTTTCCACCACGCTTAGTGACACGTCACTACAATCTTGGAGGAGTTTAAGCAAGTCAGTTTCCGTAATTTTTAATAAAACACTTGCTTGGAGATGAAAAAAATACATTATTTTATTATTTAACTCAAAGACATCAAGAAACCAGTTCATGATTTTGATCAGCACTCTCATCAGGTAACTTTATGGGCTCTGAAATACTGCTGGTAATCAATCGACAGTGACCTCAAGCTCATACAGGGGTCAATAGGGAGGGAATTTGGAAAATTGTCCTGGTGCAAGAAATAAAAAAAATGCAACATGGAGGCTCTGTGAATATTGTCATGTGCTTTTTATTAGCTCATGTTCCCTAGTGAACTATTGTGGCATGATGTATGAGAAATAATTTTTTACAATTCAGTCAATGAGTGCTTCTTCAATGACAAATGAGCATGTTCTTAGTGTGTTTCTTAACAGTCTAGAAAATTGCCTGGAAAATAAATATGCATACCAATTCCACCTTATAACTCCTAGCACTGGTCCCATGACTTTAGAGTTCTAACAACATTAAAGCCCTCTGGATCATGGAATTATAATCATGAAAACAAATTATGCCTGTCTGGAAGACCCCAGTTAGGATATAATTATGATGTGAAATTGCAACAGCGAAGTAATAGAAATGCATGGCTGTGGGGGCTTAGTTATGATCATATAACAGTGTTTTCACTAAGCAGTCACTGCCCTGATGAATATTTTGTGTCACTGGAATTATGATTATGCTGTCCGAAAAGGCTGTATATCTATACTGGTTATAAGCAATATGTTCATCAGTGTACTGACAGATTGCAGGCTGCGATACATTTCTATCAGCAATGGGCAAGTAATATCATTTATGTGAAATTGATAAAACCACGATGTGTTGCAATGCCTTCAATACACACTTGGAAAGAAACTGCTTTATCTCTGTTCTTTCCTGCTTTTGTATATTAATCTTTTAGCATAGAATTATTTGTTTGTTAATACCACAATACAGAGGTTATTGTTGTATTATTACAAATGGAAGATATGGGGATATCCATTACAACGTCTGTATTTTAGGCATGAGAATACATTGCTTGCACACCTAAGCCTTCCAGAGCTGTTTCTTTATCACTAAGCACCTTTTATATACACACACACATATATGTATCTACAAGGTATTTAACAGATTCTGTACTGAATTTTAGCTAAACATTGACAGAGTCATTCCAATGTATCTCAAGACCACGGCACAAGAAGTCTAGTGGCAGGGAAACCCTCAACCCTCTTCTTGACATGGGTCACACCTTAACAGGCAGCTGTGAATCCTCATGGCCGCCTGCTACTGCAGGGACAATACTCCCCACTCCCAATTCCAGACACTGTCATAATGTTTACAGCAACTCTTCAAATGAAAACCTATTTTTAGAAAATATATTGAATTTGCCTCCAAATTTCAATTCTATATAGCAGGTGTAACAAAGAAAAAGTGTCACAGCCATGTTCTCCACACTCAACTTGAGAATCAGAGAAGCCAGGAGTACTAAAGTGTTCCAATGTCTTAATTATTAAAAGATCCACTTCCCAGTTTAACATTTAATGTAAGTGGGAGGAACTGCACTTGCAGATCAGTAAGCTACTGAACGTGTAAGCATCATGAAGCTCCCTCTTAATGTTGCAGAACTTTGTTCTTTTCCTTAACCCCAGAGGAACTAATTGCAGAGAGATTTGATGTTATACTGTTATTGTCGTGGAGAGCAAAGATAACTTTGACCATTCAATGTGTTGGGAAGGTGCATGTAGTAAAACAAACAGGATTATCAGTAATTTAAAAATGGGGTTGAGATCCATCATTTTTGTTCCAGCAATAGAAAGGACTTACAAAAATTGATTAGTAGAGTTTAAAGATGTTCTCAGCTGTGAAGGACTGGGTAAAAAAAATCATATTAAAAGTAAGTTGGGCATAGACTGCTTTTATAAAATGTTTTCTGTGTTATTATCTGCACTGACACAGTGACGTTTCTCTAGAGATACCTTTTGGGTTTTTTTGGTTTATCTTCTTTCTCTTTACTCTTTAAATTACTTCCAGAGCTCCAAAATGACTACAAATAAACATGTTTATGCACCTTCTTTTTGTAAGAAGTAGATCTGAAAACTCACAAGTCCAAGCATGACAAATACAATGTTTGTAAATTTGTGCAAAGAAGCAGTCCCAAATAGATTATATGCATACAGCATATTTAACCATAAAAACTTAGATAATTTAATTTCCTTTATTAGACATTTAATCAGTGCATGGTACAGATAGGCAGAGTAGTTAATTTCTAGAAACAAATAATCAAAAGGCAAGGAATGCCTCAAAGGACCCAGCCATCTGAGAACTCAGCTCCCATTTCCACTCATGATTCTCTGACACGGAGGGAGGCTTATAGATAAAAATGGGGGTGAATACAGTCCACTTTGTTGAATCCTATAGAGCCAAACTGCTGGTAACAACATGTCAGGAATCCAACCTGTCATGGGCTTAATGGTCTACTGAGAAAGCTCCTGTGTTATATAAATAGCACAAATAGTCTTGTGCTATTTAAAATTCTGAATCTAATTTTGACGCAGTTGGTATCTTATGGTCCTTCTAATTGATACTGAGCAAAGGAATAAAATCAGGAAACTGAGCTAAGTTAAAATGGGACTGTTGCAACAGAAATGCGCTGTAAAGGTGCAGGGAACAAAGAGTACATCTGCTAGAAGACAAAGGTTTCTTAATATTTTATAAGAAGCCCTCCTTTTCTGTAATAGGCCTTCCTTCAGGGCCAAGCTGCTTATCTACACACATATATTCCATTTTCTGCCGCATCCCAAGCCTCCATGCTCCTACCTCCCCTCTTCCACAGGGAACCATTTCTACACCCTTTCTCCACAGCCCAGCCCCATGAGAGCCTTGCTTTATCTGCCGAGCCCAGGCATGCCCAGGGAGGGCAAGCACAGACCTGCCCTCAGCTCTGCTGCTCTCACCAAGTCACACAAGGCCAGCTCAGCCTGCCTATTTGCCACACTACAGGAGGGAACCCGCCAATTCAAAATAAACATTATGCTTTTGGGACGGCTAGAGAACAGTCGTTGGTATAAAAGGAGTAAAAGACAAAAGGAAGGAAAAGGCTAGACAGCGTTTTCTCTGGATTTCCTGCATTTCCTAAATTGCATTCCACCTTGCCCTTGGGAAGGCTCCCACACAGTATGACAATGTTGCTGGACAGTTGTATCATCTACTTATTCATCTGGATGTCTACTCTTGTGTATGAGAACAAGATGTATCGCTCTCACCTTAAGTTTTACTGTGCAGTCTTCCATTTCAGTGATTTATTTATACTTACTGACTGAAAAAGAAAACAGTTATCTAAAAAAGAAAACTATAATCTTCATTAAATCCATATTAGTTGTTAATGCACTTTGTGGCTCACTTATTTATGTTCAATACATATTTTTATGTAAGCATATATAAATATTAAGGCATACTGTAAGCAACAGTTGTAATAGGACAAAGACAGAGCAAAGACTTTACTCACCAAGCCATCCTGATCCAGAATTGGGTATACACATATCTGTTTCAGCACTGGGCAACACAAATCCAACTACAAAAACTTCAACCCCATCAGCCATTAGGGCCATTCCCAACACGAAGAAGAGGGCCCACTGGAAACGACCATGGCCGCATTCTTGTATTATCAGTTCGTACTGCTGTGCTAGCTCTTCTTCATCAGCTTTCCTCTCTGTTTCCAGTTCGTGACGATCCTTATATTCATCACGCACAGGCTGACCTAAGGCCACCATGCCATCTTTGCCCTGCCCCATGTTGGGGATTCCCTGATACTCCCCTTCATAAATTTCATCATCTTCATCGTGCCCTTCAGTTGCTTCACTTGATCCTTCATCATCATTAACTTCTACACCATAATTTCCTCCTTGGACATAGTAATCGTCGTCATCTTCCTCATCCTGGAATCGGCTGTAGGACCTCTGCGTATAGCCATCCTGAGCTTTGTCAACAGCTTTGTTCACTTTTTTCACTGCTTGCCTCTTCACTTCTTTGGCAATATCTTTTGCCCCTTTCACTAATGAAGTCCTATCTTTGTATGTTTCCTCCATCTTGTATCAAAGAAGGATTGTTGTTATGCTGCAGAAGGACCTGCTCAATACTCTTTAAAGTATCTGTGGTGTGTTGGATATCAGTAGAAAAAGCCCAAGTACATGTGAAGCTGTAATATTTAACCTGCAAAATATGAGAGAAAAAATTTTATACTTTGCTCCTTCTTAATTGCTTCTTCACACTGATACGGTGCCATACCAATCTTCATTTAGGCACTGGACACTACAGTTCAGAGCTTCAAATATACTAACCTGGATTTTCTTCAGAGATGCAAATATCCCAGGTTACAAGGAAAATATTCTGAAGAGAAATCTAATATTGATACCAGTTTTCAGAATGAAATTTATTACAGTCTAGTCTTTCAATGGATACCAGGTTTTCTTCTGAAAGAAAACAAGCAATTCCATGCATTACACATCGTATTGGCTCTGTCTGCAGTGCCGTTCTCCATTTGAACACCCTGCTATGTAATAAAAGGCTACAAATATTATTTTTTCTCTCAATAAGTTACCGTTAAATATCTGTCCTTTGTCTAGCCTGCCACTTACAGAAATCTTGTAGGGAGTTAATATTCCTGAGATCTGTACCAGTCTCTCAAAGCCAACAGAACTTGGCCAATGCATTCACAGTGCATTCACACCAAGCCTTAGAAAGATGTATTCCCACCCTAAAAAAAGATCAGCGCAAGGAGCTGGGTGTGTGGAAGTGGTGGCACAGTCACACTTTGAAGATTTCTAATACCTAAATCATGGACAGGCATCTCTCTCTCCCTCTCCTTTCCATAGTGATAGTAGAGGCAGCCTGGAGCAACTGCATAGCATCAGCTAATTCACCCCAGGGTGTGTTAGTCTAGCATGAGCTCACGCCAATCTTGCTGTGTGAAAGCACCAAGACATTTTGTCCCAGTCCCCCTCCCTGCTCCCCTGCTCTACCTTTCCATCTCTTCCTTTATGCAGCCCCAGGATCACGAATGCAGACACAATGAGTCAAGAGCAGCTTGCTTATTTGACCAAATAGTAACCATTCCCTTCTTTCCTGGGCAGTTTTCAGGCATATCTGCAAGGCAATTTGCTCATCATACATCTGCACGATCATTAGAGGCAGTAGAAACAGCAGCAGCATGCAAGCAGAGGAAGGGAAGAAATGCAGGATCGTCTTTGGCACCAGTCCATAGTTAGAACAGACAAAATCAATTACAAAACTGCACCATTACTCATCTGTCTAAAGCTAAGGCAGGGTGAATCTGGGCACTTGCAACAGGATCGCAGAAGCCTTACCTTTGGGAGAAAGCAAGCTAGAATTTCTGTAGCAGTGCTTCCAAGAAAACACTGCCTGCTTCCAGCTTGGGGTAAAGGTTGTTTTTAACCATGATCATGCTAATGATCTATTTTCCAGCCTAACTTCAGAAAAAGCTGCAGTAACGCAACTAAGGAGGCAGTGAGATGTAATTCAGGAGTAAGAATAAATGGCTGGAAATTTCTGAATCAAATCATATTCCACTTGCTGAAGTAGTGTGAACCCTCCCCCAAGCTCCATGGGAGAAGATCAGGATAGCGCTTTGAGGAACTGTCATTTACTCATTTGGTTGTAAACGCTGTCCCCAGAAGTATATTCCAGACATCAATTTTAAGATTGGTAACTGTTTTAAGGGATAGGAAAAATTACAGACTGCATTAGATAAACTAAGGACATGATATACCTCTGATAAAAGAAAACCAACCCTGAAATCACAGACATGCAGGCAATATGACTTAAGAAGCTAAAAGATATTTCCCTGCTTTTTTTTATAATGGCTATAGAAATTCACCTATAGTGGAAAATGTCCTTATTTTTAGTCCCTTCCTCTAGATTAATTTCATACACTCTGAATGTTTCTCAAAGAAATCACATGTGATGGCACTATTCAACTATTCAATGCAAACTGAAGCATTTACTGGAAGAGAAATGCAGCCTTAAAACGCCAGGATGTAATATTTATGACTGAAAACTGTAGCTTGATTTTAGGTGCATGATGATCTTTCTAAGTAGGTCATCCTGGTGAATCTTTTATGCTAAGGCAGTTTCTCTCATTACAGCTTTCCAGTTTTCAAGGCACTCCTTAGGAATTATTCTTTGTGTACAGAATTAGGCATCTGATTCTTATTGTTACCTCTGTGTGACTACAGTATCTACTGGCTGTTATCAAACACACAACACATAAAAACGTCCACTGGGTCTGTTGCAGCCTTCTACAAATGCTTTCAAGGACTTCATGAACTCCTAACAGGTACCTTTCTGAGGGTTAATGATTATGAAGTGTTCCTAGATTTTGACCATTTTAGATTACTTTAGAGTGTGCATGCACCTTATTTAACCTAAACACTGAATTCCTCCAATTCTTAGATTACTGGGGGTATTTTTCAGCAAATACTGTCTTATTTTAAGGATATTTAGTTGTCAAATTCCATTTTATGTAGGGTATGAGAGGAGTTTAGGAATACTGAATGAACATAAAGTCTAAATGCCAAGAGTGGCAAAACCGTGCTTTGCACTCCAATAGTACACCTACCTCATGAGTTCAGCAGTCTCTAAAACCACAAATTTGCAAAAGCAACTGAGCATAGACTGTAGTTTATGACACACCAGGTATGTCAATAAGGAATTACACTTGTCCAAACTCATTAACAGCATGTCTGCCAGCAAAAACCTGCACATAGACCAAGTCAAATTTCTGAAAGATGTACTGAGTACGAAATCAGAAATTTCTCTTTATCTTGCCTAAGTTTCCAAGCAGCACATCTAATTTGAACGCTGTTCTTCTAAACAGTTTTGCTTTCTCAACGAACTGGAATCCCTGCCTTAAGGGTGATAAGTACAAAGTGCAATTATTTACAGCCTGTACATGATAGCTCCCCACCCTTTTAATTATGTTGGACCGATTGACTACAAGTAAGCAACTGGAAACTCTGAAAGAGTGAGGATTAATGACTACCTGAGTAGCATAAAGCAGCAAAAGCACAGATGAGAATCTAGCCATATACTCTTGTTTGTGCCAACTGTCTTACCCAACGAGCCTGCTCACGTTCACTAAACTAAACACAGCATTCTTATTCAATTTCTTTATTAAAAAAAAAAAAAAATCCCAGGAAAATAGTGACATCATCTGAAATAAAAAAAGTATTTCAAGAAACACCTAACAATTTTTTTTTTCAAAAACACTCAAGGATGCATGCACAAAAAAGATGAAATTACTTGTTTGCTCTAACGTTTATTCCTTTCCATTCTATTATATTCACAAATTTCAGTATAGTTACCACTTTCTACATGTTGTGCTACATCTGAAATAAAGCTCGGACATTACAAATTAAATCAGTCAGGTCCCATGAAGAAGTAAATGTATGAGGTGTCAGAAAACCCATACCTACAAAGACTTTAATCTTTGCTTAACATAAGCCATGAGTCTTCTCACCAAAGATGAACAACACATGATATTAACTACATGCATAACTTCAGATAATAAATTTTTCAGGATAGACCTAAAAGTCACACTCAAAGGGCTATGGCTTTTCAGGTAAACTTGGGGAGCTAGTATAGCATCTTTCCTGCTTTTTTTCTGAATCTGTAATTCCTTTTCAAAGAAAAAGAAAATACTGAAAAACATTTCCTATTGAAGTTGATGCCTTTTTGAAGGCACATTTTACCCAACATTTTGATTCTGGCTTGATTTCTCTTTTTCTACCTTTGTCTTTTATTACCAATGACCTTTTCATGAATACAAGTGTTCTGTTTCTTTTGAGTTTATCTGTTGCTCCAAGTTAGTCTTTATATGAAGATATAATCTTCTGTTAGATCTTAACTACTTCCAGTTATGCTACTCTGATGTTTCAAATGATTTTATCTCCAGGTGAAATACTGGCATCTGAACTTCATAAACTCACCAACAGAAGATATGGGTTTTTTGCATGCACTCTCAATAATAAAAAAAAGTGTAAGAAGAAATAGAAAAGTAATATGCATTGCTGTATCATAACACAGAACAATGGTATTCAAATTTTACTAAAGTTCTCCAACAATTTTTACATGGTACAGTTCAAATAACACAAAGGATGTGATCCTACAAGTCACCACAGACCTGAGCTATACACAGAGGTACATCCATCCTTGATTTACTGGGATACCAGCAAACTTCCTTCCCATCTGCACAAAACTGTTCGAGAATAGCTGCTCTTTTATTGTTCCAGGGTAGTACTTGCTTCAGTGTGCCTTGATAAAGAATAGATACCTCAATAAAAATATTTGTTTATAGGAGTATTATATATATTTATTGATGAAGGTATTTACTTACTTATATTAAATAAGAGCTGGCACCAAAGCTGTTGAGAATGGGATTCTTTTCAGGTAATGTTAGTAGATTAAAAGATAAGCTTCTATAGTCTAAGAAAATCTTCTTTCTCTAATGTCAAGAGTCACACACTCAGGCTGAAACTCTTCTGTCTTGGGCTGTAGTTGTCAAAGCCGTATAAATCACTGTAGGGCTGCACTGCCACCAATGCTGGCAGTCCCCAACCCTCTCCCCGTTTGGATGCCATTCTCACCATTTGCCCT
This sequence comes from Egretta garzetta, assembly GCF_000687185.1. Classification (NCBI taxonomy): domain Eukaryota; kingdom Metazoa; phylum Chordata; class Aves; order Pelecaniformes; family Ardeidae; genus Egretta; species Egretta garzetta. Next base: position 1,052,923 of record NW_009259489.1, on the reverse strand, counting down.
GTACCAGCACTTTTCATTCTTCATTCTCAGTGCAGCCACAAAACATGTACGCAAGATGAGCCTGGGAATTCATTAGTCTAGTACATATCAAAGATCATGAGCTCAGCAGAGATGGGCATTTCACTGTACACTGCAATCTATCCCTGTTTTCTTCTTCTTCTTCCTCATTAAACCAGCAGAGATAATTGTTTCTCTCTTTGCACTATATGCTCTACCTGCCCAGCCTGTCTTAAACTATTTAACTAATTTACCTAATTAGAATGAAACCAGAGGAATTGCTTTTAACTTGTTTTTGCTTGAAACTTGATAAACTTTATCAGAAAAAAAAAGGGACTTTTTTGCCTGAAAGCATGTTCTTTTTTTCTGTGTACATCAGCTATTAATAAAAATTACTATTTTTAACTGCCTCTTAGGGCCTTAAAGTATCACCAAACCCAAATAACTCTACTAATTCTTTTCTCAGAGTGCTTTTGGTCACAGGCCTAATTCTTCCTCACTTGCAGATGGATACTTAAGCACAGAAACAGGATCTGCAAAAGCTCTGCCTAAAGCAGAACAAACCCAAAAAGCTAAAGGCACAATGAAATCAGACCAAATACATACATAAGACCAAACATGAAAACCTCTGTCCAGTGAAAATCAGGAAATCTTAACTGAATCATCTGTGATAAATATTCAATAATATTGCAAAAATTAATTCCCCTGTGGTCCACCCTCTCTTATTAAGCTCTTTTCACCCTTTCTTTTGACCTACAAAATAGCTTTATTACTGACAGCAAGAGAAGATGCTATCTTCTCCCTGGTTGTAATACTTACCAACCCATCTAATTCCTTAGAAGTAGATTCTGCTCAATGCCCCCCCAACAGTAAGACTAGGTAGTGTTACAAATCTGAAATAGTTTTACCTAATAATTAAATTATAGCAGCAAAACTGTAAAGACTCCACAGTTGAATGATCCTTTTCTTTACACAGTAAACTAATAACAGAGAATAACACATAAAAAGAAAACAACTTTATTAGTAAGGTTTTCTTTAAATCTAATGCAAATTACTTGCTCTACCTTATTGTATTTAAATACCCGAGTTTTAATTGTTTTTGTTGGTTTTGCAATCAGTCTGATCACTCTCTGACTAGTTGAGGATGCTACTTGTTGTTTTTACATGGCAAACACTGAAAAACTCATTCACATTAAAGGCAAGGCAGGACCATTGGAATGCTCTTCCAACACTGTGGTTTTTATTTGCACTTTGAACACCTCCATATTTCCTGTGGACCTCTTCAATTAGTGTTTTCAGGATCTGTGTTGAGTGGTGGTTGCTAAAATGAATCATCTTGTTCAATAAGCATTGACAAGAATCAAGCAAGGAGAAATTTCAGCCAGACTGGATGACATAAAATAAGTCTCTTCAGTAAAAGTTAACAAGATTGCATACTGTACCCACATTACCTCCAATAACTACCCAAATCTTGAGGAAGTTGAAATGTCATTATTTTCAAAACTTTCATTTTAACCAAACATGTTTAAACATATTTCTGCACTTTTCAGGCTGTCACAGTAAAAGAAAATTTTATTTCCCACCGGAGCTGAGAGTTATCCCCCTTCTCATACCTATTTCTCTTGAAAATTCACTTTCTTCATTGGGGTACGTGCATCCAATGTATTTTGTACTTTTCAGTTGTCAGAATCACAGTGAAAACAATTATCCAGCATTTCAATAGTGAGGGAATAGCACAAAGCAGGTGGACAAGCAAGTCTTTGTTGCTCAACATTGCCAATAAAAAAAAAAAAAAACCTACCAAAATCATGCCAACCAGAACTTTCTTGTATCTGCCATGGTAATGTCTGCTGCTGCACAGAAAGCAGACAAGGGTCTCCTCTGAAAGTAAAGGCCCACCAGCTGTCAAGAATGGCTCAAGGTCGAAAGAAGACAGAAAAATAATTCCCCTTACAATGGAAAAGACAGAAGGAAAACCTGGGCACAGATATCTGGAAAAATGTATTTTAAAAGTGCCAAGACTGAACTGAGAAAAATAATAAAATAATGCATTGTAGGAAGTCTCCAGGGAATAAAATCTGCAAATGCAACAGGTGAGCCTTAACCACTCAAGTGACCTTTTTCTGTACTTTGCACAAATTTGTGATGCACAGGTACTATGAAACAGCAACCGTACAAATACTAGACTGACAGATGCCACAGAACAGCGCTGAAGCTTAGGGAAAACGCGGGAAGGTTGAAGGGCATATTGTAGGGCAAGCTGTATTACAAGCTGGAATTAAATGCTTTTCCTTTCCTCCTGGAATAAAATAGGCAAGCATTCTTTACATTTCCGGAGGAAATACAGGGTCACAGTCTCAGCTCCCACTGGGAAAAACTTTCTGAAAATAATCAGCTTTCCGTGCTGCCGGCTTTCTGCCAGGGCACGTCATCCCTGCGCCTGCAGAATTAGACTCCCAAGACTTCTCAGTTCTGAGCTAATACATCTGCCAGCTACTTCCTTCTCTGCTGCTGGTTCATGTTGACCTCCTCATGGGGAATCAGCTGTTACAGCCAATAAACTTTGGTAAGAGAGTAGTGGTTTCTTGGCGTAGTGTTAAAAGGTACTTTAACACCCTGCCTTTTAACCCACACTGCGTTCCAGGCATTTTGCTATTCACTCAAAGCACATATTCTTTCTTTTTTATCTTTAACACCTGTTATTTTTTATTCTTTGTGACAGGATATGATAAGTTGGAAAACAAACCCCTTTTTTAGAATTCCATAGATCTCATTTCCTGAATATTTTATTTTGCTTTGTTTTCAGCATAGCAACAGCTGAACTTGCTAGTTCAGTTTTCTTTCTGTTTCACAAGCTTGACATCAGGCTGATGCTACTTCTGAGAATCCCAAGCACTCATCTTAACCTGTTCCTCCTTCAGTGTAAGATCTTTGCATTGTCTCTCTCGAGCAAGAAAAGAGTGACAAACTATATATAATGCTTTCTGTGACACTTCTGCATTGGCAGTTAGCCAGCATCCTTGCCAAAATATCTTGTGAAAATAGTAAATAATAAAAACAAGAACGACATACTAAGTTTTTCTAGTGTGGGACTGCTTAAGGTGTGGGAATCTGAGAAGAAACTGAGCATTCAGCAATTTGACCTAAATAGCAACAGGAAAAAAAGAGTAATTCAAGGTGTATAGTAAAATGAAATGAGCCTGGGTGAACAACATGAAATACATCAGTGAGTCTAGCTAAAAAAAAATTACTTACATATATATGTATACATATTTATATCTCTATTAATATATAAATATAATCAATACCTATATATTACACATACATATGCATATACATAATGGAATGCTTATATACAATATAAGCATTATAGTATAAAGAAGTTTTTAGTAACAACTAACTTTGGATGGGAAGAATTGACAAGTTCAATCAAAAAAGAAATGCTTGTGCTTGGTGGCTGTATTGGGTTTGCATGGTAAGGTTTTGGGGGGGTGGGGCTACAGGGGTGGCTTCTGTGAGAAGACAGCCTGACA
>NW_009259489.1:1038726-1049029 GCF_000687185.1 Egretta garzetta | reverse complement strand
CACGTTGGAGCAGCCTGCTCCTGAGGGACTGCACCCCATGGGTGGGACCCATGCTGGAGCAGTTTGTGGAGGACTGTCTCCTGTGGCAGGGATGCCGCACTGGAGCAGGGGCAGAGTGTGAGGAGTTCTTCCCCTGAGCAGGAAGGAGCAGCAGAGACAATGTGTGATGGACTGACCCCAATCCCCATTCCTTGTCCCCCTGCACCCCTCAGGGGGAGGAGGTATAAAAATTGGGAGTGAAGTTGAGCCTGGGAAGAAGAGAGAGGTGGGGAGAAGGTGTTCTAAGATTTAATTTTTATTTCTCTTTATCCTACTCTGATTTAGTTGGTAATAAATTAAATTAATTTCCCTGAGTTGAGTCTTTTTTGCCCATAACAGTAACTGGTGAGTGATCTCCCTGTCCTTCTCTTTATCCACAAGCCTTTTGTTATATCTATCTTCTCTCTCCTGTCCAGCTGAGGAGGGGGAGTGATAGAGCAGCTTGGTGGGCACCTGGCATCCAGCTAGGGTCAACCCACCACAGTGGCATAGACTGGTTTGCTTGGAGCTTGTTATCACACCAGTGCTAGAAACCAATGAAAGAAATAAACAAACAAAGCATTCTCTGATATCTATTTTAATGTCGAAGCATATTATTACTGTATCTCATTAAGCTGGTTACACCAAAATGCAAATTTAAGATGAGGAATGTATTCCCTGAACTAAATCAGTATTTACACAGGTTAGATTTAAGTCACTGTGTTAAGTCTGCAGAAATGGACTCAAGGGTCTAGGTGAGTAACAGTCTAAACATGAACCCCTGTGACAGATGGGTTGCATCCTGGGTTGCATTAGCAGGAGTGCTGCCCAAAGGCTGAAGGGAGTTTTTCCCCTCTACCTGTGCAGCCACACCTAGACTACCACGTCCTATTTTGCCCCTCTCATCACCACCACAATGTAAGAAAAGATAATGACATGGAGAGGGAGACGATTACCATGGTGGTTAGAGGCCTGGGATGCATGATACACAAGGAGAGGTAACTGTGTTTGCTCAGCCACCAGAGGAGAAGGCTTAAGGAGGAATTTGACCACCATGTTCCATCATCTAATGAGGGATTATAAAGACAATGGGGTCAGGCTTTTTTCAGAGGTAAAGAACAAAAAGAAAGGAGTAAACGGGTGCAAGCTGCAGCAAGGGAAATTCCAGCCAGCTGTAGGGAAGAAATTCTTCATGATGAGGCTGGAATGGCTACTCAGAGGAGCTCTGGGGTCCCCAGCCTTGGAGGTACTCAAAACTCAACCAGACAAGACTCTAAGCTACCTAAGTCCAGGTTTAAGACTTGATGACCTCCAGAGGTCCTTCCCCACCTAAATTATTCTATCATTCTAATACATATTTTAAAAAAAGTATTATTTGTCCCATATTAAATGAAGAGTTCATTTTTATAAATGAAAATGAGGTGTAAAGTGCTGAATATGACAGTGTACAAATATATCTTTCACAGCATAACTGAAAGGATTCTGGAAAACCAGAGAGAGTATAAGGGACACCTCAGCAGACTCTGGAGGACAGGTGGTATATACATACCTAACTAAATGGTTAGCTAAAACTGGTTAAAGAACCATGAACTATATGAGAAAAGGAAAACAGTCTTCTGTTTTCATGCAAATTTATCTTGGAGAAGCATTTGGCAAAGATGTCAGATATGAACAGTAATTAAATATGGATCAGGTACTTGTCATGTCCCTGTCATGTGCCATAAAAATGCCAACATTTTTACAATTTTGCTCTAGTTCAAAAGACGTAATCTCTAGTGATTTTGAAATACAAAAAAAAAGTCACTTTGGTGAATGTGCTCTGTTTTGAAAAGCAAAACTAATTGCATATAGCCTTTATGTCTCTTGTTGCAAATGAACTAGGTAATACAGGAAATGTGTAACAAATGCTTCAGATGATAAATGTTAAAAAGCACAGGAATTTGCTTTTAGACAAGTACCAAGTACCTTAGATAAATTACACAGGCAGGATATTTAAAAATTTTCTCTTTGAAATAGTGTCAATTGAAGCACAGAAAAAATAGGTCACTTGCCCAACTTGACATGGGCAGGTATCAAAATAGGTCTTAATATTTGGTAATTTCAGCACGTTGCTCTTTGAATTGTAGAACATTTCTTCCTTGTGTATTTCCATAAACTTGCTACCTCTGAGAGAAAAACAACTCAAAAAAACCCAAACTCAAAATAGAAATCTGCCTACCTACAGAAGTAAAAGCTGTACACATCAGGTACAGATCATTATGCAGAATAAGGCAATAACAGAGTTGATAAGAAGTGTACTTGCACATAAGAAGTAACAATGACTTTCACATTCTGTGACATGGAAATTCATCAATATGGGAACTCGGCTATAATCAAGAATGACATGAAGAACATTCATAGAGAGCTGTAATAAAAACAGTCTGATAATATGCAGATAACAGGTAGCTTGTATTCTCATTGCTTTCAAAACAGATTTATAAACAACAAAAATAAATTCCTGCATATTTAATTAGGAATTAAATTTAAAAGTGTTATCTAGTTTTACTTTATTTTTCATTCTGAAATAAGTAGAAGTTCATGATCTGTCTTAAAACATCTTCTCATCTCATATAAAAGAGGAAGGAAGTTAATGAACAGATTACTGTATTCTACAAGTAGCCTGCAAACCTAAATTCTTCTCAGATACTTTTGTACAAGTACAAACAAGACTGCTAGGTTCCTTCTTGCAAACCAAGTGATTTGGTTTTACATCCACCTTAGCTTTTCTCTGTTATTCTTAAAGAATACAGGGTAATTCCTAAATTATTTGGCTGAAAAAAATGTACTTTGTATATTCCAGATGATGTATACCAATCTTTTCCATTTCATCCTGTTCCTTTAGGGTTTTCCTAGGGTTGTTTTCTGCACCATGCCAGACAGAGTGTTGTTGCTGCAAGCCTGTGATCACAGTAACGTATCCCTCTGCTTCAGACATACCTTGGCTATTAAAGATTATGGAACATGATATCCATGTATAACAATAGAGTGTTAGTTCTGCTGCATTAAAAAAAGTGATTCTGCACACTCATAAAGTCTACCTCTACCTGGGGGAAAATGTAACAGTTTCAGGTGGAAACTGACTTTCACAATTAAGGCTGACTCATTTTCTTCCAGGCCTTAACTGGGTAAGAAAGGAAATCACAAGTGCTCTAACCTCCCCAAATATAAGTGCTGCTGCTAAAAATTGAACTGCAATTTTCTTAAGGCTGCACTGACTTACAATTTTACAAATTGTTTACATAATTTTACTCCATATTGGAAAACAAAGACTTCTCAAAGTCTCAAACTCAGGTTTTAGCTGTATTCAAAGTGCATCATTTGCTGACAACATGTTTAATTAGGTCTCTTCAGTTTGTTAACCTGAATCACACTATTATCACAAGTTGCACAGAGCACGTCTTAGCACATGCAGTTTTTCAGCAAGAAAACTTCATCCCTAAAGCAAGTAAATCCAAGTGGCTGCAGGTGTGAGGCTTCCATTACATCACAAATCTAATATTTTAGCAGCTTTTATTTTATATCCTACCTGGTTCACTAAACTTCATAAGCCTTGATTTTGCAGATTTGGTAACGTAGGTGAGAAGGGACCACCCAAAGACTAAAATAATGGACTGACAAATGGAGTCTGTACTGAAAATGCAGCAGTCCCCTACCTTTTCAGATTCTGAAACTTAGACCTCTGATAAAATGGGAATTATCTGTATCTTGGAGTGCATTATGCAATCTGAGTGCTACCTCAGTGTGGCTTTTTTCCCTCGGGTAGAACATGGAGAGGTGGATAGCACAACTGAACAAACGCAGTGCTCTGTCATTGAAAGCACAGAATAGGCAGCAAAATGAAGACAGAAGAGCTGGTGAAATTTTTTTTCAATTTCAGTAAGCTTCCTGCAGCTTATTTTGAAAACAACCTACTTGCCAACCTGAAAAAAAATGTTCTGTTCCCTGTGTTTAACTCCACACAGCAACAAGGTGAGGTGAGCCGAAACATCTCAGAAACAAGTTCTGCCATATGAAGCCATTCCTGTTATATTTTAAAGCAGAATGGCACATGACAGCCTTTTTTCTCAATGTGTGCTTTATAGACATGGACAATTCTCCAGTTCACTGAGATCCTCAGTCTTCCCACTTATACTTAGCCTAATTCTTTGTCTGATTCTTAAAATGCTTGACACCCAGCACTGAAGTTGACTGTCTTCCAGCAGTTCCCCCCTTTGAAATTGTTTTTCCTTCTTCTCTTGGAGAGTTTTAAATGACTGTTAGGGCCCCAAGTGCCTCAATAGGCCTTGATCATCCTGACCAGCCTCACCTGGGAGCCCTCTCAAGCACTCACAACCTCTGCCATGGACCCAAGCTCCCTTTAATCTTAGACCTGTGCACCCCAACTCTGCCTGAGCTACACTATAGGGTACCTGTGTCCTAACCCCTGCTGTTCCTGAATCTCAGACTGGATTTCCCTGACTGATCTTGGACATAACACTGCCTCGCCTTGTCTGGTAAATACCATACTGTTGATGGAAAGCTGTTGCTCTCACCGTTTCTACACACCCTGCCTGGGGACTGTGCTCCATCAGTGAAGGCACTGCCCTGCGGGCACTGTGGTCCCCCTCAGCTTCTGACTTCTTTTCTCTCCTGGAGCAGTCATATAGATGCTGCTCCCTGGCAGCTCTTACAAAGGCCAAAGCCTGAGCTCAAATAGAGCTCCTGGACCAGCAGGCAGAAGGTGCTTGCATAAGGGGTCCAGATGGGGCTTGTCAGGGCAAACAACGTCTGTTGGAGTGCTCGGCATCCTCACAGAGACTGAGGGTACATGCCTGACTTGCAGACTACACTTAAGACCACAAAGCTCACTAAAAACAGGCAGTGATACTACTGCCAGCAGGCTGAAATTCTCTACACACAGCTCCTTACATCCACTGGAAAATCTGAAGGCATCTCTAAACCCCAGAAGGTTGAAAACTGCTTTATGCATACAGAATGTTATACCCCAAACTATGAAGCTTGTTGTGACCATAACTACCATCTAGAAGAGCTCTGGTAACAGCCAGAGAAAGACACACATTGGAAAATGTGGCAATATTTTTCATTAGCAATCACTGATTATAGCTGTTATCAGAATGGCTAGTAGAAAGCTCACTTTTGGCATACGTAGCAAGTCTAGGCTACAAACAGACATTGGCTTAGTACTCCTTTCTGGCAAGATGTGAGGAACGTGCGCTGCATTTCAGCTGCCAGACTGCCAGTTTTAGCATCAAGCCTCTGTTATCTGTCTGTGATCTTGTTTTTCTGTTCTGCTACACGAAGCAGCAACACAGTCTTCAAGTTCTGAAGAGGCTGTTTGCATGGGACATTAAGGATGAACGTTTGGGGCTGGATTAGAATTAATTAAAAAGCTCACATTGAAACCAGTGGGATTTGGAAAGAACAAGTACCACCTTTTATGGAGCTATTATCTTCAGCAGTTTACTAGGAGTGCATGTTAAAAACATGTAAGAAACAACCTAGAATTCTGCACAACTTTTAACATTAACCGGGATGATGAATTTATGACAGTTCATCATTTTTTACATTATGAGTGAATATGCAAGGACAAAAACACTGAAAAAAAGAAAAAACCCTGAAAGGACAGAAGGCTGAAAGAACAGGATCTTTGCAATGCTGCTGTGCTTGGGGGCCATGGGTTTGATTTCCTGTGCTGCCACTCAAACAGCATATTACAAATACTATCAAAGCAGGATCTATTCTATCATATATAAAGACAGGAGTAGGAGCAATTAGACATTTTCTGGAGGGGGTGGTGTCAAAAGTCTTACGTTGGTTGAGTCTTAGGTTTGGAGTGCGCTAAGGGTTAACCTCACAGTTCTGAAGGGAGGATGACATACTACTGCTGCCAGTGGCCGAGACTGAATGTATGAATTCCTCTCTTTCTTAATTCACTGTAAAATGGTTTCCATGAAAAGGAAGCAGAATAAAAACATGGGGAAAAAGGTCAAAATTATTCTTTACACACTGAAAAAATGAGCAACAGTTGCTTAATAATGCAAAAATCCCTGCTTCTTAGTGCATGACTTCCTGCTAAACGAAGTACTAGTAAAAACAAATAGCAATGTGGACCGTAGCACGTAGGAGCTACACAGTCATATTAATGGTTTTCTTCTAACCCCCAAGGTTCAATACAATTTGATAAATCAAACCATTAAGCGAGGGAGTACACAGCAGCGTTATTTAATTTTTCATGTTTCTTCCTTGTTTTAAAAGATGGAGTATCAGCCATGTTTAGAGCACTTAATGTGACAGCCACGAAAGCAAAAAACTTGTGAAGAATACATGTTACAAAATAAAAAATATCTGGTAATTTCCTGAAGCCTAACCTCAGACTGGCTTAATCCCTAAAAACCATAGATTCCCCGAGAGGTAAGAATTACTCTGTAAGGTTTTCACCAACTTCGTTTTATCTTTGCTAGACTCATAGCAACAATGTTCTTGCTCTGTGACACTGTCAATGAAGTACTATGCCAGCCCTGCTGTGCTCTGAGGTAATTTCCCTTGAATTTCTGTCTTCAACTTGATTAATCATTATCCCTATTTTGCACTTTGGCTCTTTACCGATATCACACCTCGAAAAAAAAACCCAATCCTGCCTCTTCAGCAGGTAATTGAGTACAAAAGCCTGCACAGTGGTATCATGTTCACATGTGCTTTTTGTGTAGGTGAAGACATTGCTTGTATTAGTGAATCAGGAAAGCAATGCCACATCAATAAAGTCCCCTGAATGCCACAGATAAGGTGGACCATCCCCCTTATCGGCACCTCTATTACACATACTCACAAAGCACACTGGAGGACCACCATTCACACTTGGCAGGCCCCCTCCTGTGGGTTCTCATTTTCCCTCATGCTTGGGCAGCAAACTGTTTAAATTACACAATTACTAATGGTGTGCATTTCCATTTTTTTGCTCTTCAGGCTTGGCCTATTGTTATCACTTTTCTTATTCAAAAGACTCCCCTTACCCACCCACAGTGTGTGGGGGGGTGGTCCTGGATGACTCATATCAGATAATATTTTTGATTCAAGGACAGAAAATTATCTGTATGCCACCAGTGCCACCTGACTAATGAGGGAAATTGATGTTATGCTCTAAGCAGGTCTCTTGCCTGTTCTGTGGCTGGGGGAGGCTGAAGAGAGTATGAAAAGAAACAACTCACTTGTGTGTAAATAGAGGCATAGCTCCAAAGTAGGCAAAATGAACAAGAAATTAAGTCCCAGTAATACACAGCAGCCAAGCTCTAAAAGTAATTTTCCTTTTCTAGATAAAAGGAAAAAAAAAGAGAGAAAACAATCAGATGTCATAAATGTTTAAATTTAATATGCAAAGCAATTTTAGAGAAGAAATTCTTGCTTCCTCAGCCAATTACTTCTTGCTTATAGCTATAAGCAAGCTTTTTAAAAGTATCAGATTGTGGTGGCCTCAGGATATACATTGATTAAGTACTTAGTTCCTTGAATCTATGTGTATCAGCTTTCATTGAACATAGTTTTGCAGATTGTGCACCTGATGCAATGTTCAGTGCTTGCACCCATAGAGCAAGGGACATTCCTGTTAAGGAAAGGCAGTTTTTAATTCAATCCAAAACTTCACAGGAATTTGAATCAGTATATCTTTTCTGTCTACTGCATGTGCTCTTCCTCTCCTGACCCCTCCACAGCTTTCAATGGTACAGTTCACATGCACAGTATATAATCCTTGCTTTCTATGCTGTTACAGCACTGTTAAAACAGGTTTTCTTAATTGTACTTTTATCTCTTACTTGGATCTTTTTAGAAACCTCTACAGAGGTTTTAGAAACCTTTACAGAGCCCTTATGAAGTACAGCAACAGTTCCCTTTGTATCAGCCCTATTCCAGTTATGCCATAAACTTTACCAGAAAGTTTTATTGAATTGAAATAGCTTCCTAATTAAAAATACACACTACTAGAATATTAAAGACCAAAGGCATCACATAATTATTACTTCCACTGTTTTAAAATATTAAATGTAATAGAATTTAATAATTTAACAAAAGCCATAGTTTAAAGAAAATTGCTGGCATATAGTTCAGCCAATGACAGGATACTTCCGCTCACAGAAATCAGTTTCCCAGTTGTGAGAGTGGAGGAAGGTGGTGTAGTGGAACCTGTAGCTCACTCCTGTTACTAGATACTGAAATACAGGCATACATAACAGGTTCCATTTATTTAACATACAAGAGGTACAGTATATACCAAATTTTCCCCACTAGGAAAAAGTACATTTTTACCCAATAACCAGAAATAAAATGCATATTACACATTTAATAAAAAATCACCAACATTTGACAGAAAAAAGTTTAATTGATAATTCAGTTCCATTTCCTACCTGTCTCCTGGCAGGGACTTACACTGTCAACACTTATTTGCCACAAGATTTCCACATTATCAGCCAAGTCGTCTGCAAGAACTTATACCCTAGAGTAAAATAATTCATATAAACAGCCCTATTGCAATAAATCAGATTATATATGTACAAAAATATTTGTTAAGAACAGCAAATGTATTCCTCTACCCTCCTCTGGGATAGAAGCTAAGTGCACAAATGACAAGAAAGCACTCCTGTAAATCACCCAGCCCCAGAGGAAGGCAGTACAGGGGGATCAACCTCCACTAGATGTTTTTTAGGAATGAAATTTCTGTGTTTTAAATTCTCACAATCTGCTCTGTACAAAAGTGGCCATAGAGCTGGTAAAAGTGAATATTGGTGAAAGGGAAATAGTGCATCTAACTGCATTATTTTTAAGACAAATCATACAAGAAAATCTCAAGGAAAATATGCCAAAGTTGTTGTGCCCCTGTTGAAGGCTAGCTCAGAAATTTAGAATGGTTTGATGAACAATAGTAAGAACATCTAATCACCTGTAATCAGAAAAATGTGTAATTAGCATACTTAGAACAAGGACATCCTGGAGCAAGTAGGCCTGGAAAGGACAGCTAATCAAGATCTTTTGAAAACATCCAGAACTTGGCAAGGAAGCTCAAGGTCCATGTATCCTTAACTGAACTACCTCCATTGTAATAGTAAAAATCATGCCCCCAGGTCAAAGGACCCTTGCCCAGGTGAAGACCCTTCCTTACAGAACGTGTAGTACAAAGAAAGGACGCTGTAGCTTTAAGTGCATACAAGGCCTCGGGAACCAATAAGAAGCGAAAGTGATTAAGCATGATTGCAAAATAACTGATAACTGTTGCTCTGAGCATATTAAATGGCGCTGTGTGTTAACCGAGGTGTGCCTGATTTGTAGGAAACCACCTAGCACCCAGGACTGCACAAACCTGAAATAAATAAGCATTGTCTGTCCTGAGCATGTGACAATTGACTTATTGCACACCAGGCCACGAATCCGCTTTTTGGACAACAGCCCTACAGGCAGAAAAACAGCAGCCCAGCATGCAAAACCCCTTACGCATTTCAAAGAAAAAGAAAGAATTAACTACGCCTGTCAGACATGAACTTGGATACTGCAGGTAAACTGTGTATCTCATGAGCAAGCTCTAGCACAAAGCAGCTTAGACTGGTAAAAAAAGCCCTACAGTCGCCATGTTTTCTGATCCCATGTGAGGAGATTTATTAAAAATATTTTATTATTTCAGCCTTAGAGTAACTGCATTTACCTATAAAGCACAGCAATTTTACTTAAATCCTCTGTGTACTTCAAAGTATGGTTCCCTAGGAAGAGAAAAGTGGCCAGAAAGTCAAATCATGGCCAGCTATGAGGTGACTCTACGAGCTACTGCATCTCCAAAAATAAATAGAACATGAAATTTTTCAGCAGTTCTACAATTTGGCCCTTTAAGAATAGAAAAAATAACTTCATTTATCAGCTAAACCAATTTTTTTATCAAGGCAATTATCCTGAATTTGCCTCTCAGACTGTGCCAGTACAAGGATTTCAAGCCAAATAAGAGAAATTTTATAGTATAGAGTTTAACAGGATGGAGTATTTTGCTGTTAGTAATCAAATTCCCTCTCAGATGGTAAATCCTTCACACCTAGGTGTACAACTTCTGAATTTGTAAGCAATTGTAAAAAGAGGGCCTGATCTTTACCAGATAATATTCTGACATGAGTAGAAGGGCTCACAGGAGAGGGAGACTGAATTCCATGATTTCAACTTTCAGTAGTCCATGGTCTTTGTATCAGTAGTCCCTCCTGTCAATAGGTTTATAGAATAA
>NW_009259489.1:1028136-1038680 GCF_000687185.1 Egretta garzetta | reverse complement strand
GCCACAAATTAGACGAGGTTGCCCAGGGCCATTTACAGGCAAGTTTTGAAAATCTCAAAGGACAGAGGTGGCATAGCATTCCTGTGCACCTACTCTAATTTATTCCTTCTACCTTGCTCAAACTTCCAATCCCTTTCCTGACTCCATCTTCTTTGTAATCACTCATTAGATGATGGAAGACAGCAGTTAGATCCTGCCATCTTCCTTTTGCTTTTTCTTCCCAGCTGAGCAAACCCCCAGCCTCTCCTTATGCATCATGTGCCCCAACCACATGCTAGACAGTCTGTCAGTGTCTTTCTTCACTGGGTGGAGACTGTAGTTGTTCTATTCTGAAAGACTGTACATGGACCAAGTACTAGGGAAGCCTCGAAAAGTAAGCAAACCTTTTCCTCCTATCCCTGCCAGAATAACAAACATCCCTTAAAAAAACAAATGGGTTGTTATGCACATTTCAGGTCATACTCTTGAGTTACTCATATTTCAGCAAATGTACACTATAAAATTACTCTTTAGTGATTCCTATGGGCAACATCTACTTTAGAGATCAGTCATACCACCAAAAGATTGAAAGACATTCATTTGCAATAGTTTCCCAAATACTGAAAAATGGATTTTCTTCTTTTGACCTGTGGAGCAGGGAGTGACTATACTCATTTGTTACTATACTGCAGAAATTAACAAGCAATTTCTCCAGTAAAAATTTGTTCTTCTCAGAGATACTTAATTTCCCAAGAACAAACAGTTTTCCCATCTAGTAAATGATTAAGCAGAACAGCAGCATGTGCCATTCTACTTAATCATTTTGCACAGCTGGCCATAGCAAGGAATCTTCCATATTGTGCTCCAAGACCACATGAATGATAAGCATTCACTAAATACTGAAAAAAAAAAAAAAAAAAAAAAAAACTGAAATTAATTCTGGGACTTTTGGCGTGTTTTTGCACCCACCCACCTGTGGCATTGGTGCAAAAACGCTCCTCTTAAATACTAAAAAAAAAAAAAAAAAAAAAAGAACTGAAATTAATTCTGTGACTTCTGGCAGTTTTCTGCCATGAAACAGTAGCTGGAATGAAAATGGAACTGAGAAATTGAGAAGGAAGACGATACTTAACATTTTTAAGTTATTATGAAGTCATAGAAAGTTCATCATGCTATGTGGGAGAGCGAACATCACACAGGAGGCAGTTCAGTCATCTTCCTAGGCAAGAGGGTGAGCCAGGTATAAGAAATAACCATTACTCAAAGGTTTTATGAATTTCAATCCCAGATAGGGATTTAAGAAACATTTCCTGAATTTTCACAAATCTAAGTACAGAAATATTGCCTAAAGTGATTGATAACCCAAAAATTGGCTTTGATACAATAGAGGAAAGCACTCTGAATGGGTTCCTCTTGAGTTGGTCCTTAGTTAGGTCAGTCAAAAGATGTCTCAGAGACGTTCTTGGTATTTTTCTTGTTAATGCTTTACTTCGATTGGTTGTTCCAGTTTTGTAACCCAAACCATAATGCTATTTTACAACAGAAAAAGAAAACAACTTGTTGTTTTCACCATTGAACAAATGTGAACTGAAAGAGAATTTCCAGGAGGCTGTTTATTTCTACAAAGGAAGCTAGTCCAAAACAAGCAGCATTGTAGAAAAAGCTGCCTTGAGGAGGTAAGGTGTCCAGTACCAAAGCATTAGGATTGCTTCTAGACTAATGAGTAGTGCCACATCTTGGACGGCTACTTTCTCCACTGACAGGCACGGTCATGGACAGACAGCAGAGAGCCAAGCCATAACTCCAGCAAATACCATGTGGGATGATGTTTTGTTCATTTTGATTTTAGCTGTTGAGGTTCTTAAGGTAGGAGCAAGTTTTGCTCTGTTCCATATAGGACCTTATAAATGGTCTTTGACAAGAACTTGTTTGAGCCAATTAACACCCATTTTCTAAACATCCATTTGCTAAAATGTGTTTGAACAGTTGGTCAGCATTTTTTTTCCTCCTGACTTGTAATTTTTCTGAGCAAATACACAGAACCACCTTGATGGCGTTATCTTTTAACCCCAGGGAGTTTGCTATTGTTTGGCTCTTCAAGGTGTACAAGGACTGATAATTATTTTTTTGATATGGTTGTCTACAGCACTCAACTAGAATATGTCTTCTAGTGAGAGAATTTCCAGGATCTCTGAAAGTCAGACCATGATATTTATGGTTATAGATATGGGCCTAAATATTTCTGGTTAGATACTCAAAGTTTAAGGAGTGCATCTATGGAATAGAAGATGGCTGAGGTCCTTAGTACCACATACTAAGCAAAACTTTTAAGATCTTTACAATTAATAAGTGCTTGGACTCTCCCAAATTCAGATGTGTACTGGACATGGAATTTTATTTGAAGAAACAAAAAGGAAACAAAACTGAATTAATTTTAGCAGACAACTGCTAGATGTTCCTATATGGTGTCTAACACTTACAGTACCTTTTTGTGTTTTCTAGGAAAAGCCTCCTCACTTCTCCATCTCCAAGGTGTTGTGGTTTTGGTTGGTTTTTTTCTCTTCAGGGCTTCTTTTGAAGTCAAGAGGAGGACTGCAAAGGCATTAGTATTCCAGCTAAACAGGCCAAAGAAATGATCAGACTTACATATAAGACTTTTCCAGTTACCCCAATAAGTGGGCTGAATTTTTGCTGCATCAGCCTTGGCCTACCCAACTTGGAAAGCCAATGAAATATATTAAACTTAGGAATCAATGAAATATATTAAACTTAGGAATCAATTTGATAGTTTAGAAAACCAAAGAATGCACTTTAAGTGTACACTTGCTGTTGCCCATAGCGACTATCCCCTCAGTAGGCAAATGTTGTGACCTAAACTCATTTAGAAATCTGAATGTTGTACACTTACAGGAGTTGTATATTTCAAGTCAGGGTGTGATATGGTTTGACACTTTTCTGTTTTTTACACAGTAAGTAGGTTTGTACATTTACAAAACCAAAGGATGGCATTAGGAAAAGCTTTGTTCTGAATTTAACATGTAAATAGTCAAATTATGCAACTGATAGGAGCAATACTTCATAAATTCTAATGAGGCTGGATAAGACCATGATGATAAATGGGACTAAAGGGATGCCATCAACTAGAACACTCTGTTTTAAAAAGTATTTGAAAGTGATTGCAGACATACCGCTGATTTCCTACCAGTTTTTGTGACATTACTACCACAATATATGTAGTTTCTGTTTTTCATGGTCTCCTTTCTCCTTTTTTTACTTCAGATCCATGCGAGTGCACAACCCCTCAAAGTTACAAGATACATGGGGGGAACCTGTGAGATCAGCTACATATGAAATAGTGTGCAATACATAAAATATGTAGGAAAAGGCTCTTCATTCCTTTAAAAGTAATTTTTCCTTTGGTCATTTTCAACTTTAGTCCTTTTAAGTGTAATAAACAACTACAAAAGGATTAAAAGGTACATACAGAAAATATAGTTTTTCCTCTTTAAAGATAAAGGCCTTTATAGCCTTTATAAGGTTTTATAAGATAGGTATACACCCACAAAGAAGAAATGTAATTTTTTTTATTTATGGTACTGACAAACACACCCATCTGAATTTTTCCATGCTAATTAACATGACAATATCTGCCAAGGCTAACCATGCAGGTTCTATTTAAATAGAAGTTTTAGATATCTCCAGATATGTGGAATCTCAGAAGGTACACATTTTCTGGTCAAACGCTTATTTCTCAATGTAGTTAAGACTATTTAAAATCAAAGAGAAAATCATTATCAGAGAGAGGAGATCAATGACTTATATAGCCCTTTTTCTCCAATAAAACCTCTAGACTGACAGGTTCTGAGCCAAATTCCCACTGAATGCAGTTCTGTTCACCTCATTTGAATTACACTAGGGTGTACTGGGACCTAAACTAGTCAGTATATATATGTATGTAGATCTGTAATAATCTGTGATGTCCCTCCTCTCACAACTGAGATGAAGCCACCTGTGGTGGACATCTTTGTTAACTGGCGCTTGAGCCCCGACATGATACTTGATAGCTCAGCGGGATGCTTATCTTCATGCTGTTTATAGGCTGTCATGTCTCAAAATATTTTTCATAGATTACCACACTTCAAAAATCCTGCACAGTAACATCCTTCCAAGAGATAATGGGAAATGTTTTCTACAAGAAAAATCAGGGCCTCTGTACCAGTATTATGGCAAAGGGACTCCATTTTAACTTATGCTGGTATACACCACAGTGTACCCTGTGGTAATGAAGAATAACCACATCCTTGGACGCATCAGCAAGAGTTTTACCTGCAGGAATTGTTCCCCTCTGCTGCTGAAGCTACATTGAGATTAGTATGTCCAATTTTTCCCCCATTACCAATAGCTATTTATAAAGAAGAAATTCTTTATAATGAGGCCAGTGAAGCATGAGAATGGTTGCACAGAGAAGCTTCAGGGTCCCCGTCCCTGGAGATATTCAAACTATGACTGGGCAAGGCCCTGAGCAACCCGATCTAACTGTGAAAGTTGGCCCTGCTTTTAGAAGGGCACTGGATGAAATGACTTCAAGAAGTCTCTTCAAAGATAAATTATTCCATTATTATTTTGCATGGCAGCAGTGTTGTGCAGAAACCTTCTTGCAAGTTTTAAACTAGTTAGCCCTGAATGGAGGGCAATCTATCTGCATCGCAGTCCACACTGCAGAATAACCTCAAGCATGTCTGTGGTTCGTTCAGAGCATTGTACTGGTTGGTGTACCAGACTGCAACAGAAACTAGCTATTTTAAACATCTCCATTATGTCTACAGTATACTGCAGCCAGTGATGAGATGGCATACCGAGGGAAGGACAGACTTCATCTGCATAGCAGAGACTTCCACAAGCCTTAATACTCCTTTTTTTTTCCTTTTCTGAACAGATCACCCTTACAAAATTTCCAGGAGCAGTAATGAGTTTGTTAGTTATATGTCTTACATCACTAAGTGCATTTTTTTCTCTGATATTCTCCCTGTTGCCAGAACTTGATTTGTTTAACAAAGCTGAGAGGAAGTAACAGTTGAGTTATTGGAAAATAGGTGCTGGTCTAGAAAGAATGCTAAAAGGGTAAGTGAATCCAGCGTCAGTGGTAGTTTTTGCACCAGATACACATGAAGAGAGAGAGGCAGTGAGTCCTGCTCATGAGAGGTGACATTTAGACACCAAGAAGAATACTGTCCAAAAGCAAAAGACACTGTCATCTGCACAGCTACATGCCAATATGAAAACTAGGAGCCAAAACATGTGAAATGTTAACATTTGGTACCTTCAACTACTGCATTTAGAATCATCTTAACTTGTTGATTAAAACTAGTCTAAATGCAGCTCAGTAAAAGCTGAGGGGAACTTAGCTCTGTAAAATCAAGAGGAGTCATTTCCTAGACTCATAGGAGACCATGGTAACACTTCGTCTTACCTTTCCTTTCAGCCTCATATACTTATGAAGAAGCACCCCAATCATTCACAGATCCATAAATCCTCTCAAAAAGCTCTAGCAAGTGATTACTATAGGATCTTCCATAGTCTGTACCAAGAAATTTATTTTGTTGGCATGAGACTTAAAAAGGAAAATGCCAAATAGTATCTGGTGCCTTCATATCTGTACAAGAAAGATAGCAGAAGTGCACTGCAGAGAGCTTTCAACATGATCAGGAAATGGAAAAATACACTGATGATCTTATCTTTATTGTTTGGTGCTTGGATACATTTTGTGATGGAATTTTCAAGTGCATTCCTTTTTATGAAAATAAATATGTATTTTGTCCCATTTTTATAGACAGCAAGGTCGTGAGACATACCATCAGCTGTCCCGTCAAGAGGCAGGACTTGAAGAATCCTCACAGATAAAAGAGAAATAACAAAAAGCTACATGCTAGAGAGCAGTGACTTCCAGCTGGAAGTGCTGCTCCAAGGCATCGCTCATTTTTCAGCCTTCAAGAGCAGTTCAGAGGACCACGTCATTTGTAAGGCTGCGGCAACGGCTGGGATTCCCGGATAAAAGCTAAACCTGCCATGACTGGGGAGGGGAGCGGGGAGGGGAGGGTGGAATCCAGTTTGCAAAACCAGCTTCTTGGGATTATCACTGTTACTCTTACAGAAAGGGAAGTTTATCTTCCAGCTCTATATGGCATGAAAATGGTGCCCATAAGTACACAGAGACCCTGTGAGATGCTATGAGCAAAGTTACCGCTCAGTTTCATGGTTACCTTTCTTCCTAAATAATTAGTTTCCACAATATATTTCATGAAGCTTTTCCATATACAAAAACTCATATGATCATTAAAGGGAAATAAATCCTGCAGGATGCTTCAAGGCTGCTACCAACCGTATTCATTGTAACATGGATTTTCAGTCAAAAATCTAGATGTGCTTGTCAGACACAGACTACCATCCCAGAACAAAGCACGTAACTAGACCCACACAGCCATGCCCACAAAAATAACCTGCTGAGAAGGAGAGAGCCAGCTACAGGGATGCTGCTTTATCTTAAAAAAAAATCTTGCTGCTGGCAAGGAAACATGAAGCTGCAGCAACACCATATTTTTCATGAGTCTCAGATCAATATAAAGCTATATGCTTGTGTGCTGAAACAGCAACATTACATGGTAGGTGTCATTCATATTTTCAATATGGTGCATTTTAAACTGAATTAGAAATACTTGGATGTAATGCCCACCTAATCATGAAAGCCTCTGACGTTTTGTTGGTGCATGGCAAGTCTTTACTGTCAGCAGATGGTCAGTGGAAATGCAGACAAACAGAGGTAGGAATTCAGTCTTAAAAATGAAAGGACTTTATGATATAACACTGCATTATACCTTAAGCAATTCCATTGTTGTGTCTGCAACATTTACTATTTGCCTCTCTGGGTAGGAAAGTGACTGAGAGTTTGAACCACAGAGAAGGAAAGGATGTGCTTGGCATTTCTTTACCCCCTCTGTTTGGTTTTTTAATAAGAGGACAACAGCTTCAATAATAATCACGCTAAAGAGATTTGTAACTGATTATATTTAACACACGTATTTATCTCTTGCTGACACAAAAAACCTGACCAACATATCACAGACCAGGAACATATATATTTACAGGAGAATAGGTACTCTGCGTATTTAAGAATGTCTCTAGAAGAACCGGGTAACAATACACAAAATCAGAGATAAATTAAAAGCCTGGGAGGCTATCAGCCAGTGGAAAGAAAGGCCCACTGTGTTTTGTAACATAGTTACGAGACAATATATCACATTTAACTTAAAACTGAAAGAGTTTGCTTATTTAAAAGAAAAATTTAGCTACCTTTTTCTTCTCAGTGTCGAAACTTTGAGCATAATTTCAATTAATTTTTCCATTTTACTGCTTACAAACACTTAAAAGAAGAGAAGCTCTAAATCCAGTCCGCTGAATCATTTTACAAAGGACTCTATTCTGTTTTAAGAGGGAAATGTTATGCACTACATAATACGAAGGCGGTGGCAGCAGCTGCGTGTTCCCTACTACAGGTTTGCAAACACATTTAATGTAATTGATGAGCTTTTGTTTAAACAAGCATTGATATGCATCCTGTGATGCATATGGGTTGCAAAGATTCACAACAACATACAGCCAAAGTGATCTGCCTGTGATTCCGAAAAAACTTTTATGTGACTGAGAATGTGAAATATCTTCATTAATACTATTTTGGTACAAAGAACCTTAGATAATTATATAGCTGGATTAATTCTGGTTCCCACTGAAATGTACAATACAATTCACGCTGATTTTAATGGGATGATCAGGACGACCATAGATAAACATTTGTCTTCTGTGCTTTGGAACATAGCATTTAAAAAATTTATTTGGAATCTGCCATTACTGTGAGCAACTTATACAAGCTTATACTCTCAGGTACATACAAATTCAATTACAGGTTTCACACTCACCTGAGGTAAGACCATGTTTTGCAAACATAACTGTTGTGATTTCCTTTGTTGCCAACATCTTTCTTGCATGTTGCTCAGAACTGAGAAAAAACCTAACACCTTTGCTTCACTATTATTAAATATTAATTAGATTTCTCAAACATATAATCAGAAAACACTTGGTTTGATCTCATTTGGCCAAATACAAATCTCTTTTTCCAGAATGCAATGACAGGTCATTTTTACATCAAGTTTCAACAGAGAAAGCCTATGTCTAGTCTGTACCGCTGATATTAGGGGTCATCGCTACTGAATAAGCAGTAGGAATACAGCTTCAGAAATCTAGGCATTAAGCAACTGTTTCTTCATTTTCTTCATGTATTATTTGAAGATGTTAGGAGGCTCAACTGAGATTTTAATTGACAGACTGTCTTTTTGTCAATATTTGGCCTATGCAAAGCTTTCCTCCAAATGTAAATAAAAGTCCACTTGGAACTTACTGTGACTGTATTTTAGCAAATTCTGCATTTCTTTGGAATACAGAAAAGCAATGCTTCTCACACTTACATTATGAAAACAGATTAAAAAAAAAAAAAAAAGCCCCAAACCAGTAAGATTTAATGCATGTTATCATTCAGTAAAATTGCAGAAAATGGCTAGGTGAGAGGGAAAGAATGGGGTCTCCATTTTACCACAGTGCCTTGTTCTCTATGAAAATGCCGAATAAATGTTTAATTACAGGGAAAACTATGAATATTGCACAAAACAGTGCAGTGGCAATTTTCATTCCCACAGGGGCCTCAGTCCATGAAAAGGAGATCCACCATAAAACTTCAATAATTCAGGAGGACGTATGGCATAGTTAAAACAGGGCTCTTTCCCATAGGGAACTCGGAGGAAAACCACTTCCAACACAAGTATACTATTTACAATTATTCTAATCGGAGAACTTTATTTGGTTTGGGTGTTGCTTTTCTATCCTAAAATCCTTTGTGGTGAATTGTAAAATCATCAGGAAGGTCCTTCCAAAATCTCCTTACAGCTCCACTTCCAGTTCTATCTGCAATTCCCTTGCAAAGGGGTCGTTTTTGGCACAGTTTGTGCCACCTCTACAGATCAATTCAGCATCTCCCTCTCTCTCCTGAGGCAGAAGAAGTTGCTGTGAGCTCCCTGCACTGCAGTGCAGTGCAGCCCCAGTACCAGCAGTACCAATTGTCCCCCCCCCCCCCCCCCCCTCCATCAGAGATACACTCATCAGCCTCCTAACCCTTTACGGGAAGGAAAGCAGGACACTATCAATCACGGAGAAGCCTCTGGATGATCTCAGCATCTTCCGATAAGACGATCTCCCGCCTCCCTGCCTATCTTTATGTGCTTCTTCTTCATCTCTTCCTTCTCTCCTCAGCCCCCCCTTTCTGTACAGAGCTGCCGTGGCCACCCCAGCCAGCGTGACTCAGCTCCCACCCTCGCCCCCCACTCACGCTGTGCCCACAGTGTGTTGCAGGATCAGGCTCCCAAGACTCATCAGTGACCTCCATGCTCAATTACCTGTGTCACTCAGCTCTCAGGTCCCTGCCACACCAGCTCCTCTGCCTCTTTGCACCCCTTAGCTTCTTCTCCCCTGCAATCCTCTTTAAATTAGATGGAGGCCACCCCAAAAAACCTCACCATCCCATGGCTCTTCCTAACCGTGGGACCTGAACTATAATTTTCCCCACTGTGACTTCTCAACACTCTTCTCCCTGTATACCACCAGAAGCACATCAGGATCTAAATCCCCAGAGCACCAGGAAAGCAGTAACTCTCTGTGTTTTGAAAAAGTCCTTTCCTGAAGCTGTAAGAAAGGGAGTCCCCCCTCCCCCTTATGGGTCACGAACGCTAAACTATTCTCCCCAACAAGTCCATGTGAGTTACAATCCTGGAAGGCAACCTACAGTGAGAAAAGCAACATAGTTTTCAAAAGCCCTGAGAACTGTTTATTTTCTTCCTTTTTTTTTTTTTCTTCTGTGTTGCAAGATCTGAAACCCTGCCTCTTCCCTTAAGAAAGTGTTGGTTCCCTAAGGATGGAATCTCGACACCCTTCCTGCATCTTAGATTTTCCTCCCCAGCCTTACCCCTAGGACATCTGCAAGCTTGTTTTCTTCAAACATCTGGAGTCTGCAAACCTCAGCACCCCTGGTTTTCTCTCCCTTAGCGAGCAAAAGTTCCACCAGCCTTAATATGCCAGTCAGCTTCCAAAGCAGAGATTTAGACGCTCAACCGCCTCGGGTCTGTGCAACCTGCTCGCTCTTCTGCAAAAAGAGCGAGGGAGCTCTAGACAGATCCGGAGCGAGCAGCAGCCGAGCAAGGACTGCTCCGGCTCGCCGCCGAGGTGCGGGGGAACCCCACGCTCCCTGCAACGCTCGACCTGCCCCAAACAGAGCTCTCCCAACTCCTTGGCCAGCAACCCCCCTATGAGTCCCGTGGAAAAGTTGGAAGTCCTCCGCTGCCGCAGACATGTTAAAAAAAAAAAAAAAAAAATCCCAAACCCAACCAAAAAACCCCAACAACAACAAAAAAAACCCCAAAACAAAACAAAACCCAAAACCCCAAATCAAACAAAAAAAACCCCAAAAT
>NW_009259489.1:1022191-1027863 GCF_000687185.1 Egretta garzetta | reverse complement strand
GCCAGGGGGAGGCACAGAACCCCCCCAACACTCCCACACCCCCTCCACGAGAAGCCTCTGCAAAAAAACAAGCCCCTTTTTCCCGGCAGAAGAGACAAATAATAGCGACACCCACGCAGGCACTTTATTTCAGAAGACGGGTGTTTTATGAGAGGGGGGCGACAGCGGAGAGAGTGTGAAATAGCTTGTTTCAGAGGGGTTTGAACAGGCCCTATGGCCTCCCAAAGACCACTGCATCCTCCCTCCTTACTGTGCTCCTGGAGAGCAGACCGTGGGGCACTTTGCAGCAACAGTGCAAAGGCTGCAAGTGAGGATGAGGGTGAGAAGTGGTGAAGTTGCTGTAGGAGGTCCTGCAAGCAAGATTCCCTTTCCTGAGCAGAGGAATTCCTGACTGGGAGAAGAGTGAAGCGTTGGAGTGGATTGCCTTGAGCAGTGGTGGAATTCCCATCACCCATGGTTTTTAGGAAAACATCAGAAAAACATACGTTCAAAGATGGTTGATTTGTCTTGGGACAATTGGATAAATTAGATTATCTTGTGAAGTCTTTTTTGGACTCAGGTTCTATGAACAGTAGGAGGTTGTCATATTTATTACCATTATCACCAATATTTTTAATGCAGTGGCATCAAGGACTGAAAGTGATTTCACAACTTCGTTACACTAGACGTTGATAGCCACTGTAGAAAAAAAGAACATGAAGACAGTTCCTCCTTTATGATTTTACACATTTACGTGCAATTGGACTGGCAAAGTTTGCAATGTGACAAGCACAGTGGTACCACCAAAGTGAAGACATGAGAGAAAGTGGAGAGAGCAGGTAGGACTCCATATTAAAACTACTTTTAAAAATCAGCAAATATTCGACCAGTCTTATTAAGAAACCTGGGACTTGGGTTCAGCTCTCCAAAATGTGTTAAACCATGAATTATGCCTGTAGTAAGAAGACAGGGTAATGGGCAGATACCAACACTGTTCCCACCCTGTGCTCTGCACATGCCTTCTGTGTAGCTCCTGCACAGTTGTAATTTCTGATAGCTCATCCACCCCTGAGTCTTCCTGTCAATATTTGTGACCTTCTGTGTGTGTTTTCCTACTCTCTGAAATGCTTTTCTTTTCCTCTGTTTTTGTGCAAAAGACACAAACGGCGAAGGAAACCGGCTTATTGACTGGCTACCCGGGGGAAAAGCTGAATGAACTATGCACGGAGTGCTGTCAAGTGTGAAACACAAGCAGAGAAACAGAAAAGAAATACCTATTACTTTTCTGTCCCTTTCAGCAATCCCAGTCTTAGAAAATTGCACCTGGTGTTAGAAAACAGCACCTCCTTGTTAATAAACTAAACTTACCGGGTACAATACACAAGAAAAACAAAGATTCCAAAATTTTCATATGGCAACAAAAGAAAGGGCTATTTGTGCTGCACAAACATGAATGATGGTAAAACGCTGTTTCCAACCATTTATTGTTGACTAACAGGAACATTTCTGTATATAAAATACATGTTTAAGTAACCCCAATGTATTTTACTGAAACAAATTAATTAGGACAGAAGACATGCTCCTTGTGTCTTTTTGAGAAAATACAGCAACTGGCCCTGAAAGAAAAAACACCACCACATTTAGGTTTTGAATATAGAGGACTAAAATGCTATGAAAAATAAATCAGTGTGATAAAAACACAAAGGACAGACTCAAGACTTTTTTTAACCTTACCTTCAGATTCCACAGGGAAAGGGCCACTACAGCAGCACCTTCCACCTCACTTACCACATTAGAAAGAGGGAGGTATGCAGTAGGTTTCTAGGCATTTCATAGAAAACAGGCAGAGAGACTAAAGGATAAACCCAAGAATTTTATCTGCAGAAGTAAAGTGTGAGGTTTCATGGTCAGGTTAGACTGAAGTCTTTATTCATTGTTTGTGTGGTTTCAGGGTAAAATGGGTCAGTGAATAGATCTGACTGTGGAATAGGCCTGGAAACCAAAGGAAAGTATGCGAAAGCCTGATGGGTTTTCAGTCATACCAGTGACCAATACACTTGTGTCAGGCTGAGTTAAGCTGATTCTGAAGCTGCAGCATGCTTATAGGGCTGATTGCACCACTTTGGTTTTGTGGGAATGTGAACCATCATTTAAGTAAAATTGCATAGTGTCTCCTTGCTTTCTTTTCCATCCCTGAAGGGTATTTGTACAATAGGAGAAAACTCCTTCCCCCAGAACGTCCCCACTGCTCCCAAGAAACACATCCTGAGGTGGATTGCCTGCACACAGGCAACTCTGATGGAAATAATTCCTCTCAAATTTGAGAATTTTACACAAACTACCTCTATTTTCCTTCCTCCTGGATCTGATGGCTTAGACCTCCCTGAAATTTGCCCTCAAGAGTCCTCTTTTGTATCAGACATAAAAGTTAATCTTTATATGCATTCAGTTAAGCTCATGACTTCTGCTGCTCTGTCAGTGTTCTGTAGAGACTACATGACACATTTGAACATATCCATTTACAGCTATCACAGACCCCATAACACAAGTTTTTTTGTTGGTGGGTGGTCCTGGAATATGACCATGTACACTCTGAATTCCTCTATCAACAGGACAAAACCAAAGACATTGTTTCTAGGTGGATGGAAAACCAACAAAACTTTAGTATCATTACTTTGTTAAGGAACTGAAAATGCAGACACTGTGATCCTTCCAAATTATTCATTCCATACTGGTTTTAAAAGTACATGACAAATAAAAGTCTGTGATAAAATACTGTAGGACTGTGTCTGGGGGTTTTGTCATTGTTGTTATTTATTTTAACCCTAAAGATTGTGTATCGTCATGTTTAGCCACACCTAATTAGTTGCAAATAGTACTACCGTGAAAGGGAAAAAATCTGATACTTTCTTTGCTGTCAAATTAAAATAATTTTTAAAATTAACCTATGTGGTACTGATTCATATGCATAATATACTTCAGACCGTGTTTTCCTGTGGCCTCATAAAACAAACAAACAAATAAAAAAATCTGGTAAGGTAAAGGCTGTCATTGATCAAAAATTCCTCTACCTCTTCTAAAATTTAAGGTAAAGAATCACTAAATAAATCTTCGCATGATGTAAGCAGGAGCAACATTATCAGCTGGCTAAGAACTCTACCAACAGGAGTACTATTAATACCTGAATATTTTTGGTCATGATACAGATATGAAAAAACAAATCTTTCTTCTTGACATAGTATTTTTTTTTCTTTTGTCACACTGCTGTCTAAATTTCAAGATCTGGTTGGCAGGAATGAGTGGCTTCCTGGACAAGAAGCAACATAAAGCACTTATCTCCTAAATCCTAGTTTAGGGTCTTCTGCTGACCTCCTGCGTGGATCATCTCCTCAAGCCACTGCTTCCTTTCTTGTTCTTTGCTGGTCTTGTTCATCTAAGATGTTGTATCTTTAGATAGGAGGAATAATATGGTTGCATTGCAAGTAGAACTGTTCTCATAATTAGTATTGTAATTCATTTGTAATTCATCCGTCGCTGTCTCTAGGTATAATAGAAGACTTAGGTCTTATTTCCACAAGGACCACTGCATGATCAGAACTAAGCACTACATTCAGTTGAACTCCTGAGGAATACTTGTATAAAACAGTCCTACTCAGTGCTGTAAATCTTTGCTACACCAAGGCTTAAATTTGCAAGAAGATAAATCTCAGTTTTCTTCATGGCAATGACAATGTAACTGGAACATTTTTTTTTACTAACAGTTCAGATTTTTCAGTGTATGTATTAATGTACATACACTAGTACATTGAACCTGAGTTCTGAATCATATTAAGTATGCAATTTGAAATTTGCTTCTCTTTCAAACATCATATTTCTTCTGTGTTTGATCACTCTTGTTAAAGTGATTTCTGATACTGTCATGTGTCATTTGGAGAGGCTTATTCTTTCATGTTTATACAGTGCTAGAGCATATCTCATGCTAGAGCGCAGTCTATACTGATATGTAGCGGCCCCAATATGGGAAATAGCATGTAGGTACTAAGAAGAAGATTTAGTGACCAAAGAACTCAGACATGAACTTAACCCAGAAAAGGGTGAGTTATTCAAAGCCATAAAAGTGAAAGAGGGCTGCAACAAATACAGAATACCTCATGATTTTCAGTTACTGATTGATAAAACTTCAGATGAATTTAGAAGTTGATAAACACAATTCAATGTTTGTTGCAAAACCAATCTCTTCTATGTGCACAGTGGTATGATCCAGAATAGCAAAACCTGCTATAATGTAACTTGCCTTGTTAGAAGGTCTCATTAAGTAGCTCATATTGAATATCTTCTGGTTTGTTTCTTCAATATACCTCCTTTAAAAACAAAACAAAACAAAACACAACCCCCAAAATTATTTCTCTCATGGCATGACTGACTGGTGCAAGCCAGTTTTAAAGCTCTTTCACCTACAACATGGCATAACATGGCATACATTATGCCATATTTCCATGTAAAGAGAAATTGTAACATGCTTTTCCATATTCCTGACAGCCAGTGCTGAAATATCTAGAGGCTGTGCAATGAACCCATATTTTCCTAGCTACATATTTGCACCTGCATTCTCTGAGGTATAATCTCTGTGACTAGACAAATGGAATAGAGGTACAATGAAATTATGCCAGGATTACCTTTTAAATGAAGAATACCCTCAAGAGCATCTTTTATAATTTAAAATCTGTAAACGAATCATTTAAATAATCTGATCATTCAGTCATGAATCCACAGTCTTCCTGCAGGTAACTCAGTCATGCATATGCTGCCCCAGAGTGTTGAATCTTGCATATATACTTAAAGAATAATGAAAAGCTACGTAAATCACAACTTGACTGAAGCTTCCCTATTACCTGTATGAACATCTGAAAAGACTCACAAGCCTTGTTTGTAGTACGAAGCTGGAACATATCACACAGCTGAAATGTGAGCTGATATGCTACTTTCACAAAGAATGTGGAAAAATAACAAGTTTAATGGGCTACATTTGACCAGTGGTTTTTATTCATTGTTTCCTTTCTTAATTTTTTCCAAATAAGTGAAACAAGTGTATTTGTCCTACTGAATTTCTAAAGGAAAACAAGTTAATCCTGAAATCAATAGAAATACCACAGAAGACTTTGGGGTTCTTTTCATTGCATATATTGCTCCATTCTTCAAAGGCTTGTGTAATTGATCAGAGACCAGAAACAGACCATAAGAAACTCAAATTCTGAAGATAAAACAGTAACAGGAGTTAAGAAGTACGTCTGTGCAAAATACACAGCAGTGCAAATGGATGATTCACTGTGGACTACCATAAAATGTTTTGTAAGAAGAGGAAAAAACCAAACATCATTAAACACATCAGTTGTGCTTTGCATAGGCATTGCTCATTCTGGATTAAGTTAATGGAAAGAATGATTTTCCTGCAATTGTTCTAATCAGCTCAGCAACTCTAGGAGTCTTTTCTTAATTTTTTAATACTCTGAGCATAAAGGACTTCAAAACCTGGACCAGCTTATTTTCTATTATATCTACTGAGCCATCTTGAAAAATTTTGAACCTTTAATAAATTTATATTGAAAAGGCTCTTTCTGGTTCGCATTACTGGAAGTATTTTCATTTGGGCAGCCTAATCTGTATCAGGAGGCAAATTATTTGGTGCTTCACGA